>NC_059108.1:35984982-36301053 GCF_020740685.1 Jaculus jaculus | reverse complement strand
AAGGATGAAAATAGATTCTTCTCTCTCGCCATGCACAAGAATTAAGTCCAAATGGATTAAAGACCTTAACATCAGACCGGAAGCTTTGAAACTGCTAGAGGAAAAAGTAGGGGAAACCCTTCAACATATTGGTCTTGGCAAAGACTTTCTGAATACAACCCCAATTGCTCAGGCAATAAAACCACAGATTAACCACTGGGACCTAATGAAATTACAAAGATTTTGCACTGCAAAGGACACAGTGAAAAAAGCAAAGAGGCAACCTACAGAATGGGAAAAAATCTTCGCCAGCTATATATCTGATAGAGGATTAATATCTTGGATATACGAAGAACTCAAAAAGTTAAATAATAAGGAAGCAAACAAGCCAATCAAAAAATGGGCTATGGAGCTAAATAGAGAGTTCTCAAAGGAAGAAATACGAATGGCATATAAGCATCTAAAAAAATGTTGTACGTCACTAGTCATCAGGGAAATGCAGATTAAAACTACATTGAGATCCCATCTCACTCCTGTCAGATTGGCCACCATCATGAAAACAAATGATCATAAATGTTGGCAGGGATGTGGAAAAAAAGGAACCCTTCTGCACTGCTGGTGGGAATGCAATCTGGTCCAGCCATTGTGGAAAACAGTGTGGAGGTTCCTAAAACAGCTAGAGATTGATCTACCATATGACCCAGCTATAGCACCCCTAGGCATATATCCGAAGGACTCATCTCACTTCCTTAGAAGTACATGCTCAACCATGTTTATTGCTGCTCAATTTATAATAGCTGGGAAATGGAACCAGCCTAGATGTCCCTCAACAGATGAGTGGATAATGAAGATGTGGCACATTTATACAATGGAGTTCTACTCAGTGGTAAAGAAAAATGAAGTTATGAAATTTGCAGAAAAATGGATGGACCTGGAAAGTATTATACTAAGTCAGGTAACCCAGGCCCAGAAAGCCAAGCACCACATGTTCTCTCTCATATGTGGATCCTAGCTACAGATGACTGGGCTTCTGCGTGAGAATGAAAATACTTAGTAGCAGAGGCCAGTAAGTTAAAACGGAGACATAAAGGGTAGAGAAAGGAAGGGAGGAGGATACTTAATAGGTTGATATTGTATATATGTAATTACAATGATTGTAATGGGGAGGTAATATGATGGAGAATGGAATTTCAAATGGGAAAGTGTGGGGGTGGGGAGGGAGGGAATTACCATGGGATATATTTTATAATCATGGAAAATGTTAATAAAAATTAAAAAAAAAAATTTAGAATACAGCCAGATTACAGTACTGGTGGCACTCGTCTTTAATCCCAGCACTCAGGAGTCTGAGGTCACCCTGAGACTACATAGTGCATTCCAGGTCAGCCTGGGCTATGAAGAGACCCTACCTCAAACAACAAACAAAAAAAGAGAGCCGAGAAAAGTTTAAACATTGAAAACCCTCACAATCAAGCCACACATTGTGTTAAAGAATAACTCTCAGGAGCCAGGCATGGTGGCACATGCCTTTAATCCCAGCACTCAGGAGGCAGACGTAGAAGGATCACCGTGAGTTCCAGGCCACCCTGAAACTACATAATGAATTCCAGGTCAGCCTGAACTAGAGTGAGACCCTGCCTCGAAAAAAGAACAAAAACAACAACAAAAGAACTGTCTGAGTTTTGATAATTTCCTTCTTCCCCTTATTTCCTTGAAGCATAGTTGTTTACTAAGAAGAAGGCATAACATATATTTAAGCATGGGGTTAGTAGCAGCGTGCACATGGCTTCTCAAAGGACAGTTACCCCTTTGAGTTATTTCTACACATACACATATGATACAACAACAGAGGGGTTCTTCCTCTGATTTCATAAAACTGGAATCACAGTATAAAAATTGTTATGGGGCTGCAGTGGTGGCTTAGCAGTTATGGCATTTGCCTACAAAGCCAAGGGACCAAGGTTTGAATCCCCAGTACCCACGTAAAGCCAGATGTACAAGGTGGCACATGCATCTGGAGTTCATTTGCAGAGGCTGGAGGACATATTTGCCATATCTAAAAAATTGTAATTGTACCTATTCTGTTGATTTGTTTCCTGTAAAGGCCATAGGAGAAGTAAAGGCCTGATACCATTCTGGGACATAGTAAGTACTTGTGGAAACGGGTTACTTTTCACATGATAAAGTCCTAGAATTATCAGGTCAAATACGTGTTTAAGGTTTTCTGCTGTAATTGTGGATTGGTGTTTATTTATTTGTTTGTTTTTGAAGACAGTCTCACTACATATCCCACACTGCCGTCACATTCTCCATTCTTCTTCCTCATTCTGGGTGTTTGATTATAGTATGTGCCATCACACCAGGCGGGAAGCCTTTTTATCTTTACTTTTAAAAATATGTGTATTTATTTATTTGTATGGAAAGGAAGAACGAGGGGGGGAGAGAAAGAAACACCAGAACCTCTCACTACAAGAAACCAACATGATCTACCTTGTGCATCTGGTTATATATAGGTACTGAGAAACTGAACCTGGACTGTCAGGCTTTGAAAGCAAGTGTCTTTAACACTGAGCCACCTATAGTCTCCAATCCCCTTCTTCAAGTTTCTGAGGGGGTCCAGATTATAATGGTGAAGGGTTCCATGGAGAGAAACAAAATCCCAAGCATCTCTAGAAGTAAAACTGCTTCAAAAGAGAAAGTGTGTGTGTGGGGGGAATTAACATGGGTTACTTTTTTATAATCATGGAAAATGCTAATAAAAATTTTAAAAAAACTGCTTAGATCTGCTAACCATCGGGATCTGATGAGATGGGGTATTATAAAATAAAAATGAGATAAAAAGGATTAGGCAACTCACAGGTCTTTGGTTTGGTGAATCATAGAGTTAGAGTGTAGGTACACTCACCCAGAACCAGCTCCTCTCCCTCCGCCTCCTCTGCGTACACTCACCCAGAACCACCGCCTCTCCCTCCGCCTCCTCTGCGTACACTCACCCAGAACCACCGCCTCTCCCTCCGCCTCCTCTGCGTACACTCACCCAGAACCACCGCCTCTCCCTCCGCCTCCTCTGCGTACACTCACCCAGAACCACCTCCTCTCCCTCCGCCTCCTCTGCGTACACTCACCCAGAACCACCTCCTCTCCCTCCGCCTCCTCTGCGTACACTCACCCAGAACCACCGCCTCTCCCTCCGCCTCCTCTGCGTACACTCACCCAGAACCACCGCCTCTCCCTCCGCCTCCTCTGCGTACACTCACCCAGAACCACCGCCTCTCCCTCCGCCTCCTCTACGTACACTCACCCAGAACCACCTCCTCTCCCTCCGCCTCCTCTGCGTACACTCACCCAGAACCACCTCCTCTCCCTCCGCCTCCTCTGCGTACACTCACCCAGAACCACCTCCTCTCCCTCCGCCTCCTCTGCGTACACTCACCCAGAACCACCTCCTCTCCCTCCGCCTCCTCTGCGTACACTCACCCAGAACCACCGCCTCTCCCTCCGCCTCCTCTGCGTACACTCACCCAGAACCACCGCCTCTCCCTCCGCCTCCTCTGCGTACAGTCACCCAGAACCACCGCCTCTCCCTCCGCCTCCTCTGCGTACACTCACCCAGAACCACCGCCTCTCCCTCCGCCTCCTCTGCGTACACTCACCCAGAACCACCGCCTCTCCCTCCGCCTCCTCTGCGTACACTCACCCAGAACCACCGCCTCTCCCTCCGCCTCCTCTGCGTACACTCACCCAGAACCACCTCCTCTCCCTCCGCCTCCTTTGCGTACACTCACCCAGAACCACCGCCTCTCCCTCCGCCTCCTCTGCGTACACTCACCCAGAACCACCTCCTCTCCCTCCGCCTCCTCTACGTACACTCACCCAGAACCACCTCCTCCTCTACGTACACTCACCCAGAACCACCTCCTCTCCCTCCGCCTCCTCTACGTACACTCACCCAGAACCACCGCCTCTCCCTCCGCCTCCTCTGAGTACACTCACCCAGAACCACCTCCTCTCCCTCCGCCTCCTCTACGAACACTCACCCAGAACCACCTCCTCTCCCTCCGCCTCCTCTGCGTACACTCACCCAGAACCACCGCCTCTCCCTCCGCCTCCTCTACGTACACTCATCCAGAACCACCGCCTCTCCCTCCGCCTCCTCTGCGTACACTCACCCAGAACCACCTCCTCTCCCTCCGCCTCCTCTACGTACACTCACCCAGAACCACCTCCTCCTCTACGTACACTCACCCAGAACCACCTCCTCTCCCTCCGCCTCCTCTACGTACACTCACCCAGAACCACTTCCTCTCCCTCCGCCTCCTCTACGTACACTCACCCAGAACCACCTCCTCTCCCTACGCCTCCTCTACGTACACTCACCCAGAACCACCTCCTCTCCCTCCGCCTCCTCTATGTACACTCACCCAGAACCACCTCCTCTCCCTCTGCCTCCTCTAGTCATTCTTATCCAGAACCACCTCCTCTTCCTCCACCCCTCTAAGTTTATTTATCTAAAACCATCTCCTCTCCTCCCATGTCTTTTAAGTATGTTGATCAGAAACAAACCTTCTGATGCCTCACATCTGCTCTCCTCTCACCTCTACTCACACGCCCCCCCTCCATCGTATTTTATTCTACCCTGGGCCCCATGCTCTTCTCCCTGTCCCCCTTTCTGGTTTCCTACTCCAGAATCTCAGTACTAGTCATTACTCAGGACAAGGCTAAAACCACAGCTATGCTCTTGACCTGACACTTTTCTGATATTATAACACAGCATAAAGCTTTGACTAACTCAATGTCTTCAGATCTATCGGACTTAAAAATATTGATACTTCAGTATTTCACTTATTCCCAGAAAAAAAAATTCTTTTGTAAAAGGGAAGAGGATTTTTGCAGACATTTTTACTCTTTAAATAAAGACACTTACACTATCATTATAACAATAAAAAAAAAAAACAGCATAAAGTTGAACTGACCCTAAATTTTTTGAGTTTTTCAATATTATGGACTAAATTGGGTATGTATATTAACATCATTTGGAATATAATTTTTCAATCACAGGCACAAATGG
The DNA here is from genome assembly GCF_020740685.1 of Jaculus jaculus. NCBI lineage: Eukaryota > Metazoa > Chordata > Mammalia > Rodentia > Dipodidae > Jaculus > Jaculus jaculus. Next base: position 36,296,006 of record NC_059108.1, on the reverse strand, counting down.
AAACCTAGATTTTGGTTTAATTCTACACTTGGGTTTTCAAAACATTTCATTTGCCCACTGAAGTTGCTATCTATAATAACTACATTATGGTTTGAATGTTTATGTTTCCTGGAAAATTCATACTGAAAATAAATCCCCAATGCACAAGTATTAAAAAGTGATGCCCTCAGTGACTGGTCATGAAGGGCTCTACACTGTCTTAAGAAAGAGACTCCATGCAGAGTTCACATGCTTTGCCCTCCCAGCACATGAGGCCACCACATCTGGGCAGACTGTTGGAAATAGAGAGCTACTCTCATCAGACACCAAGCCTCCAAGCCTCCATAGCTGTGAGAAAACAAATTTTGGTGGCTCATGACTCAACCAAGTTTGAGCATTTTCTCTGCTGTGTTACGCAAGGACCAGGACATCATGAAAATACTCACGTTGTTCTCCTGAAGTCCTTCTGAAGTGTTGGGTATTCTGGCATCTTCCTAATATCTTCCCAGTCTTTATCTGACAACAAATATGAGATAGTGTTACAGAAAATAACATTTAAAATTTTATTTATTTACAAGCAGAGAGAGAGAGAGGCAGACTGAGACAGAATGGGCATGCCAGGGCCTTTTGACACCACAAACAAACTATAGATGCAGCATGGGCCAATTTTGTGCATCAGGCTTTACATGGGTACTGGGGAATCCAACTTGGACCTGGCTTTGCAAACAAGTACCTTAATGGCTGGGCCTTGCTCCAGCCCCCAAAATACCATTCTATTATAACTCTCCAAGTTGTTTTTTTTAATTTTAATATACATAAAAGTTTATTGAAAAAAACAATGTTTTAATATGGACCGGTGCACTTTAATTCCCTCACAATTCAATTTATGTTTATTTAAGGATTTGACAAAGGAATAACAAAACTCACTATAAGCACTCTAACTTGAATAATAACACATCTTAGGTAAATAAGTATACTTACTGGTTTATTATAATAGTAATTATTATGTATCAATACATAACACATTGAATAACTGAGTGGCTCTTTGACTGAGATCTTAATAATTAAGCATGAAAATTATTATACAGCCACTGTGTGCCTTGAGTATACATGAATTTATCAATCAGCAAAAGGTGACTTAAGTGGTTTGGGCAAATGATGGGCTATTGTACTTTTTCTTGAACATAATTTTTCAGATTCATTTGACAATTCACATATATACAAGCAAATTTACTTGGGTAAGGTTGCCTTGCAATATAAATTGAGAAAAATATTCTTTTTATGTTTGATTGTCCTCTTTATTGCTTCAACCTAAAAGCTCCCAAAGGTCACACTTAAGGAAACCACATTAGTATTTCTAACACTGCTTAACTTTTGACAATAAATTCTGACTGAAAGTTCTTATTACAGAGAGTAACTGGCTTTGCTTCTGCCACCCTCTGGGCTTTTGGTGGCTGGGAGAAATCCCCAACCTGCTAAACATAGCTTCTCTGAGGTTTAGTTATGCTAGAGGATTCTATCTATTTAGGAGAACAGAGGAACAAAAGAAGAAGCTCCCGGGTGATGGTGTCTGCAATCAAACACCAGTCCTGTGGCTGCTTCACTTTAGCTCCACACTCCCATGTACTTCTTTCTGAGTCACCTCTCTTTCTTGGACCTTTGTTTTTCTTCAGTTACTTTGCCCAAGATGCTGGAGAACCTCATAGTGATGTTATTCTACAGCTCCAGTGTTCTCTGTTATCCCATGCCAACCTCAGCAACTCCATGGAGTGGATCTTCTCTGTGCAATACAGCGCGGTCACTCCAATGCTGAATCTCCTCATCTACAGCCTACACAGCACCCGCAGGCCATCAGAGCAGCGATCCAGCAACCCAGCCAGCCTACCTGAACCCACAATGCAACAAAGAGGGTCCCAAGCAGGAACAGCACAATTGAGACCAAAATCATCCCAAAAGGTAACTGGGATTATACCAGGGAAGGCTCTCACATGGTCACAAGCTCTCCAAGTTGTTTTGTTTAAAACTATACATAAAACATAATTTACAGTTTTTAAAAAGAGATCACTTAGAAATATAACTCAAAATATGATCTTGAAAAGGAAAATCAATTACCTGCAGGGAACCCCATGACACTAAATATCCGATCTAGTTGGTCATGATGAAAGGGATTGCTTGTTTTTATATCTTCCTGACGACAGTGAAAGATAGGCTCTGAGGTCAACAACTCGGCAAATATGCAACCTATTGCCCATATATCTACGAAGGAAAAAAAAAATCAAGTTTGCATGCAAATACACTACATTTCCTTAGTTATAATTCTTGGGTATAATTCCAACATACAAAGCAAAACACTTCTCAATTAGCAATCTACAAAGTACAATAAATATACTAAGAAAACAGTAAATATGTGACATGAAACAACTATATGGTCATGTAACAAATTGGAAGTTAAATAAAACAAGCATAAATTTTCAGATTGAAGGCTGGGCATGGTGGTACATGCCTTTAATGCCAGTATTTGGGAGGCAGAAGTAGGAGGATCACCATGAGTTCAAGGCCACCCTGAGACTACACAGTTAATTCCACATCAGCCTGGGCCAGAGTGAAACCCTACCTCGACAAACAAAACAAACAAAAAAATTCAGATTGAAGGTTTGACTTAGAAAAAAAACTTGGCAAGCAACACTTTTTTGTTTTTTGGTGGAAGTTTAAGACACCCTCTCCTTAAGTAGCCAAGGTTGGTCTCAATCTCACAGTCTTCCTGCCTTAGCTCCTACATGCTGATATGACAGGCTTGTGCTACCATCCTTTATTTTTAAATATTTAATTTACTTGTACATATGCATGTATGTTTGAGTGTGTGTGTGTACATATGCGTACTCTAGGGCCTCTTGCTGCTGCAAACACACTGCAGATGCATGCCCCAGCATTCTGCCTGGCTTTACGTGAGTGCTAGGCAATCAAATCTGGGCTAGGAGGCTCTGCAATCAAATACTTAAGCCACTGTGCCATCTCCCATACTCCACAACAAATTCTTTAGACTTAGGCAAAATCATATCTAGCCACCACTTCATCACAGAAGCAGCGAAGTGTTCATCTAACATGAGCTGTAATACTCAGATGTGAGAGGATGAAACAGTATTATCACCATCAGCGTGGATGAATTCCTTTGAAGCAACTAAGTGCAGAATGGCAAAGCAACACATAAAGTTTGAGTGTACACAGATAATCAATGGGTTTGGAGAACCTACCTTTTGTCTGAGAAACCACCAGACTCAGCTTTAAAAAAAAAAAATAAATAAAGCTGGGTAGCAGGGTGCTTACCTACATGCACAAAACCCCAGGCTTAATTCTCATCACCACAAAAAGAAAAAAAAAATTCATTAACTATTTAAAATCACTAATTGTAAATTAATTATTCCATTGGGCTTTATATCTTGAAAGACTAAAAAGTTTGTATTTTGAGACTATCAGATTATATTTACAATGGTATAAGTTAATTAACTTTTATCCATTTAAATAAGCACTATTTAGTGTTTTTAAAAGATAATAATGCTGGGGCTGGAGAGATGGCTTAGCAGTTAAGCACTTGTTTATGAAGCCCAAGGACCCTGGTTCAAGGCTTGATTCTCCAGGACCCATGTAAGCCAGATGCATAAGGCGGCACATGCATCTAGAGTTTGTTTGCAGTGGCTAGAGGCCCTGGAGCGCCATTCTCTCTCTCTCTCTCTCTCTCTCTCTCTCTCTCTCTCTCTCTCTCTCTCTCTCTCTTCCTTTCCCTGTCATTCTCAAATAAATAAATAAAAATAAACAAAGAAAAAAGATAACAATGCTAGGAGTTATGTTATAATATAGGAAAGTATAGTTACACAATGTTACTCCAGATAAACCAAACGAGTTTACCTGTGTTTGCAAACTAGAATAAATGTCACATTCTGTTGCAAAGCAAATTGTCAGATAGAAAAATCCATATAGTAATGCCTTTTTTCTGACCCCATTTAAGAGTTATATGTCTCTTCACGCAAGTCAGCCTTCTGGATAATGGGAGTATATCCTTTCAATAACCATTTTTATCACACCATTGCCTGCCATCATGAAAGGCTATAAAACATAATTTAACCTCCTTAATGACACAGCCCAGGCCAGCAGCAGCAGCAGCATCACTCAGCATCCGCTCTTTAACTCCTTTCTGTCCCCATCACGTTTTCTGTCACGCTTGCCCTAGCACTTCCATCCCTCTTCCTCCAGGCTGCTTCAACTACACTGTACAGTCAGCTAGGACAACTACGCAAGTTGTCAGTCATGCCTATTCCTGGCTTCTCTATTAAGACAAGGAACCCCAGAAAAGCAAGCAGTGTTAAATTCAACTATCTCCTGACTCAGCTTATGATTTTAAATCTGGCTCCTGGCCCATCTATACCCACTTGTCATGTCTCTTTCCTCGACCAGTGATTTGCTCTGCACACGCGTACGTGCATGTACACACACACACACACACACACACACACACACACACACACACCCATGCCACTCTCCCCAGTAAATGTCACTCCATAAACCTCTATTGATATCATATCATAAAATTCTTTTTCTTATCCTCTGACTCATTTCTGACATGGGCCAGATAGGGAGAAAAATGAGAAGGAGTGAATATGTTTGTACTTAAATATGTCTATTATGAACATATTCCAAGCCCAAATAACTGATTTGGGGGGATCACCCATCTTCTCTGTCTTAACTTTTTACTAAATTCAACTGAGAATGGATAATTAGGATGCCACTAAAATTAAAAATTAGTTTGTTTTGGGCAGTTTGTGTTTGTTTGTTTGTAAACAGGGTCCCACAATATAACCCAGATTAGCCTTGAACTCAATCACAATCTTCCTGCTTGCTCTAGACTCCCAACACTTGGATTACAGGTGGACACCACTATACCTGGCTAGTGATGCCATTTTCTTAAAAATGTATTTTATTTATTTATTTATTTATTTGAGAGAGATAAAGAGGCAGAGAGAGAATGGGCATGCCAGGGCCTCCAGCCACTGCAAATGAACTCCAGATGCATGTGCCCCTTATATGTCTGGCTTACATGGGTCCTGGAGAATTGAACTGGGATCCTTTGGCTTTGCAAGCAAACACCTTAACCACTAAGCCATCTCTCCAGCCCTAGTCATTTTTAGCTTTAAGAGATAAGTATCCTTTATGGTGCAAGTAAATTGAAAGCTGATTATAATTGATTTTCAGTTCTCCTTTCTTTGAGGAAAAAGAAATGCAATTGGTTTTCAACTTCTATCCAGTTGCCTTTATTTTCTCATTTTCTAAAAATATCTTTTAGGGCTTGAGAGATGGCTTAGTGGTAAATGCACTTGCCTACAAAACCAAAGGACCCAGGTTTGATTCCCCAGTACCCATGTAAAGCCACATGCACAAGGTGATACAAGGTGCGTCTGGAGTTCATTTGCAGTGGCTGGAGGCCCTGGTGTGCCCATTCTCTCTATCAGCCTCCCTATCACAAACAAATAAATAAAATATTTAAAGATATTTTTATTTATTGAGAGAGACACTAAAACAGATTAAGAGTGAATATGGGCACACAAGGGCATCCTGTCACTATGAATGAATGCCAGACACATGTGCCATGGCTTTACATGAGTACTGGGCAACTGAAACCAGGCCATCAGGTTTTGCAAGCAAGTGATGTTAACTGCTAATCAATATCTCCAGCCCCAAAATCACAACTATCTTCATCTCAACAGTAAAAAGAATGTGGTAAAAATGATAAAAATCCTAAAATCATGCTTCTAACAAAACGAGGCTCTCCAAATACAATAGAAATGTCTAAAAAGTATGTTTAAAAAAAAAAAAAGGTCTCCCCAGGACTTACTATTAGCAACTTCCAGGGTGAGCCCTCCCTGGACTTACCACAGAAGAAGCTCTAAAGTGAGTCCTCCCCTGGACTTACTACAGAAGAAGCTCCAGGGTGAGCCCTCCCTGGACTTAATACAGAAGAGGCTCCAGAGTGAGCCCTCCTCTGGACTTACTACAGAAGAAGCTCTAGGGTGAGCCCTCCCCTGGAATTACTACAGAAGAAGCTCTAGAGTGAGCCCTCCCTGCACTTACTACAGAAGAAGCTCTAGGGTGAACCCTCCCCTGGACTTACTACAGAAGAAGCTCTAGAGTGAGCCCTCCCTGCACTTACTATAGAAGAAGCTCTAGGGTGAACCCTCCCCTGGACTTACTACAGAAGAGGCTCCAGGGTGAACCCTCCCCTGGACTTACTATAGAAGAAGCTCTAGGGTGAGCCCTCCCTGCACTTACTACAGAAGAAGCTCTAGGGTGAACCCTCCCCTGGACTTACTACAGAAGAAGCTCTAGAGTGAGCCCTCCCTGGAATTACTACAGAAGAAGCTCTAGAGTGAGCCCTTCCGGACTTACTACAGAAGAAGTTCTGGAGTGAGCCCTCCCTGAACTTAGTACAGAAGAAGCTCTACAGTGAGCCCTCCCTGGACTTACTACAGAAGAAGCTCTAGGGTAAGCCCTCCCCTGGACTTACTTCAGAAGAAGTTGTAGAGTGAGCCCTCCCCTGGACTTACTACAGAAGAAGCTCTAGAGTGAGCCATCCCTGGACTTACTACAGAAGAAGCTCTAGAATGAGCCTTCCCCTGGACTTAGTACAGAAGAAGCTCTAGAGTGAGCCCTCCCTGGACTTAGTACAGAAGAAGCTCTAGGGTGAACCCTCCCCTGGACTTACTACAGAAGAAGCTCCAGAGTGAGCCCTCCCCTGGACTTACCACAGAAGAAGCTCTAAAGTGAGCCTTCCCTGGACTTACTACCGAAGAAGCTCTAGGGTGAACCCTCCCCTGCACTTACTACAGAAGAAGCTCTAGGGTGAGCCCTCCCCTGGACTTACCACAGAAGCTCTAGAGTGAGCCCTCCCTGGACTTACTTCAGAAGAAGCTCTAGGGTAAGCCCTCCCTGGACTTACTACAGAAGAAGCTCTAAAGTGAGTCTTCCCTGGACTTACTACAGAAGAAGCTCTAGGGTGAGCCCTCCCTGGACTTACTACAGAAGAAGCTCTAAAGTGAGCCTTCCCTGGACTTACTACAGAAGAAGCTCTAGGGTGAACCCTCCCCTGGACTTACTACAGAAGAAGCTCCAGAGTGAGCCCTCCCCTGGACTTACCACAGAAGCTCTAGAGTGAGCCCTCCCTGGACTTACTTCAGAAGAAGCTCTAGGGTAAGCCCTCCCTGGACTTACTACAGAAGAAGCTCTAAAGTGAGCCTTCCCTGGACTTACTACAGAAGAAGCTCTAGAGTGAGCCCTCCCTGGACTTACTTCAGAAGAAGCTCTAGGGTAAGCCCTCCCTGGACTTACTACAGAAGAAGCTCTAAAGTGAGCCTTCCCTGGACTTACTACAGAAGAAGCTCTAGGGTGAGCCCTCCCTGGACTTACTACAGAAGAAGCTCTAGAGTGAGCCACCCTACACTTACTATAGATTAAGCTCTAAGAGAGAGACCAACTTTGGTGCAAAATCATTTAGTCTAATAGAAGATTTTGGCTAAACATTCTTGTTCTTAATGGGCAATCTCCCTTCTCGATAAAGACTGCACTGTTTTAGGTGAGGGCAAGAGTCATATGGCACTCAACTGATTCTATACCCTCTATTCACTAACTGTGCCCTGGGTTAGCTACCATCTTTCCTGCCCACCACCTATTATTTGTAATTAACACTCCTCCTTTCCCTGAACCACCCCCCCAAACAACCACATTCCCTACTTATCTTTTCATCTTTTTTAAGGCTTTCTAATGGACTATTTCCAATAGTTGTAGGAGATCTGAATAATGACAGACAACTAAGTCTCAAAAACACAGACTGTGGGCTGGAGAGATGGCTTAGTAATTAAGGCACTTGCCTGCATAGCCAAATGGCCCATCTTGGATTCCCCAGGACCCACGTAAGCCAGATACATAAGGTAGCTCATGCATCTGGAGTTTGTTTGCAGCAGCTGAAGGTCCTGGCATGCCCCTTCTATCTCTCCATCTCTTTCTCTCTCAAATAAGTAAATAAATATAAATAAAATGTATAAGAAGTAAAATTAGTGCTGGAGAGATGGCTTAGCAGTTAAGGTGCTTGCCTGCAAAGCCTAAGGACCTAGGTTTGATTCCCCAGGACCCATGTAAGCCAGAAACACAAGGTGTCACATGCTTCTGGAGTTTATTTGCAGTAGCTGAAGGCCATGGTGTGCCCATTCTCTCCCAACCCCTTTTTCTCTGTCTCTCTCTCCCTCTCTCCTCCTCCCCCTTCTTCTTCTTTTGGTTTTTAGAGGTAGGATTTCACTCTAGCTCAGGCTGACCTAGAATTCCCTATGTAGCCTCAGGGTGACCTCAAACTCTCACGATCCTCCCACCTCTGCCTCCAAGTGCTGGAATTAAAGGCGTACGCCACCATGCCAGCCTCTCTTCCTCTTTCTTTAAAAACGAAAATACAAAGGTTTTTTTTTTTTTTTTTTTTTAGGTGAACTAAAATTAAAAAAAAAAGCATTGTAGAAGTCACCTGCTGGCATATAAGCGCAGCCATGCTGACTGGTGGACTGGTGGCTCTCACTCTTGGGGCCCCTCCATCCCTTCCATTTTGCTCTGCAGTTCTCTTTTGGTTTTGTTTTTCAGGCAGGTCTCACTTCCGCCCAGACTGGCCTGTAACTCATCCTGTAGCTCTAGACTGGCCTTGAACTTATGGCATTCCTCCCACCTCAGCCTGCTAAGTGTTAGGATTAAAGGCATACACCATCACCAATGGCTTGTGCAGTTCTTCTGCTTCTCTTAGACAGCTACCGCAGTCCTCCTCGACAGACAGCAGGGCCTTGGCAGGCTCAGCCCTGTTGCTTTACTGTATTTTTAACAGCATTATAAAACTCAACAAAAACAGTTAATGGTAGCCAAAACTAGAATCAGCCTAAAACCAATAAACAGAATTTTAAAGGAAAGGAACACAGGAATATGCTTGGGAAATGCAGGCACTTTACAGAACCAAACCCCCAAGTGCTACTATTTACCCTCTCCTTGCCTTCTCTTGGGAGAAATGTTCCGGTTTGAGATGGCTTAGTGGTTAAGGTGTTTGCCTACAAAGCCTAAGGACCCAGGTTTGACTCCCTAGAACCCATGTAAGCCAGACATACAAGGTGGCGCATGCATCTGGAGTTCGAATGCAGTGGCTAGAGGCCTTGGCACACCAATTTTATATCCCTCTCTTGCTCATAAAAAAATACAAATTGAGACAGGCATGGTGGCACATGCCTTTAATCCCAGCACTCGGGAGGCAGGGGCAAGAGGATTTCCATGTGTTTGAGGCAACCCTGAGACTACATAGCAAATTCCAGGTCAGCTGGGCTAGAGTGAGACATGAGATGTGAGACCCTATCTTGAAAAACCAAAAAGAAAAATCTCCAGGCTTGAGGAAAATTCTTAATCTGTTGATTCTTACTCCATAGTTGAGTCCACCCTCTAAGAGGCCAGGCAGATTTTAAATCTCCATAAGACCTACTGAGTATGAATATGTTTATAAGTCCTTCTTACTCAGTTTTGTAAGTTTGTCTCCCCCACAATCCATCTCATTCTTGGTATTCTGGCAAGTTGCTGAGCATAGCTCGTCTACTTACACCAAATCTCCCACGCCACTGGAGAAACTATATTCTAACACTAATAGCGAGAGAAATGCTGAATGTTGTTTTACTTCTTGCTTTGGAAACTTGGAAGCTAACTTTTTTCCAGATAAGAATCCTTTCCAATGCTTCACCTGTTCTTCTATTTTTCTTTTTGTGAAGAAAATAATTCTAAACTTCTCTCCAATTCTTTTGATCAATTCTTTTGAGAGAGAGAGAATGGGCACACCAGGGCCTCTAGCTAATGCAAACAAACTCCAGACACATGTGTCACTTTGTGTGTTTGACTTATGTGGGTACTGGGAATTGAACCTGGGTCCTTGGGCTTCACAGCTAAGTAAGTATAAAGTAAAATTTGCATGTTTTTGTTTCTATAAGAACTCACCAGGATCAGATGTCTCTATCCTCTGAGAAAAATAATGCTTTCTTCTTTTAAGAGAAGCACATTCCCCTATACAGTTAAACAACTCAACCTACCGGAATAAAAAAAAAAAATCTAGGAACACAGAAGACAATAGAACTTTTGCAATGAGGTATGAAACCATTTCTCCCAAGTTGCTGTATTACTATACTGTCTGACATATAATAATAAGAGCTAAATGCCCAAGCTGCTGGATCATTTAGAACAACTTACCAATGGCTTTTGTATAATGCCTTGCACCAAGTAAGAGTTCTGGAGCCCGATACCAAAATGTCACAACGACTGGATCCAAATCTGCTAGTGGCTTCAGAGGAGAGTTGAATAATCTGGCGAAACCCATGTCAGCTAAAATACAAAATAAATATATAAAACTCAGTATGACATATTATCAGAACCATGCAAGGGTAGACAACAACCACTGCTGACCTTTATAAAGATATATAGTCTTGGGCTGGAGAGATGGCTTAGTGGTTAAGCGCTTGCCTGTGAAGCCTAAGGACCCTGGTTCAAGGCTCAATTCCTAGACCCACATTAGCCAGATGCACAAGGGGGAGCATGCACCTGGATTTTGTTTGCAGTAGCTGGAGGCCCTGGAGAGCCCACTTTCTCTCTCTACATATATCTGCCTCTTTATCTCTCTGTCTGTCACTCTTAAATAAATAAACAAAATGAATAAAATATATAAAAGGATATATAGTCTTCCTCTGGAAAAAAAAAAAAGAGGTACATAGTGTTTAGAAATTTCATTTCTGAGAGCAGAAATTGCCTGTTTTACTGATTAAAATGAGGCTCAAGAATATTTGACTTAAATGCCGTGTGTGTGTGTGTGTGTGTGTGTGTGTGTGTGTGTGTGTGTAAAAGCAGACAGAGGGGAAGGGAGAAAGGGAGGGAAGCAGAGAGAATGAGAATGGGTGTGCCAGGACCTCTTGCTGCTGCAAACAAACTCCAGATGCATGTGCCACTCTGTGCATCTGGCTTTATGTGGGCACTGAGGAACTGAACCCTGGAGCCGCACACTTTTTAAAAAGTTTTTTTAAAGGCATTTTATTTATTTGAGAGGCAGATCATTCACAGATAGATAGAGAAAGAGATTAAGAGAGAGAGAGAATGGGCACACCAGGGCTTCTAGTTACTGCAAACAAACTCCAGATACGTGTTACCTTGTGTGTTTGGCTTATGTGGGTACTGGGAATTGAACCTGGGTCCTTGGGCTTCACAGACCTTAACTGCCAAGCCATCTCTCCAGCCCCTTGCAAGCACTTTTTACTACTGAGCCATCTACCTCCCCAGCCACTCTTCTAAATTATTTCTGTTTATACCATAAATCAGTGCTGCTCTCAACTTTGGTCAGAGCAGCTTCTTTTCCCAGTGGTGAAAGTTACTTCAGAGACTCATATCTGGTCAAAAGTGCAGAGAATAAGTGACTATCACCTCCTCCAAGGCTCAGAGAACATCATGAAAAGAGGAGGAAGAAAGAATGTAAAAGCCAGAAAATGGGGCTGAAGTGTTGTAAAACACTGTCTTCAGGGCTGGAGAGATGGCTTAGTGGTTAAGAGCTTGCCTGTGAAGCCTAAGGACCCCAATTCGAGGCTCGATTCCCCAAGACTCACGTTAGCCAGATGCACAAGGGGGCGCATGCATCTGGAGTTCGTTTGCAGTGGCTGGAGGTCCTGAAGCACACATTCTCTCTCTCTCTCTCTCTCTGCCTCCTTCTCTCTGTCACTATCAAATAAATAAATAAAAATAAAACAAAACAAAAAGAATTTTTAAAGAACCATTTAAAAACAACAACAACAAACTCTGTCTTCAGGACATGACATGGCCACTGCAGAAAGTCACAGCAGCTGTGGTCACCTGCACAATAGTGGGTCTGTCCACATCCCATCATTAGAGGGCTCATGAGAACCACCTCTCCCCCAGGAGTTACTGGCATCTAATGGTTGCTGGAGGGGGAGACATGTTCTTCAGTGGTCTAGCTCTGGCAAGCCCATGCTCCAGCAAACCACCACCCACCCGTGCTCATGTAAGCAGCCCTAATTAAACTCAGTGGATCACCAGAAGAAAAGACATGAAAGTAGGCGGGGGCAAGTGGGAAAGAGGAAAGGGTTCAGCAGGAAAGAGAGGGGACAAGAGAGGGTCATAGAGGAGTGAATGATCAAAATACTCTATGTATAAAATGTCAAAAATAATTAATTTAAAAATACTTGGGCTGGAGAGATGGCTTAGCGGTTAAGCACTTGCCTGTGAAGCCTAAGGACCCCGGTTCGAGGCTTGGTTCCCCAGGTCCCACGTTAGCCAGATGCACAAGGGGGCGCAGGCGTCTGGAGTTCGTTTGCAGAGGCTGGAAGCCCTGGCGCGCCCATTCTCTCTCTCTCCCTCTATCTGTCTTTCTCTCTGTGTCTGTCGCTCTCAAATAAATAAATAAATAAATTAAAAAAAAAATACTTTGACTTGCCCAAAAGTCATAAGTTAGTAAGTTCAGAATCAGAAGAATCCAAGCCTGACTCTGATTTCTAACCATCAGAGACAGTTCTATATTCTTAGAAGTTTGGTTTTTTAATATATTTATTTATTTACTTGCAAGGCGGGAGGGAGGAAGAAAGAGAGAGGGAGAGAGAATGGGTGTGTCTCCAGCCACTGCAAATGAACTCTGATGCATGTACCATTTCGTGCATCTGGCTCTATGTGTGTACTGGGGAGTCAAACCAGGGTTGTTAGACTTTTGCAGGCAAGCGTCTTAACCACTGAGCCATCTCTTCAGCCCCTCTTAAAGGTTTTGAATCTAAATCTAGAAGTCTGTATATGGTCCTGTGTAACTCCACTTCTAAGACCCGACTGTCTCTCTTAGTCTAGCATGCACTGGAGCAGGCTTCTGAGGGCTCAGGTCAGTTGATCTAGACGTATCTTTTTCCAACTCATCATTCAGTGACAGCATATTGGTGACTTGGAATTAGCTATGGTGGCAGTGGTTAGAGCTTGGAAAGCAGAAAATGCCACAAACTGAGACTCTCCTGCAAAGTCAACTGTTGAACATTAACAGCATACCACATGTGTTCCCAAGAACATGCAGAGAACATGTAAGAAATAATTGTTACAATTCAGTATTTAATAAAGATGTGCACCAAAGCCAATGGATTTTAATACTAGGAATATACAGATCTGGTAAAGTGAATATAACCATGATAATGTCTGAGACACCAATTTTCTCTCAATAACAAGTAACTTTCATCTAGTAGGCACTTTACAATTTACAAATGACTTTCATACACATCACATATAACCTCATTGATCCTCATAAGACACTCGTTTAGTAAGGATTTTACTTTGCACTTTTGAGTAAAGACGCTAAAGCAAAAGCAATGAAACGACATGTTTGTGCCCAACAGCAGATGAAGAGGCCAGCACACCAGTAAAACACATCATGGAACTGCTGTGTGGCTAGGGACAACCTGACAGCCAGTTAAGTTTACATGATAATTACCAGTCACAAAGGCAAAGTGGAAAGAATGATAAATCTTTATAATTGCAAATATATAATATATAGTCACTTTTGAACTTATAAAGGGCCCAAATGCACCATAATTAGCACAAATGCACATTAAGGTTCCAACTACAATGTGTTATTTAACCTAAAATTGATAAGCTATAATGCAACATGCATTCAAATTTTAACCGACTGTGATTTGGGTTTTGGGCATTTGAATATTTTGCAGCCCTTCCTGACAGTGCTCTGCAATGTCCACTTCTTAGAAACCAAAGCTTTCAAGGAAGCTTGTGCTTATGCCTGCAGCTTTTAAACTTTAAATAAAATTCCCTTGAGCAAACAAAAATATTCAATCACTGACCATATTATACCTATCATTATACAACATTACACATCATTGAAAGCAGTTTCACTTACTTATAGATGTTGATTACTGCTGATGGGAAAACATGCCACCAGACAGAGGGAACTGGTTGTACACAGGATTACGATTAATCAGATTCAATAATTAGATGCCAAAGTGAGCTGATGGGAAAGTATGGTGGGGCTGCTCCATGCAGGAGAAGCATTTCATTTATAGGAAAGGCAAAAGCTAGTATTTCTCTTTGTATTCTTCACCTTCTAATTTTTTTCTAAGCACAGCTATCAGATGGAATCAAGACCAGAAGGAAACAAGTATTCTTAAAAACAATCTAGTCTATTTTGAAAATATTTTTATTAATTAATTTGTGAGGGAAGAGGGGGAAGAGAGAATCAGAATGGGTGTACTCTACTGCAAACAAACTCCAGATGTTTATACCGCTTGATGCATCTGGGTTTACATGGGTACTGGGGAACTGACCCCAGGCCAGCAGGCTTTTCAAGCAAGTGCCTTTAACCGCTGAGTCATCTCCCGAGCCAATCCTGAGTATTGAATAAACGTCACAGGAGCTTCAACAAATCACTTTGAGAATAATTATTAAACAAAGTAACTTACACATCCCAATAACAGTTGGTTTTCTAAAATCAGATATGGGTGGACTATTCAATGGAGCAGATGGGGAGTTCTGAGGGTGGGTGTTAACCAGAAGCAGCAACCACAAGGTCTACCATCGGGGAGTTTACACAGCCAAAGTGCATGGAGTGCACATATATAATAAAGCACTGAGAACATGGGAAGCTGCTACTGATTTCCAAAGGTGCTGAGTCCCACAGAGAAGGCAGCTCATGTCGCCTTCCAGGTGTTGTCTGGAACAACGTTTGATACACACATCTGGAAGGAGACTGCTCTGAAAGCTGAACTTGTGCTGGCCCCTGAAGAAGTTGTGAGACAGGAAAGATAACCAAGCTCTCCGCATTCTGGATGAGGTCGGAAGTCTTCTTGTTGCTTTTAGTCTCCAGAGACAGGGTCTCATGTTGTAACCCGTTGCTGGCCTGGAACAAATAAATGATGTAGCCCAGGCAGCCCTAGAACTCAAAGTAATCCTCCTGCCTCAACTTCCCAGGTACTGGGATCTCAGGCACAGGAGAAGATAGCATACACATTCCCATTCAACACTTCCATTCAACTGAGCCTAAGCAGTCTGTATTAAAGCCTGAAGCAGAGGCATCCACATAAGTTTTACTACTGAGAGTTGAATCCAGGGCATAGTGTACATAGGAGAGCACCCCACCATTGAGCTATGTCCTCAGTCCCTACTGTATAATGCTTAAATTCAGTAATGCTAGGGCTAGAGCTCAGAGGTAGAACACTTGTAGGGCATGCATGAGGCCTGAGGTTCAATCCTTAGCACCACAAAAAAACTAAACAAAAATAATGTGCTGTTAAAACCAAGTTATCAATTAGACTGACTGTTCACTAGACCTTTGTTATTTTATTACTTTTATCCCTAATCTTTGACAGAACTACAATTCTCAAGCTCTTAAATAATCAGACAACTAACTGGCCTGACCAGAATATAGAACTTTACATGGAAACAGTAAATTTTGTTGACTGGGATAAATGCAGAGAATTGGTAGAAACAAGAGAGAATCTAAAAAGATGAATTTGGCTTGGGACAACTCAGTTCAGGTTATCATAAGGACACCTAGAAAAAGATTCAGAGAGAGGGGTAGGGAGGGAGGAAGAGAGAAGAAAGGAAGGAGGGAGAAACAGAGAGATTAAGACTAGGAATCCACATCACAGAATCATTTTCATATCCAAGACTTTGAGGAAACAGATTACCAAACCCTTAAAGTATAATTGTGAAGGGAGGGCCTGTCCCAAACCAGCATTGCATATGTCTTAAAACACTAGGTTAATACAGGGAGGCAATAATGAATAAAATAAACAATTAATACCAAAAATACTGTCAAAACTGACCAAATACTCTAGTTCTTTTCTTTCTTCTTTTATCTTTCTTTTCTTTCTCTTTTGGTATATGTGAGGGGTGCACATCTGTGTACTGTAAACACACATGTATGTGCATGTCTGTGTGCATATTGGGGCCAGAGGATATCAGCTGTTATCCTTAGGTCTTGCCCATCTCTTTTTGAGACAGGGTCTTTCACTGGCCTGGAGCTCACCAGTTAGGCTAGACTGGCTGCTTAGCAAACCCCAGGGACCCACTTGTCTCTGCCTCCCCAACACTGGGATGGCAGGTATGTGCCACCATGACTGGCATTTTATGTGGGTTTTGGGGATCAACTTCAGGTCCTTATGAATGTACTTTACTGACTGAACTGTCTTCCCAACCCCTCCCACTAGTTAGACATCTCAGATCCACCTCTTTTAGGAAATACCAATTATCCCTTATAAAAAATTACTGGGAATTCTACAAAGTGGACAGAGGGACAGTTGTGGTGGTATAAGCCTTTAAACCCAGCACATGGGAGGCAGAGGTAGGAGGAGTGCATTGAGTTCAAGGCCACCCTAAGACTACAGAGTGAATTCCACATCAGCCTGGACTAGAGCGAGACCCTACCTTGAAAAACAAAAAAAGGACAGAGGACTGTATGAACATCTCTGCTGAAGAGAGACGTAATGCACTGTTAGAGAGACTTTCCTAAAGAACTACAAATTCAAAATTGGTCACATAGGCTTCTACTGTGAGCCCCCATGAGAAAAACGAAACAACTTATAGCCAAAACCAGGTAACTCTCAACTGGAAAAAAAAAAAAAAAAAACATGACATCAAAGACTCTCTTTGGCCTGGATGGAAAGTATCCTATTGGGTACTTCCCACTACATCTTGTTTTACAGAACTAGGAGATAAACTCTAAGGTTTGTATTCCTCACCTCAAAGTTGTGCTCACTTTTTCTGAGGGCACATTCAAGTAGGTTTCTGAAAAGCTTGGTGGTCCTCGGCATCAACTGTGCCAAAGTAACTAAACTCAAAGCCCTTGGACATTTGTTACCTTTCACTCTCTCATATTTTCTTTTCCTCTCTCTCTTTCTCTCTCTCTCTTTTGTGTGTGTGTGTGTGTGTGTGTGTGTGTGTGTGTGTGTGTGTGTGTGTGTGTGTGTATGTGTTTGAGATAGGGTCTTACTTCTAGCCCAGGCTGACCTGGAATTCATTCTGTAATCTCAGGGTGGCCTTGAACTCATGGGGATCCTCCTACCTCTGTCTCCCAAGTGCTGAGATTAAAGGCATGTGCTACCACTCCTGGCTTGTATTTCTCTTTTTTTAGTTTTATTTATTCATTTTAGGGGGGCAGAGATAAAGAGAGGGAGGGAGGGAGGGGAGAGCAAGAGAAAGAGAGAGAGAAGATAATAGGCAGGTCAGGGTCAGCCACTAAAAACAAACTATCGATGCATGCTCCACCTCGTGGGTCTGGCTTACATGGATCCTGGGGAATCAAACCTGGGTCCTTTGGCTTTGAAGGCAAGTGCCTTAATCACTAAGCCATCCTCCAGCCCTCTCTTATGTTTCTTGGGGGGGGGATATGGATATGTATGTGGCATGTATAAACTCACATGCTCACATGTGGGTACACATGTGTATGTATGCAGGTACTTGTACACATATATGCATGTGGAGGCCAGAGGTTTACACCATGTGTCCTCCTCAGTCAGACCCCATCTTACAATTTGGGGGTTTTTTGTTGTTGTTTTTTTGACCTGGAATTCACTATGTAGTCATCACGGTGGCCTCAAACTCATGGGGATCCTCCTACCTCTGCCTCCCAAGTGCTGGGATTAAAGGCATGTGCCACCACGCCCAGTGCCATCTTACACTTTTGAGACAGGCTGTCTCATGGAATTTAAAGCTCACAGTCTGAGCTTGACTAGCTACCACTAAGCCTGGGGTTCCTCCTGATGCCACCTCCCAGCACACACCCCCACACCTGGCACCTTGTGTGTGCAGCAGGTCTACACTCCGGTTCTTGTTCACACTGCTACAACAAGCCCTTCCCCTGCTGAGCCATCATCCCAGTCCATCTCCCCAGCCCCATAACAAATTTCTTAAATCTTTTACATTTGGATACTTAATAATTATCTAAGAACTCCATTTGGGGGGGTACATCTATTTTAAATCCAAAAAACTAGAGCCAAAACAATAAAATTTCCTCCTACCAAGGAAAAGAAAAACTATATATTAACAGGGCCCAACCACTTGGATTACTATGTTGCTATTTAAAAATGTTTAAGCTGGGCATGGTGGCACCCATCTTTAATCCCAGTACTTAGGAAGCAGAAGTAGGAGGATCACTGAAAGTTTGAGGCCACCTTGAGACTACATAGTGAACTCCAGGTTTGCCTGGGCTAGAGTGAGACCCTACCTCGAAAAACCAAAAAAAGAAAAAAGAAAAAGGCTTGCTCCACCAACCCCAGCTAAAAATGTCTAGACCAGACATGGAGGTGCACACCTTTAATCTCAGCCCTGGGGAGGCAGAGGTAGGAGGATCGCTATGAATTCAAAGCCAGCCTAGGACTACAGAGTGAATTCCAGGTCAGCCTGGACTAGAGTGAGACTCTACCTGAAAATAACACTTTGTTTTCAGTATAACATAAACAAACAAACAAACAAACAGGTGGGCTGGAGAGATAGCTTAGCGGTTAAGCGCTTGCCTGTGAAGCCTAAGGACCCCAGATCGAGGCTGGATGTAAACCTGATGCACATGGTGGCATATGCATCTGGAGTTTGTTTGCAGTGGCTAGAGGCCCTGGCACAACCATTCTCTATCTGCCTCTTTCTCTCTCAAATAAATAAATATGTATATTCATATATATAATATATATAAATGGACACAAAATTATTATTTCAAAAGAGAAGAAACATGTAACCTAAGATATTACACCTGTGGGCCCACATCAACTGGTAAAGTGAATCTTCAAAGTATGCCATAGCACAGTTAGCCAGAATTTTGCAAGCAAGTGCCTTTAACCTCTGAGACATCTCTCCAGCCCCAGTTGGACAGGATTTAAAATACTATACAAGGTTGGAGAAGAGGCTCAGCAGTTAAAGGTGCTTGCTTGTAAAACCTGAAGGCCTGGGATCAATTCCCCATTGTCCATGTAAAACCAGATGTACAAAGTGGCCCATGCATCTGGAGTTCATTTGTGGTAGCTAAAGGCCCTGGCACACCCATACTTTCCCTCTTTCCTCCATCCGCCCCCGCCCTCTGCTTGCAAATAAAGAAAAGAATATTTTTAAAGGGTTGGAGAGATGGCTTAGTGGCTAAGGTACTTGTCTGCAAAGCCTAAGGACCCTGGTTCAGTTCCTCAGTAGCCACATAAAGCCAGCTGCACAAGGTGGCACATGCATCTAGAGTTTGTTGCAGTGGCTGGAGGCCCTGGCAAACCCATTCTCTCTCTCTCTCTCTCATTCTGTCTCAAATAAAAATAAATAACTTAAAATAAAATAAACATATTTTTAAAGGGCTGGAAAAATGAGCTGGCAGCTAAACACGCTTGCTTGCAAGGCCTGCTAGTCTGAGTTCAATTCCCCAGGACCCACGTGAAGCCAGATGCACAAAGGGGCACATGCATCTGGAGTTCATTATCAGTGACAACAGGTCCTGGTGCACTCATACTTTCTCCCTCGCTCTCTTTCTCTCACATAAATTTAAAAAACAAAACAAGCCGGGCGTGGTGGCGCACGCCTTTAATCCCAGCACTCCAGCACGCGGAAGGCAGAGGTAGGAGGGTCACTGTGAGTTCAAGGCCACTCTGAGAGGACAGAGTGAATTCCAGGTCAGCCAAAAAAAAAAAAAAAAAAAAAAAAACGAAACAAGGCTGAAGAGATGGTTTAGAGATTAAGGCACTTGCCTGCGAAGCCTAAGGACTCATGTTTGACTCTCTAGGTCACACATAAGCCAGACACACAGTGACACAAGGGCGCAATACTGCACATGTGCACAAGGGGTACACATATCTGGAGTTCGGTTGTAGTGGCTGGACGCCCTGGCACACCAACTCTCCCTTGCTGTCTCTCTCTCATAAAAAAAAAAAAAGGTCATTCTTTTGGGCTTGCCTCAAAAAAATTAACAATATTCATATTTTGACAATGAACAGTAAATACAAATATTAAAAGATGACTCTGATTAGAGTCCTATTTGCATTTCTGGTTGTAAAATAAATTTTAATATGCCCAATCATATCCTGATTTCATCATATCCTGATTTCTCACAATTCTGTTCTCTTATTTCTACCTGGCACAGTTTTGTTGAGAAGGAACACTGTATTATTGTCTAATCTTTTCTATAAAGTGACTGTTTACTGACTTCCTCAAATTGACACTTGGTTCAATACCAAAATAATCAAAAATAAAAGGTAAGTCATATGTAATGATTATACTAAGTTAGACATTAATGATCAATCTTTCCTTAGAACTAGCCACACCATATGAACTTATGACTATAAAATCAAACTGGCTAAATGCAAAACGAACATAAAACTGAAAACTTACTTCAAATACTGCAAACATCAAATCTTTATAAAATATAAATAACTGTAAACACAAGGAAAAAAGTCTAGTTTAAAGAAGACTTTTTTTAAAATTTTTGATTTATTTACTTGCAAGCAGAGGGAGACAGAGAGAGAATGGGTGACCAGGGCCACCAGCCACTGCAAACGAGCGCCAGATGAGCATACCGCTTTGTGTGTCTGGCTTTATGTGGGTAACGGACACTCAACTCAGACTTGGGTCCTTGGGCTTTGTGGGTGAGTGCCTTAACTGTCAAACCATCTCCCCAGCCTTTTTTTTTTTTTCTTTTTTGGTTTTTTGAGGTAGGGTCTCACTCTGGTCCAGGCTGACCTGGAATTAACTCTGTACTCTCAGGGTGGCCTTGAACTCGTGGTGATCCTCCTACCTCTGCCTCCTGAGTGCTGGGATTAAAGGCGTGCACCACCACGCCCACTCTTTTTTTTTTTTTTTTCCTTAATTGACTAAGATACCTATTTGAGTGAGAAGCTGATATAGGATGATGACAATGGTCACTGTCAGCCTGGGTTACAGAGTAAGGTCCAGGCTAGCCTGAGACATTACCTGGAAAAAAAAAAAAGAATTTAAATGCCTATTTCCCTCACATACTACCTGTGCTTCCTTAGGCTTTTCTTGATTATTTTAACCTTAGGGAGAACTTTCTAGCATGTTGGACACAGGAGGGGATTGATTAGGGTTAGTGTGATGCCAGAGCTTCCTCCTGAGGAGCTCCAAGAGCTAGCTGATTCCTTCTCTAGAAACAGCTCCCTTAGCCTCATCTTCATCAGATCCTCGGGATCAGCCTTCCTGGTTCTGTGGGGCTGTGGGATAATAGAACAATACTCAACCACAATGTACAAAATGGGATGTTTGGCCACCTGGGAATTGTAAAGTAAAATTCTTTGAAAAAAGCCACACCTGTGTTAAATACTCCATGGCTGACTGATTAATACCGTATGACTATGGAGAGTTGCAGATCCACAGCCAATTATCTTTAGGCTCCTTAATAGTGTCTGACCTAACATCTTTCCAGCTATCAGGTAAAACCTTCAGAATGTATTAACAGACCACCAGAGTCCACTAACCTAAAAGCTAAGAACGTCATCAGGTAACATCTCAAACCCATAGCAGAGGTCTCTCTCTGAGTTCTCGTCCTCCCCCCACCCCCACCTCAGGGAGGTCTCCATCTCTGTGTTCATCCCCGGCCCCTGCTGTAATAGACCTACCCGATGTTTTCCGCCAATATATTTGGAAAATGCCTTGATTTATTTTAGGACTTTCCCTTGTCCTGACTATAAAAGCTCATGCAACCACTTCCACCTTGGAGCATATTGTTTAGGGCAGCCTAAATCCATATTCCTGAGCCACAGTCACTCATATCTGGCTCAGAAGAAGTCAGAGAAGACTCACTTTGAAGTAAGAGTTAGCTGTGTTTCACATCAACACAGATAAGATGCACTTTAAAATGAGGGAGAGGAAGACAAAAGGAGAAACTCAAGAAGGTCAGTGACAGAGTTCAGGTAGAGGAACGACATTTAAAAGCAAGAATGGGCACTTGCAGGCAGGATTCAAAAAATCAAGAGTTGTTCTTTCCCTGAGACTATGTCAACAGAGATCAGGGAAGTCATAGCCCACAGCTCTGGTATCAGCAGGCAGCCCTGTTTGCAGGGAACCCAAGCAGAAGCTTGAAAGAGTAAGTAGGATACAAGCTCTGCCCAGCTTTCCCTTTCTGGGATATCTACCTTCAGAGTTAGCTAAGTGAGACAACGTACACAAGCTCTGCCCATACCACATTTCATGTTGCCATCTCTCCTGGGGAGGGTGTAGCTTTTATCTCCCTTTCATCTGTTTCTAGCAAACGGTGGACAATAAATACCAAGGGAAAGGGTGGCATAAAGTAAAAATAGAGGGCTGAAGAGATGGCTTAGCAATTAAGGTGCTTGCCTGCAAAACCAAAGGATCCTGGTTTGCTTCCCCAGGACCCATATACGCCAGATGCACAAGGTGGCACATGCATCTGGAAGCTGTTTGCAGTGGCTGGAGGCACAACCATTCCCATTCTCTCTCCCTATTAAGTAAATAAATAAAAATATTTTAGGGCTGGAGAGATGGCTTAGCAGTTAAGGCGCATGCCTGCAAAGCCTAAGGACCCAGGTTCAATTTTCCAGGTCCCATGTAAGCCAGATGCACATAGTGGCACATGTGTCTGGAGTTCGTTTGCAGTCGCTAGAAGCCCTGGCATGCCCGTTCCTTCCCCCCCCCCGACTATAATAAATAAATAAATAAAATCTTTTTAAAATGTTTTAAAAATAAATAAACTAGAAACAAATGAGAGCAATGGAAAGAGGAGAGGACTAGGGGAGATGACTCAGCTGTTAAGGCACCTGCTTTCAAAACCTGCAGGGCTAGGTTTGATTCCTCAGTGACCATGTAAAGCCGGAAGTATAAAGGGGACACATGTATCTGGAGTTCATTTGCAGTGGCATGAGGCCTGGTACACCCATGCTTACTCACTCACTCCCTCTCTAATAAATTTCTTTATTTGTTTATTTATTTTATTTTGGTTTTTCAAGGTAGGGTCTTGCTTAGGCCTACGCTGACCTGGTATTTACTATGTAGTTTTAGGCTGGCCTTGAACTTACAGCGATCCTTCTACTTTTGCCTCCTGAGTGCTGGGATTAAAGGTGTGCACCACCATACTGGGCTCAAAAAAAAAAACCAAAAATGTTTTTCATGTCTTTAAAAAGAAAGGGGCCAGGTATGGTAGCATACACCTTTATTCCCAGCAGTCCAGAAACAAGAGGTAGGAGGTTTAAGGCCAGCCTGGTGGTACTAAGTGAGTTCCAGGTCAGCCTAGGCTACAGTGAGACCCTACCTTGAAAAAAAATCCAAAACAGAACATAAAGAAAGGGAGGGAGGAGGGAACAAAAGACAAGCAGCTCTCAGGAACTTACTTAACATCTGCACACTTGGACTGAAGGTGAATCTCATCAAACTCAAAGAAGAGTTATTGTGCAAAGGAACCCATTCAGAACAGTGTGCTCAGAACTGGGTAGAAACCAGCAGCAGGACAGCCTCACAGGAAGGAAAGCAGTATGTCTGCAGTGCACCCTTTGCACCGTTTTGCATTGCCTCTAGCATCTATATTCTAATGGCAAAGAAAGGCAGAGGATACCAAATTTCTTTCCAAACCCTGCCTGCTTATCCAAGACAGGCAAGTGTAGAGGCTGTAAATGTATATTTTCCACTTGAACAGATGTGTCCGCTCCTGGCACATGACATATAGGTCAGGGAGACACCTGGGGGAGACCTGTGAGGGTCTTTAAGTATGAGGCCAGGGTTGGAGGAGTATATTCAAGGAAAGAACACTGGGGAAACTAAAGACAAACCCATGCAAATTCGGAGTTATACTTGATAGCAGTGGTAGCTGCATATGCACACGTGTACACGCACTCACATGCACACACACACAGGGTGTCATATGAGAGCGAATGGCCTTGTGGGCTTGTTGATTCCAAGTGATGCCTCACCTTAGAATGACAGGATTGTATTTTGGGGAAAAAGTCCTGGCAGCCTAATAGACTACCTACATTTTCCAACAGATTTTCTAAAAACCCGATGAGGAAATAATTTAAAAATTAACAACTTAAATAAGAGTATTAAAAAGGGTAGTCGCTTCAGTTTAATAAATTATTTTAGGAATAATTACCTACCTATTTTGACTCTCCCCCTCTCAGGACCTTCTCCCATTACTAGGATATTTGCTGGTTTCTAGAAATAAAAATAGAGCATTCAAATTACTACATTTATTCTTTTGACATGCTCTAAAATGGAAAAATTCTTATAATATGAAAATATCATTTCTGTATTTTTATGTATTTCCATCCAATCTAAACTAATCAAATATTAAGTGCCTTTTATAGTTAAAGCATTTGCTATACTGAAGTTACCACTAATTTTATATAAATATCCTTGCTAGGGAAGCATAATTTATCTCCAAAATTACTTAAATAATTACAAAGTAATTAAAGCTATAATTTCCATTCATCCCATAATTTTAAAACTTGCACAAATTATATATATATATATATATATATATATATATATATATATATATATATACAGTACTTATTGCCCACAATAGAACTATATGGTGGAAATTTTTTTGCATAAAAATTTCAGACCACAATTTACCTTCACTAAAGTAAGTCAAGTCAAACAGTCCCTGATAAAGATCTCTAAACTACCACAGGAAAGCATCAACATTGAAATAGACACTATTCAAATTCATGTCAACTATGGGACATGCAAAAATAAGAAATTCCAGATATAATTTTAAGATGTTGAAAACTACAAACCAAAATTAATAGAGAACTATGAAAAGAAAAAGGGCAAGCTACAGAAATATCCAAGTACTGACTGGCCTCCTCAGTCACCCTCAGTGGCAGCGGAGACACAGAAGCTGCTGCAATGGCTTAGGGCTGGGGGTAGCAGGTGAGTCTTCTTTATGTACTCTTTGGGGGTAAAGTGTGTGTATTTTTAATTATTGGATTCATTTATTTTCTGCCCCCCCTCCTCAGGTAGGGTCTCACTCTAGTCCAGACTGACCTGGAATTCACTATGTAGTCTCAGAGTGGCCTTGAACTCATGATGATCCTCCTACCTCTGCCTCCCAAGTGTTAGGATTAAAGGCATGTGCCACTACGCCCAGCTCTTTCTTTTCTCTCTATAGTCTAGGTTGGCTTCAAACTCATTATGTAGCTTGGGCTGGTCTTGAACTTACTAGGATCCTCTCCTGCCACAGCCATGAATAGCCATGAATATATTTTTAATGTCTCCAGGACAAAAATCCAAACCAAGCATTAAGAAGACAGAAAATAAAAACATACTAAATCAAGTTCCTAACCTCAGATACTGACCAAGTAGATTAAAAAACTGGAAGCTTTGTATAATATTAGAAGCTACTGCTATGTATAAGTTATAGAGAGGCCTAAGAGTCTTCAATTAGTGATTAAACTGGTTTACTTTTACAATCTCTTTCAACTTGCTGGTTTAAAAAAAAAATCATTTCATAAAATGATGGAGAATGGAATTTCAAAGGGGAAAGTGTCGGGGGGAGGGAGGGAATTACCATGGGATATTTTTTTATAACCATGGAAAATGTTAATAAAAATTAAAATTTTTTTAAAAAATCATTTCAATGAAAACAATAAGCACATGCATACACACACAAGTAACTCCAAGAAGTAGCTAGTGATTTCACTATTGAAGGAAATACTCACCGAGGACAGACAGATTCTGAACAGAGCAGAAATAGCAGAGTGGCCAGCACAGCAAAGGCACTGAGAAGGGGAAAGGCCTAGGACAAGCATGCCCAGGACACAAAAAGCGGGAAGGATTCTTGGCTTTTTGGTTTTTCAAGGTAGGGTCTCACTCCAGTCCAGGCTGATCTGGAGTTTACTATGTAGTCTCAGAGTGGCCTTGAACTCATGGTGATCTTCCTACCTCTGCCTCCCGAGTGCTGGGATTAAAGACATGCACTACCACACTCAGCCAACACTGTATACTTTTAAACATTGGGTGGAATAATCTGACCCTAGGACTATAGGCAATGAGAACAGTGGAGAGGGAAAGATACCAGAAACTGGGTATGAAGTGATAAGGGAACAAAGTTGCAGGTATGGAGCTGAGAAACATTTTAGAGGCCATTTATAATCCTTTGTGTTGGTAACAAACAATTAAGAGAATGCCATCAAGACCCTGACTTTGTGTGACTGTAAGAATTATGGAGCCTTTTATAGAAATTTGAAAGTTAGGAGAGGTACTGGCTTGGGATGGGGAACAAAGAACAGGAGATAACGCCAAGTTTGAGTACCATGAGAGGTCTAAGCCATGCTAGAGAGAATAGAAATAGAAATTTGCAGATCTGAACGTTAACTGCAGTTGAATGTGACAACTAGAGACAGGATAAGGTCTCAGAGCAGAGTGTGGCAAACAGCAACAGACAAAATGATTAGTTAATTAATTTTAAAAAGCCTTCAAAATTCAAGTTTGGCAAATATCTATTAAAGAGCCATTAAAAATGTTATACTGCAGACTTTCAGGAAACAATGAACACCTGAAGGCCCTGACTCTTCAAGGGGCTTAAGTGTAATAAGGAAAGATGGACAGAGTATCAGGACCATTATCAAAGT
The DNA here is from genome assembly GCF_020740685.1 of Jaculus jaculus. NCBI lineage: Eukaryota > Metazoa > Chordata > Mammalia > Rodentia > Dipodidae > Jaculus > Jaculus jaculus. The sequence continues at coordinate 36,269,385 of NC_059108.1, read as the reverse complement.
GCAGAGAGGTAGACAGAGAGAGAAAGGGAGAGGGAGAATCATTACAAATCAATGACTTTGTGGGGTTCTTTCTTTTTTCAGGGCAGAGTTTCACACTAGCCCAGGCTGACCTAGAATTCACTATGTAGTCTCAGCTGACCTCGAACTCACAGCAATCCTCCTACCTCAGCCTCCCGAATGCTGGTATTAAAGGTGTACCCCACCATGCCCGGTCAGTAATGACTTTCAGTGAACACCAGGATGGGCATTAGGAAGATGGCTTGAAGACTGAGATTCTGACAAGCACAAACAGTAAGAGCAACTTTTTAGGTCCATGGAAGCCTATGTAACGGCAGGATCATATAAAAACACAGACATGGCATACTGACAGTCTATGAGCACCATGTGACCAGTGGGAAACCGTGCTGCAAACAGATGCCATGTTACAGAAACTGGAATTTATTCTGCAGACAGAGCCAAGGCAGAATAATGAGATAATCAGATGTATCTTTAAGCAGCATTCAGTAGCAATTTGAAGGATAGCCTGGAACGGAGAGACCACAGAGACGAGTGCTGGAAACCAGTTGGCAGTACACGACAATAGTCTAGGAAAAGCGCAGTCTTTTTTTTTTTTTTTTGAAATTTATAAATATAATTTTTTTTACATAGGCTATAGTCTTATACCCCCCAAACCCAGTCCCCAATTCCCTGGAGGCCCTCCACAGTAGAGCCCTTGCTGTTGACTATGTGATAATTAGGGCTTGTGTTAAGTTTCTTGGTGGGGGGGGGGCTAAACCTCAGGATGTTTCTACCCACACTATAGCTCTTACAATCTTCCCACCCCCTTTCATGCAAGAAGAATCCCTGAGCCTTGAGTGTGTTGGCAGATTATTTTTAGTATGGAGTTCTCTGTAGTTCCGTTATGTGTTTCAGTTCGCCTCCATGTTTGTAAGTGTGGTCTATCTTATGGCACTAGTCACAGACCAATAGAAATGCATTTCAACGTAAAGGTTCAAGACTTGGCTTCAAAAAGAAATTAAAACAACATCTCCACCCTTATTCATCACACTAAGTCAAAGGTTATGATGAAGAGAAGGAAAGAGAAAATGATAGGAAATTGTCTCACTCTTGTAGAGCTTACATTTTGTTAAAAAGATAAAAACAGTAAATTAATATATAGATAGATATAGATTAGATATAGATATAAATAGATATAGATCAGTATTGTGTAAAAAAGAGAGAGAAAGATTCCTATGTCTGGTGCTACAGTTTATAGAACAACTATGTGCTGCAAAAGAACCAATTCTCTGGCTGGAGGGATGGCTTAGCAGTTAAGGCATTTGCCTGCAAAGCCAAAGGACCCAGGTTTGATTCCCCAGGACCCATGTTAGCCAGATGCACAAGGTAGCGCATGCATCTAGAGTTCATTTGCAGTGGCTGGAGGCCCTGGCACACCCATTCTACCTCTGTCTCTCCCCACCCTTCTCTCTGTCAAATAAATAAAAAATAAATTTTTTTTTAAAAAGAATCAATTCTCAAACCACCTTGCACACCTTACAAGAGCTGAGAAACAGCTACAACAACTTTGCTTGGCTTGAAATAATGCACCCTGGTTGCTGAAGAGTTAGGAAAGGTAGAATGAGCCCGAGAGCAGATGTAATCCAGTGGGGACACGAACATTAGGCAAGGTAACCAAGACCCTCAAGGGATGTGATCCTAGAAAAATTCCCCATTGTTGACCTGAGAACTAATACAATTCATTTAGGGGCTGGAAAGAAGGCTCACAAGACAAGAAGCTTGCTTGCAAAGTCTAATGACCTGGGTTTGATTTCCCAGGACCCACATGAAGCCATGCCCAGTCCATGCATTTAAAAAAATCTTATTTATTTACTTAAGAGAGACAGGCAGGCAGAGAAAAGGTAAGTATGGGTATGCCAGGGCTTCCTGCTACTGCAAGCAAACATCAAGACATATGTGCCCCTTCATGGATCTGGCCTTATGTCGATACTGGAGAATTGAACCTGGGACATCAGGCATTGCAAGCAAGTGCCTTTAACCACTGAGCCATCTCTCCAACCCATTTTCTGCATTTTTATACTTGGCAGCATACTACATTTTTACATTTATACTTGACAACATACATACATACATACACACACACACACATTTCTACATGTATATGTTAGGATAACAACAGAGACCAAAAATAAGGGAAGGAATTTAGACAGGTACTATGACAAGGGGCCTGGAATGGGTTATCTTCTAGTACTGAAGCACTGTTTAAATTCTTCAGAGAAAAGCTCGTGGAGAAGCGAGCATTTGGGATAAGATGTGAAGGAAGAGCAGCAGTGAGGAGGGGGTATAGGGAACAGCAGCCAAGACAGAGAGAGAACAGGCTGCAGAACCCAAGGCAGAAACACGGCCGAGAAGACCCAGGCTGGGGGGCCCCTGGGACTCTGGGAAGCAGGAATAATGCAACAGTGACAATCAGAGAGGAAGCCAAGGGAGGCCTGCTTCCTTTCCAAGCAGTTCCACTTTGAAGATAAGCCATCTTAGTAACCAGAGTCCACTAAGCTCTGCACCCATATTCTGAGAGCTGGTGAGAAGTGCCACAAGAATTGTAGATATGAAGGTGTTTAGGAGAGGGTGAGGAGGAAAGGAAGGATGAAAGAGAGGGGAGGAAAGGATAGCACAGGCTCTAGAAGCTAGGAGTTTAAAAAGAAAGAGGTTGTCAGGTGCAACTGAATGGAAGCTGAGGACATGCAACTGAAATGAACGAGAAGGTTATTGGGTTACTCGTGACTAAATAAAAATAGTTTTTGTGGGCTGGAGAAATGGCTTAGCAGTTAAGGCATTTGCTTGCAAAGCCAAAGGATCCTGGTTCGATTCCCCAGGACCCATGTAAGCCAGATGCACAAGGGGGCGCATGTGTCTGGGGTTCATTTGCAGTGGCTGGAGGCCCTGGCATGCACGCTCTCTCTCACTCCCCACCCCCATCTTTTTCTCTCAAATAAAAAAATATACATATTAAAAATAGTTTTGTGGATCTGGGGAGATGGTTCTGTGGTTTAAGGCTCATTCTTGCAAAGCTTTGCAGGCCTCGGTTCAATTCCCCAGCCACCCATATAAAGCCAGACAGGTATTCAATTGCAGGCGCAAGAGATCTTATCGCATGTGCACATGCAGACACATGAGCACACGCGCATGCACACACGCATACACACACACATACACACACACACACATACACACACACACACAATTTTTATGCCTTCACAGAAGCCAGACACAGTAAAGCTTAAGTGGGGAGAAGGCAAAGATGGGTTTACAGTGTAACTTCGAAGGCCTTAGTAAGAATGGAATCTTTAGTGTCATGATTTTTATTTATGTATTTATTTTTGTTTTTTTTTTTTCAAGGTAGGGTGTCACTATAGCCCAGGCTGACCTGGAATTCACTCTGTAGTCCCAGGCTGGCCTGGAACTCACAGTGATCTTCTTACCTCTGCCTCGCAAATGCTGGAATTAAAGGCATGGCTTTTTAAATTTTTGTTTGTTTGTTGATTTATTTCTAGGGAGGAAAGGAAGACAGACAGAGAGAAAGAAAATGGGCACACCAAGGTCTCTAGCCACTACAAACAAACGCCAGACGCATGTACTGCCTTGTGTCTCTGACTTATATGGGTTCTGGAGAATTGAACCTAGGTCCTTAGGCTTTCCAAACAAGTGCCTTAACCGCTAAGCCATCTCTTCATCCCAGGTGTCATTTTCAAATGTGTGTCCTTTAAATGTTATTACCTGTGCCCTTCCTTAAAAGTAACAACAAATTATATAGCCATCATTAAAATGTGCTTCTGCCAGGCGTGGTGGCACACACCTTTAATCCCAGCACTTGGGGGTGGGGAAGGTGGAGGGAGGCAGAGGTAAGAGAATCACCATGAGTTGAAGGCCACCCTGAGACTACAGAGTGAATTCCAGGTCAGCCTGACCTAGAGTGAGACCCTACCTTGAAAACCCAAAATAAATAAATAAATAAAAATAATAAAATGTGCTTCCATTTTCAAAGTATTTTCTCACCAATCATTTCATTCTTTTGATAGGCATAGTCAAGGGTCTACCGGACCAAGAAGCTAGTCTGAGAATAACCATAATTCTCAAGAGTCAATATGGAATTGTATCATAGACGTTATGTAGATTTTTTTCAAAAGACTACTGTGGTGGTTTGAATAGACGGCCCCCAATATATTCAGTTCTTTATGTAGTTTGCATCTATTGGCTACCTGGCTGGAGGCAATGTCACTGAGTGATCTTAAGGTGTGGTGGTAGGATTCCGATTTCAATCTAAAGATATGCAAAGTGTGTGGCTTTTGGCTTTTGGCTTGTGCTTTTCTCTTTGTCTGCTTGGGCCTGTGAATGCAGGCCAGCTTCTTCTGCCATTATGGAACTCCCCCTGGATCTGTAAGCTTCAATAAATCCCTTCCTCCATAACTGTGCCTGGTCTGGAAGTTTATCTCAGTGAACCTGAATCTGTCTGCTACAGAATTTGGTACCAGGAGTGGGGTGAGATGAACCTGACCATGTGGATGTTGATCTTTTGGAACCTTTGTTTTGGAGGAATAGGCACAGACTTGGTGCTTGCAACTGAAGATGTCTTCTGGAGTGGTAAGCCAAGTTTTACAGCCTATTCTGCTGAGAGTCTGAGAATGCTAAGTGCAGACAGCATTGAACTTCGAGGCTTGGTTTATGAGCTTTCTAAGTAGAAGGAAAGACTGCAGAGAACTTTGTTGGAACTGGGCTATTGGCATAAGGGCTGGCTGCATCCTGCTGCCCAGGCCCAGAGAGTTTAATCAAGGTTAAATTTGTAATGATGTGCTTGGCTAAAGATATTGGACTAAGAGATTTAAGATTTTAAGCTGGAAAACCTCAAATAAGTTAAAATTATAGGCGCTGAGACTGGTTTTAGGTTACTGAATCTGCTATTGTCAAACACTTTAGCAATCTTAAAGGAAGATGGTCCAATTGCTTTACCATGGAAAGGATGCCTGAGGAAAGACTATCATAGAAATGCAAACACTTTTGGAAAGAGTTGACTAGAGAAGGAACCTGCTTTGCAAGGTTATGATTTATTTTGTCTGTGAATTAAGAATATGGCTGTGTCCTGCACACCTGGTATTGGTTTCAGAAGCATGAAAAATACAAGGAGTGGTTGTGAATTGCACATGCTTCTAGGAGCTGCCGCTGAGATGCGGCATGAGGTAGAGCCTGATAGGCTAAAAGAGACTTTGGAAAATGTGAGGAGTGATCATGAATTGCACACGGTTCCAGGAGCTGCTGCTGAGACGCAGTATGAGGCAGGCCATGATGCCCTGATAGGCTGAAAGAGCCTTTGGAAGATGGACTGTGGTTTGCATGAAGACCTGAAGATGTTTTGGATATACCAGGACTGTGCAAGGGCTACCATAGAGTGTATTGTTGACCTGGGATGGAAATGTTCCCTGGCTACTCTGCCCAGCTGGAGGGGCAGAATTGGAAAATCTGGAGACTGTCAGTCTTGAACTTGAACTGCAGAAGTTTGATGTTTGTTTGATGGTGGCTGAGTTTGCATTGTTTTAGTCTCTCCTTGCTATGCCTTATACTGAGAGACCAGAAAGAAATAACACGTAACTAATTAAACAATGACACTGCCATTGTAGGACAAACCATTGTGAACAAAGGAGGATCCCGGGCTCGGCTCAGATAAGGAACTAACTGATTAAAGTGCCGACCTTTGCTTCTGAAACTCATGCTCGCTTGCTCAACAGGACATTCCAGAAATACTTAGCTCTGGGGGCCTCCGGCCCCTTGCAAAAGATAGGATCTGCAAGCAGTCTGCTGACCAGAGATGCGCAACTAGAAATGTTCCCGCGCGCGCCTTCTTGGAACCAATCATTTTAAAAGATGCTATGTGATGTAACCCTTTTGCCCCCTTCCCACTCTTTTCCTTTATAAACCCCTACTTTTAGAAGGTCAAGGCTCTCTCCCACTCCCGCTGCGTCGGTCTGTGTGGATTGAGTCCCTGCTTAAGCTTGACATTAAAAGAAACCTGTTGCTTTTACATTCGAGTGTCTCGGCTTCTGTGGCGGTCCTCTAGGTGACTCCTGGGTGACCGGGGGTCTTGGCTCCTGGTCAGGGGTCATGGCACAACAATACCAATTGAAAATGTTTACTCTGTCTGTGACTTTATATGTTACAAGTGTTTAACTTGTTTGATTTTACAGGTCTTAATATCTTAAATTGGTGAAGATTGTGGAGACCTTTGAAATTGAACTGAGTACAATTTACAATGTGTAATGGTTATAAATGTATTGTGGGCCAGGGGCAGAATGTGGTGGTTTGAATAGATGGCCCCCAATATATTCAGTTCTTTATTGTTTGTAGTTTGCATCTGCTGGCTACCTGGCTGGAGGTAATGTCACTGGGTGATCTTAAGGTGTGGTGGTGGGTTTCTGATTTCAATCTAAAGATATGCAAAGTATGCCTAGCTGGAGTTCCTGAAGTGTGCTGTGGCTTTTGACCTTTAGGCTTGTGCTTCACTCTGTTTGGGCCTGTGAAGGCAGGCCAGCTTCTTCTGCCATTATGGAACTTCCCCTGGATCTGTAAGCTTCAATAAATCCCTTCCTCCATAACTGTGCCTGGTCTGGAAGTTTATCTCAGCGAACCTGAATCTGTCTGCTACAACTACCTTCACTAGTGATTACCATCAGTGAAAGTACATGTGTCACAAAGGAAAACAAAGGACAGTACAGCTCGTGCACACATAGCCACACAAATTTAAAAGGATAAAGAAGATGCTAGACTTGTTGACCCAGTTACGTCCCAATTCACACGGGCCACACTTCACCAAAACTCCTGCTCTTACTGTTAACACAAAGTGCCAGCTGTGAGAGCAAGTGATACTGCTGGGTTTGCACACTTTGGTTGCCATGGAAACAGGAGATATGGCGGGAGCTGGATGCCTCACATGTAAGCTACCAGCAATAAAATCAAACAGACAAATCAATGCTACAGGGTTTGTTTCCATTAAATTGCACTGTAAAGGCAAAGGTCTGGGAAACAGTGTACTAAATAATGTGATTACAGAGGCTATTCTTGAAATATCTGTATTTCTGTAGAATTTAGTTAATTCTTGATTGTATATTCATGATCCTTTTGCTGTCCTCCAGATTTGCTTCCTTTTATAGGATCACACTTATCCACAGGGTTATATTTATTTCAGTTAATTGGCACATCATAAGTAGAGCAGCCTCAGAGATACGCAATTATTCTACTACATTTGCGCTGCATTCCCCATCTCAAGACACTTGGGACAAAAAATACAGAACTCACAATATGACTCTTATCAGCATGGAAGAAGACAGAAAAACATCAACACAAGAGTACAGTCCTGAGGAACAGGTACAGACAGTCATAACATCCACTGGACTAGTCTCTGGGACATTCAACAGTGCAGGCTGAGTATGTTTTTAAACTTTTTATTGACAGCTTCCACAAGTATAGAGAATAAACTGCCACCCTCACTTCCACTCCCAAATCCACCCTCCAATGAATCCCTTCTTCTTTCCAGTCATTTTTTCTTCTATTTTGATGTCATCATTATTTTCTCCTATTATGAAGGTCTTGTGTAGGTAGTGTCAGGCACTGTGAGGTCATGGATATCAAGGCCACTTTGTGTCTGGAAGGCAGCTCTGTAAACAGTCCTTCCCTTCCTTTGGCTCTTGCATTGTCACTTTTTCCACAATGGACCCTAAGAGCCTTGGAGGGTGTGATAGAGATGTCTCACTTAGTATTGAACACTCCACTGTCACTCCTCCTCACTATGGTGACTTTTCAATCACCCCAGTTGCCACTGCCATCTGAAAAGAAAAGCTCCTCTAACCAAAAGTAAGAGTGACAATAATATATGAACACAAACATAGCAAAGTGCTTAGGGGCAGTGAGGTGGGGATCAGGTATGTGTGGGTCGATATTGATGGCCACAACCATGCTGTTATTTAAATATAGAGGTGGTACAATTCCCACGCATGACACAGAGGCACATTCAGGGGAAACCCCTCAGTTCACGCTCTTTCTGCACCATGTTCTTCCTTGTTCCCCAGGTTCAGAAACACGGCAAACACCTGTGGACGCATTAGTCTGCCTCATCTATTAACCCCTTAAAACCAGCTCATTAACTGGAGAATAGGTCATTATAAAATACAGCTTGGGGCTGGAGAGATGGCTTAGTGGTTAAGCACTCGCCTGTGAAGCCTAAGGACTCCAGTTCGAGGCTCGGTTCCCCAGGTCCCATGTTAGCCAGATGCACAAGGGGGCACACGCGTCTGGAGTTCGTTTGCAGAGGCTGGAAGCCCTGGCGCGCCCATTCTCTCTCCCTCTATCTGTCTTTCTCTCTGTGTCTGTTGCTCTCAAATAAATAAAAAAATAAAAATTAAAAAAAAAATACAGCTTGGAATGGTGGCACGTGGCACATGCCTGGAATCTTAGCACTTTGGAAGATGAGCAAGAGTATTAGGGATTCCAGGTCATCCCTACTACCTAAGTTCCTAGGCAAGTAGAAACAGGGATAACCATATCTAAAAACAAGACAGAGGCAGAGAGAAAGGAATGTTAGCCTGCATGACTGCAACTTCCTAGAAGGCAGGAGAGGTCTGTCACCTACACATCTACTAGAATCTTGCCACATACTAATATTTAATGTTGATTGAGTAAATGAACTAAACTGCCAACAGTGAGCACTCACAGTCCATCCAGATGAGGGTAAGGCATGTGTGTCCTTTGCTGGCTTCCACATCTTAAATGAGGAATCAGGAAATGACCCTAAAATATACAAACTCAATCCTGAATATAAAGTTTTAAAATTCTGATCTTATTACAGGATCTCAAAATTACCTATAGGCTAATGCCTTCCAAATCCAGACTACTAGGTATCTAACTTGCATGTATCTTACAGATACATCAATTGATTTGTAAATCAGTTCTGCAGTTATTACAAAACTCAACCCATCCACGCTGAAGCTTGACTTTTCCTTGTAGTTCCTTCTCAGTCAACAAAAGAAGTCTGAACTCTGCCCTGTCCTTCAGACCTTCAATCTAATCATTAATCTTCAGGCTAGACCAGCTTATGTCCCAAATATTTACCTACTATCCTCCCTCCTCTTTATTTTGATCACCTCTGCCCCACATTGTTGTGGTCTCTAACCCAGCTGACTACACCAACCAGGTAAAGCAGTTCGTTGTCTTTGAGTCTTTTTTAAAAAAAATTATTATTTATCAAGTTGAGAGGGAGAGAAAGAAGCAGAGAGAGGCAGATAGAGAGAAAATGGGTATGCCAGGGCCTCCAACCACTGTACACAAACTCCAGACACATGTCCCACCTTGTGCAACTAGCTTTATGTAGGTCCTGGGGAATTGAACCTAGATTCTTTGGCTTTGCAGGCAAGCGTCTTAACTGCTAAGCTATCTCTCCAGCCCTGACCTTGACTCTTTAAACCAACCATGACTCTGCCTGAGGAGTCTCTCTGTGGCCAACTCAGAAAAACTCACACTTTCAAAGAGGATGATTCAGACCCACCATCATCTAACCCCTCTTTCAGTCTGTACCTCACTCTCCTACCTTTCTTTTTACTATCTCTTATTTTGTTCCAGAGGTCCCACAGTTACCCTGTGCCCCTATTCACATGGTCTCCTTAGCCTGGAATGTCTCAGACCCATAAATTTCACCTCATTAACTTCTACTCATCCACAGAGCTCCAAGAAAGCCCCTATCCCAATGAGTTAGTTTTACTTCTGTTCTCAGTGTCTTGTGCTTAGCTCATCCTTGAGTCTGGCATACATTAGGAAGACAAAGTAAGTTTGCAAAGCAAGAATTTTAAGTCTAAACTAGTAACCCCCCCCATAGAAATCCAACTATAAATGCTCTAGTTTTAAATGACAGCTACATTCAGTATTGCCATTAGTCTCATACCTAAGGTAGGTTGAGGGTTTAAGAGACTGTCTTCTGAGTTGGAAGTTTCATATTTAGAGCTAGATATGAACTAGCTGTACATCAGAAGCAGCCAATGATATTAAATGTGTGACTGATTTCACTTTCCCTTACATCAGGCTGACAGTGTCTATAATACACCACTTAGGCTCAGCAAAGTGGTACTGTAAACAAAGCCTGCCACTGAGCGCTGCCAGCAGTCAACAATGTTCCTCTTGTCCGCCTTTCCCAAGTGCTGCAGGCCTGGGCACAGAGATAAGCTTTTCTCCAACAAGAGACCCCCCCCCCCCAAAAGCAAGCATTATAAAAGAAAAGCTCAGCCCAAGACAAGTACATGTTTCTGGAAACATATCTACCTAAGTAACAGGTTGAGAAGAGAAGATAATCAAAATACACTCCCCACTGATATTGATGGCAGGAAGGACTATGGCGGTGTAGGCATTTAAGTTCATCCTGAGTGAGTACAGCCCACCCTCAGAGAAGCAACAGTGATAAGGAACAGTTTTCTATTTACATCTGTGACACTCATGTGCCAATGATACAGCCTAATCTTCTTATCAAAAGAAATGACCAAACTCAGTTCCCATATCTTACTGATGGAGAATTTTAGGCCAGGGCGGGGGGGGGGGGGGGAAGACCCACAACCTCAACCAAGTTCTCCACAGAGCTACAGGCCTGAACAGGAGCACAAGTCTCCCAGGCTCATGGCCTCACCTTGGAAGGGTCTGCCCAACTGCGTACCTAGGTGACCGTGTTCCCACCAAGCAACCGCTGCATGCAATCTGTAAAAATGGAGCATTAAGCATTACACGCAAAAATCCCTTATTCTGGGCTGGAGAGATGGCTCAGCAGTTAAGGCACTTAACTGCAAAGCCTAAGAACCTGAGTTTCTTTCCCCAGTACCTATGTAAGCCAGATGCACAAAGTGGCTAGAAACACTGGCACACCCATACACATTCTCCCTCTATCTCTATCTCTCTGCTTACAAATAAATAAATATTTTTAGGATCCCTCATTCTCAGTAAGAGATCTTGCTTAATAATGGGGGTGGTGACTACCTGGGTAACCATTTATCACAACTTTAATGTGTAATTAAAATAGGAACTGGGTATGGTGGCACACACCTTTAATCTCAGCACTCAGGAAGCTGAGGTAGGCCACCCTGAAACTACAGAGTGAATTCCAGGTCAGTTCTGAGCTAGAGCGAGACCCTACCTCAAAAAAACCAAAATAAATAATAATAATAATTAATAATTAATATTGTGGGGGGGCTGAAGGGATGGTTTATTGGTTAAAGCGTTTGCCTGCTAAACCAAAGGACCCAGGTTCGTTTTCCCAGGACCCACATTAGCCAGATGTACAAGGGTGTGCACACGTCTGGAGTTCGTTTGCAGTAGCTAGAGGCCTTGGCGTACCCATTCTCTCTCCCTCTCTCTCTATCAAATAAATAAATAAATAAATAGTAAAATATTTTTTAAATAAAATGGGAACATTGTGTTATTTACAATTTTACCTTTAATTAATTAATTTAATAAAATAACATGCCTGAAATGAATTCTTCACTTTTAACCACAGCCCTCAAGGTACTGAGGTGCCTGTCTGTGGCCTTTGGTTCTTAGCCACTTCCTGCTATTAGTGGCACTGCTGAATGTGTGTGTGTCTATACATATACATGTTTTAAGTTTAACTTATTTATTTGCATGTGTGTTTGTGTGCATGTGTGTGTACATACATGCCACAACGCCCTGCCACTGTAGACAAGCACCAGACACTTGTATCACTTTTTTAAGTTTTTTTATTGAGAACTTCCATAGTTGTAGACAGTAAATTGTGCCACTTTTTGCATCCGACTTGTGTGGGTGGCTTGGGAATTCAGCCCATGTCAGCAGACTTTGCAAGCAAGTGCCTATAACTGCTGAGCCATCTCCCCAGCTTAACTACATCTCACTTATGTCCTCGCAGTGCTTGGTATAGTTTAACTATGCCCCTGAAAAGACATGTATTAGAAACACAGACCCAACCCAAGAAAATTACCAGATGGAACTCTTGAGAGGGCTGAGACCATGAAGGTTCTGCCCTCATCAGTGAATCCACACGTGTGATCACAAGGTGTGGGAGTGGTTTGGAACTCAACTGTCTCTCTCCTTTCTTTGTACCATGGGTGACACAACAAGTCTTTTACCAGACACCAGCACCATGAACCAGGAAAACTCCATTGTTTATAAATCACCCTGTTTGTGATACTCTGCACTAGCAGCAGAAAATAGATTTTAAAAAAATGACCTCCAAGATAGTTTGGTAAACAGTCTTTTTATTTTATCATATTTTTTAATATTATTTTTTGAGATGGGAGGAAAGTCTCATTTGTTTTCCAGGCTGGTCTTCAATTTTGGGGCTAAAGAGATCCTCCCCCCCTCAGCTCCCAGGTACTTAGGAGTTCTCTCCAGCTTCCCATGAACAGATGGCAGAGCAGTGCCGCTCTAATTCACACTGACAGATGTACAGGACTCTGTCAAAAGCATGACTGGGTCGTATATAAATTCTACTTCCTGTAAGAGCCTTCTTCAAGCAGACTGTTAGTAAGTCAAATGAAAAAGAATGAGCAGCATGAAATTTTTACCTTCAGAGTCTCTCCTAGTATCCCATTTAAGGAGGAAAAATGGAAAGTAAGTTATCTGAAACATTTACTAATTTCCATGCCAGTTTAACCAAGTGTTTTTAACTTCCGTTTTTTGTTTGTTTTTTTCAAGGTAGGGTCTCACTCTAGCCCAAGCTGACCTAGAATTCACCATGTGGTCTCAGGCTGGCCTTGAGCTCACAGCAATCTTCCTTCTTCTGTCTCCCAAGTGGTGGGATTAAAGGCGTGCACCACCATGCCTGGCTCTAACTTCCATATTTAAAGACTTACTTATTTACTTTCAAGGAGAGAGAGAGGGCAGGGAGGGAGAAAGTGGGTATGCCAGGGCCTCCTGCCGATAGATACATGTGCCACTTTATGAATCTAGCTTTCTCTGGGTACCCGAACCTGTGCTGTCAGGGTTTACAAGTAAGTGCCTTTAACTGTTGACCCATCTCTCCAACCCCAACTTCCATATTTTAAATATGAAGGCCTGGCAGAAATATTTGTAATATTCAAATATAAGTTTAATGTAACATAAGCTACTTTTTAATTGTTTGTAATACTAAGGGTGTTTCACATGGTTATGCTTGGTCTCTGTTCTGTACAAGGTAGTTTATTAAGTTCAAGGAATTAAAGAGGGGTGTTCTGGGAATGTCAACAAGCTCAATAAAGACTGCACAGAAGCAGCTACAGAAGGGATAACTGGGAGGAGGTCAGAAACTCCCACATCAAGACCAGAAGCCAACAGTCGCAGTTTAGTGAGTTGTAACTCAAGTGGAAGGATCAAGATTAGCTAGATTAGAATCATTTATAAGTGCAGTATCTCAAAACTTCAGTATCAAAAGAACTCAGTAAAGGTAAAATGCTAACAGAGTAATAAGAAAATGCCTCTATATGGCTAGCATGTTAGTTACATTAAAGTTCTAAGGATTACAGTATATTTGTCTATCAGAACCTTTTTAGCAGAGATAAAAGAATTAAGGTATCACCTTGCCACACCAGGTATGAAGACATCAACCTGGCCTTTCAGTCAGCCACATTTTCCCAGGGGTTAAACAGTACAGTATGAGTTTCCCAGCCGGGTGAGGATCAAGAACAATGTTGGCTTGTCACCTGCCAGCCCGTCACAGTGCTGTCCAGGCGCTCTGTCCATGAAAGGACTGAATTTCATGCATGCCAGCAGCCATGACAGCCGTGAGAACTGCCAACCCTGGCAAACAATGCTTTTGTTTTGGAAATTTTTCTCTCTTTTCGATTTGGAATATGCATGTGTTTCTGTGTGTATGCAAGTATGTATGCTTGCATGTGGAAGCCTGGAGCTCGCTGGCTAGCCGGTGTAATCCAATCAGTAAGCTCCAGGCCAATGAGAGACTGTCTCAAAAAGACCAACAATAAAAAAATAATAATACTAAAAATAAAATAAGTTGGGTGTGATGGTGCACACCTTTAATCCCAGCACTTGTGAGGCAGAGGTAGGAGGATCGCTGTGAGTTTGAGGCCACCCTGAGACTACATAGTGAATTCCAGCTCAGCCTGGGCTAAAGTGAAACTACCTTGAAGAAAAAAAAAAAAAAAAAAAAAACAATATGGGCTGGAGAGATGGCTTAGAGGTTAAGCGCTTGCCTGTGAAGCCTAAGGACCCCGGTTCGAGGCTCGGTTCCCCAGGTCCCACGTTAGCCAGATGTACAAGGGGGCGCACGCGTCTGGAGTTCGTTTGCAGAGGCTGGAAGCCCTGGCGCGCCCATTCTCTCTCTCCCTCTATCTGTCTTTCTCTCTGTGTCTGTCGCTCTCAAATAAATAAATAAATAATTTAAAAAAAAAACAATAAAAGTAAATTTTAAAAAGACCAACAACAAAAAAACCCCAAAATATATACATGCATACACAAATGTGAAAAGTGGAGAGTTCCCAAGGTATGATCGCTGATGTTGTTCTCTGGCTTCCAAATGTAACCATGTACACCTGCACATGCACGCACGCATGCACATGCGCAAGCGCACACGCACGCGCGCGCGTGCACACACACACACACACACACACACACACACACACACACGTGAGCATGCCCAAAATAAATATCAAGATTAACCCCTACAAAAATGAGCCAAATGTCACACGTTCTCTCTCATATGTTGATCCTAGCTACAAATAATTGGACTGTATGTGAGTGGAAATAAAACTCAGTAGCAGAGGGCAGTAATCTAGAAAAGGGCTATAAATGGAATAGAAAGGGAGGGAGGCCTTAATAGGATATACCGTATATATGTAAGTAGAAAAACAAGATAAATGGGGGTGAAAAGGCCTAAGTGAGGTCAAGGAAAGAAATTAAGTAAAAAAGGTAGAGGGAGGGCTAATCAAAATCTAAGAAGATATAAGTAAGTCATAGGGAAACCTACTTTTGGGCTGGAGAGATGGCTTAGCGGTTAAGTTCTTGCCTGTGAAGCCTAAGGACCCTGGTTCGAGGCTCCATTCCCCAGGACCCACGTTATCCAGACGCACAAGGGAGCACACTCGTCAGGAGTTCATTTGCAGTGGCTGGAGGCTCTGGCATGCCCATTCTGTCTCTCTCTCTGCCTCTTTCTCTGTCACTTTCAAATAAATAAAAAACGTTAAAAAAAAAAAAAGAGAAACCTACTTTTTTGGACAATGGAACACTCAGAAACCATAGATTGTTACTAGAAGATTTTCAGTGCCAGTGATAGGATGCCTTCCAATGAGTTCTTGTCCAGGGAGGTCACTGATATCTCCAAAATATTACAGGCCAATGCTGTGGTTCTTCGTTTCCCACCAGGAATAGATGCTCAAGATTCCACATACTTGGGCTGCAAGGTCACTGAGAAATCCTGCTGGAGCTGAGCTGAAAACCTCCTCTGTGTAGACCAGCTGACAGAAAGCTACAAAGCTACACTGCATACAGTTCAATGGGAGGGAAAGAAATCACTAGTGAAGATACTCAACAGTGGACACTACAAGCCTTAAATTTGGCCAGCCAGGCCAAATGAGCCAATGGGTGCAATAGTGGCACATCTGTTATGGGCGAAGCCAACCACTTTAATTGAATTGGAGGTCCACTCTATAGGAGGGAATACATACTGATACTGAAAACCTCCAACAGGGGTAGTCATGAACCCTAAGGTTGTAACGTCTCCTGGTGTCTGGCTAAATGTATATACTATGCTCACCAAACTGCCCAGTAAGCACTTCTCTTAATGTTCATACCCTTATATTAATGTGTTGACCTTGGGGTGACTCAGAAAGCACCATGGTGATGAGAAGAAGTGACAGAGGAGTGCTCAGCACTGAAATATCTCTATCATATCTTCCAAGGCTCAGGGTCCATTGAGGAAGAGGTGGCTGAAAGAATGTAAGAGCCAAAGGAAGGATAGGACTCCTTACAACGTGTTCCTCCATGCTCCACAAAATGGTCTGGACATCCATGACCTCACAGTGCCTGACACTACCTACACAAGACCATCATAGTAGGAGGAAAAGATGCTGACATCAAAATAAAAGAGACTGATTGAGAGGGGGAGGGGATATGATGAAGAGTGGAGTTTCAAATGGGGAAATTGGGGGAGGTAATTCCCCATGGTAATTCCCTCTCTCACTCTTTTGCCTTATTTCCAGGTGACAGCATCTCACTGAACCTGGAGCTCCCCACTTTTTTTGTTAGACTGGCTAACCAGAGAGCCGTGGCAAGCTTCAGCAATGCTCCTGCCTCCTCAGCACCCTGTTATAGGCCTATGTGCCCATGCTCAATCTTTTGTATGGGTTCTGGGGGTCCAGCTCAGATCTTTCTTTCTTGCCTGCTGAGCCACCTCCCCAGGGCTCACTGCATCAATTTATTTAATCAACTGATTGTACCTCAAAGTACTGGTACACTTTGTTGTTACCAGAATAGACCTCTAATGAAATAAATGTGTAGCCTAAGACAGAGATACACTTCGACAATACAAAATGTTTAGCAGATGTTAATTAACAACAAAACCCAAAAAATTCCTGGATATGCAATTGTTTCTTTCTCATATGAATTGTATAAAATTTCTACTTATTTTTCTTTCTTGCTTATGTAGTTATTTATGCCTAGACACTTTTGAAAGACTGAAAATTCACCCACTAATCTGAGAAACAATTATTCAAAACCCAAGCTAATGTTTTGGATAGGACTTATACATTTTTTTTTAAGACAAGGCCAGGCATGGTGGCACATGCCTTTAAAGCCAGCACTCAGGAGGCAGAAGAAGGCCAGCCTAAGATTACATAAGTAAATTCCACAAGAGTGCAACATAACCTCTAAAAAGAAAAGAGTGGTAGGGGGAGGGAGGGAGGACAGGGTACCAGAGCAATCATTTATATCTTTTTTTTTCTAGTTTAAAATATTTTTATTCAGCCTAGCATGATGGCTCTTATCTTTAATCCCAGCACTTAGAAGGCAGAGGTAGGAGAATCACTATGAGTTCGGGGCCAACCTGAAACTATAGAGTGAATTCCAGGTCATCCTGGGCTAGAGCAAGACCCCTACCTTGAAAAATCAAAATTAATAATAATAAAATAAAATATTTAAGCTAGGCATGATTGTGCATGCCTTTAATCCCAACTCTCCAGAGGCAGAGGTGGGAGGATCTCCATGAATTCAAAGCCAGCCTGAGACTCCATAGTGAATTCCAGGTCAGCCTGGGCTAAAGTGAGACCCTACCTCAAAAAAGCAAAAACAAAAAAAAATTTGTATTTACTTGAAAGCAGAGAAAGACAAAGAGAAGACAGACAAATACACACACACACACACACACACACACACACACACACACACACGGGGTGGGGGGGGGATTGGCAACGCCAGGGTCTTCAGCCATTTCAAATGACCTCCAGATGCATACACCATTCAGGTCATCTGGCTCAATGTGGGTACTAGGGAATCAAACTCAGGTCATTATGCTTTGCAGGCAAATTTCTTAACCGTTGAGCCATCTCTCCAACCCATTCGGATTCTTCATTCAATAAAAATCTACTGTTTATCATGTGTTAGATTCTGGGATATGACAGTGAAAGAGACATGTTTTAACTGGGGCTCATATTAAGCCTCTGATTCAGTAGCAATGCTCTGAAACAAAGGAACCATAAATCTCGTTAATTACACCATCCTTTAGCTGCAAGTTCTGACTCTTTACTGAAGAATAATGTGAAACTGTCAGATGCTTTGCTGAAAGTCTACTCAAAGAACTTCCGAGCACACACAATGTGCCAGCACGAGAACTACCAAAGTCAGCAGACAGGAACCTGCGCCCAAGCAGCTCATAATTCTAAAAGGGAGATAAACTGTATCTTGGCTTTCCTCCAACTACCAGAATAGTCATCCCATAAAAAATGAGTCAACCTATATTTCATCTTACTCTGAGCTACAGCCTGCTGGAAAATTAAAATACAGCTTTTCTCCCTTAGTGTTTACAAGTTCCAAGTATTTATAGACTTGTGTTTCTTCTTCACTGTCTCTCAGCCAAGATGAATATATTCAGCTTTTTGTCTCCTTTTCTTTTAAAGAAATTTCTCTAATTTAAGTAATAAATTTGGTGACTTTAAATTTCTTACTTTTGTATTAATTAACTTCTAGAACCCAAATTACATAATTAAACTACTGCCCTGTTCCAGATATATAAAATCAACACAGTAAGAAATACTAGCCTTTTTGATGATGTCATGTGTATAAAGCCCAAAACCTCAGCTTTTACTTAGTTTCAAAATTGTCTTAGTGATATTATTAAGCTGCAAATTTGTATTGTTTCTTTCATGGATTCTCCGGGTTTTTCATATGAAATGAAAAGGCAAAGATGATGAGCATAGGGAAATGGTTGTGGCTGACAGTATGAAGCCAGAAACATTACAGCAATAGGAAACGAAGCCTCTCTAGGGTTGGAGAGATGGCTTAGTGGTTAAGGCACTTGTATGCAAAGCCTAAGGACCCAGACTTAGTTCCCCAGCACCCACATAACCCAGATATACAAGGTAGCACATGTACCCAGAGTTTGTTTGAAATGGCTGTAGACCCTGGCGTGCCCATTCTCTGCCATCACCCCCCTCATTTTCTGCCTCTTTTTCTCTCTCAAATAAATAAAAAGAAAAAAGCTATCCACCGATTAAAAAAACAACTCAACTTCTTTTGTTATTGTTTTTCCAAGGTAGGCTCTCACTCCAGACCAGACTGACCTGGAACTCAACTCTGTAATCCCAGGTTGGTTTTGAACTCATGGCGATCCTCCTACCTCTGCCTCCCAAATGCTGGACCCTACTCTACTCTTTTTACTTTGTTTTTATTTGTGAACAAAAAGTGTGTGTGTGAGCACACCAGGGCCTCCTAATGCTGCACACCAGCTCCAGATGTATGCACCAGTTTGTACATCTGGCTTTTCGTGGGTACTGAGGAATCAAACATGGACCTGGAGGCTTTGCAAAAGTACCTTTATCCACTGAACAATCACCTCAGGCCAGTAACTCTACTTCATTGTTTTTTGTTCTTTCCTTCAAGGTAGGGTCTACTCTAGCCCAGGCTGACCTGGAATTCATTCTGTAGTTCTAGGTTGGCCTCAAACCCACAGCAATCCTCCTGCCTCCAAGTGCTGGGATTAAAGGTGTAAACCACTATACCTGGCCTAATAACTCTACTCAAGATCACTAAAAATGCTTTGTCAAATGTCTCCATTGTTATCTCCTTTTTTTGTTGTTTTATTCAAGATAAGGTCTCCCTCTAGACCAGGCTGATCTGGAATTCGCTATTGGTCTTAGGTTGGCTTCAAACCCGCAAAGATCCTACTACCTCTACCTCCTGAGTGCTGAGATTAAAGGCATGCGCCACCACACCTGATATCTTAAAAAGAAAGGAAGAAAACATTTTATTTATTTCTTTGAGACAGAGACACAGAGAGAGGGGGAGAGAGAATGAGTATGTGAGGGCCTCCTGCCATGCAAATGAACTCCAATTGTGCCACTTTGTGCATCTGGCTTGACATGGATACTGGGAAATCAAACCTTTTGCAAGCAAGTGCCTTAACTGCTGATCCATCTCTCCAGCCATCATCATCTCCTTTTAACACCATATGCCTAATGTATGTAGTTTATATTTCTCTACTACAATGTAAGCATACAGGTCAACTCTTCTATTCTTAAAGATAGTCTTACCAAAACATGACAATATGATACAGATATTAGTCTTCCTGATCAGGGAAAAGAAAAAGGGGACTTCCCAAACAAGATGCCTTAAAAGGTTTCAAGTATTAATTAGAATTACTTGATGAGTAGAGGCATTCAATAAGTGTTCATTGAGGTCAGAATTATATTCAGAACATGTTACAACACTGTTCAAACCATGGACAAAAGGCAACAATTAATATCGTCTTCAGTGATAGCTTTTTAGCCATCCTGTTGCTCACAAACTTTCAAAATCTCAAAACAAATGAAGAGACAGAGCCTCCAAACAACAGGGCCCAGTATGCAGGGCCTGCTTCAAGCAAGCTCCAATGCTATCTTTTTGTCTTCATTCACACTACACCGATTATTGAACCAGGCAGAATAACACCCTTTGTCTGAGATAATCTAGGTTCTTTCTTACCTCAGAACTTCTGTGATATTTAACACAGCTTTAGATTAAGTCTGCCCATTCCCTGCACTCTTCGAAGTCCAATTCAAACTGCCTCCTCTCGCCCTCTTACCCTCCCTGCTCAGGACCTCTTCTGACCTGACCTGAGCGCGTTTAGCCTGCACCTGACAAGTGACCACGATCTCCTCCTTTCTCGCTGGTCCCATAACATGATTGGTTGTGTTTATGTTGTATTCCTGCTCTTGGACTAGAACTTCATTGAGAAGGTCTTTGATGCAGTCATATTTGTATCAGTCCTCTCTCTCTCTCTACTGTGCTCTCAAATGAAAATAGTAAATATTCAGTAAGGACAGAATTTTCAAATGCCTGATCTAAAAAAAGAAACAATAATCAATATTCTCGCCATTCCTCATCCTCTGAGGAAATATTCCTCAATACTTCTTGTATGAGTGGACATACTGCCCCTCAAGATGTTTGCAATGTAGATTATCCAGGGTATCTACACAAATTGGGATAATGCAATAATTAAATGCCATCAGAGAACAAAGGTAAACTATATGAACTCCTAACAAATGGAAACCTATCTTAGAGACAGACATGAGGGTAAGTGTGGACATCTGTGCTGAACCCTAAAGGACAGGTAGTGTTTGAGGAAATAAGAGACAAAGAACAGGAAGACGGGGATGTATAGGCCATGGAAGCAGGAAACCTCCAGGGGATCCAAGAACCACCCAATCCAAGTATGTGCACAGTAACAAGGACAGAGAAAAAAATTACAGACATTTGGAGTAATATATGGCAAGACCCTGAAAGTCAAATAAGAAACCAGAACTTTAAGGCCAGGCATAGTGGCATACACCTTTACTATTGGTACTCAGGAAATGGAGAAAGGAGGACCACTGTGAGTTTGAGGCCAGCCTGGGCTAGAGCAAGACCCTACCTTGAAAAACCAAAAAAAAAAAAAAAAAAAAAAAACCAAAAAAAACAGAACGTTAGTCTGTCAATAAGAACTTAGTTCAACTTTCTTGAGCAGGGTCTGAGAAATGGACAGTAGCTCTCCAATGGGCTGGAGATGAAAGAGATTAAGAAGGATGCAAATGAGACCAGAACTATAATAAAAGAGAAGAGCCAATAAAGAGGTGAACAAAGAAGAGTCCTTGGGGAGAAAACCGTGCATGGAAGAAGTATGTTAGGGATGACACTAAGAACTTGGAAGTTCTAGAGGTGGGATGCAAAGGGTCAGCACAGAGGAAAAAGAAGTTTCCAGTCTGGAGGAGGGTGGCGCGGGAGGAGGAGGGCGGCGCGGCAGGAGGAGGAGGGCGGCGCGGCAGGAGGAGGAGGGCGGCGCGGCAGGAGGAGGAGGGCGGCGCGGGAGGAGGAGGGCGGGGCAGGAGGAGGAGGGCGGCGCGGCAGGAGGAGGAGGGCGGCGGGGCAGGAGGAGGAGGGCGGTGCGGCAGGAGGAGGAGGGCAGCGCGGCAGGAGGAGGAGGGCGGTGCGACAGTACAGCAGGTTTGAATGGAAAAAACTGGGTCTATATCACCCTAAATTTTATCTGTGGACATTCTGGTATCACAAATAAACTATTAAACTACGCTGTTAGAACAAAATAATTTTGTGAAACCAAAATCACATAATCCTGAATAAAAGACACTCACTAGTAATGAAAAGTTGACTATAACCTTGAAAATATGAAATCTAAATGCCACAGATTAGATTGCTCTAGAACAACCACATGTATCTAAGAATTATTTTAAGACATGGTGATCATAGTAAATACTAAAGTAGATAATTAAGACTAAGAACATTACAATATAGTGCTAAGTTGGGAAATCCAACATTGGAGTCACTCATTTGGCTCCAATTTAACTCAATGCCAAGTAGGAGGTTGCCAAGGCAGAGTCTAGCCTGACAAGAAACCAAGCAATGCTCACTAGACTCTTTTTGTTTGTTTGTTTGAGACAGGGGGAGGGAAAGGTTGGGAAAAGGCAGAGGAGAGAGAGACAATGGGCAGGCCAGGGCTTCCAGTCACTGCAAACTAACTCTAGACACGTGCATCACCTTGCACATCTGGCTTAAGTGGATACTGGAGAATCAAATCTGGGCCCTTAGGCTTCATAGGCAAGCACCTTAACCACTAAACTATGTCTTCAGCCTCATTCTTTATGTTTATATTATTATTTTTCATATTATTTCTTTTGCTGAAACAAATGATTTTCCTATGCTAGAAAGATAGCTCAGTCAGCAAAGTGTTTACCACATAAGTATGAAGACCCACATAACAGCTGGGTGATGGTCATGTGCCTGTAATCCCAGCACTTCTTATTTGAGAGAAAGAGAGTGGGCACAACAGAGTCTCTAGTTGCTGCAAACAAACTCCACACACATGTGCCACTTTGTGCATCTGACTTTACTTCGGTACTGGGGAATAGAACCCAGGTTGGCAGGTTTTGCAAGCAAACATCTTTAACCGCTGAGCCATCTTCCCATACCACAACATTCTTTTAACCAGATAAAATATCATTTCACAGCTTAGGTGTTAAAGGGAAAAATGAGAACTTAGTCCTTTAATTAATTATTAATATTTTCACTGATGGTAAGCATGATATAAAGAACCAACAAGCTGGCGTGGTGATGCTAAAGCAAACCCCTACTGCAAAAAAAAAAAGGAACAAAGAAAGGAGAAGCAGAGAGACAGAAACATCTTGCTTTACATGTTAACTACACCATTAAAATGAAATACTAATCTTATGTGACAAATGACATTGACATTTTACAGCTATGCATAAATGCAATGGAATAAAATACCAAATGTTAGCTGGGTATGGTGGCACATTCCTTTAATCCCAGCGGTTGGGAGACAGCGGTAGCAGGATCACCATTAGTTTGAGGCCAGCCTGAGACTACATAGTGAATTCCAGGTCAAGCCTGGGCTAGAGTGACACACCACCTCAAAAGAAAAAAGTACCAAATGTTAATAAAGGTAGAGAGTTGTTTCTTGTTTCGTTTTTGTTTCTGAAACAAAGTCTTGCCAGGTAGCCCAGACTGGTCTCAAACTCACAAACCTCACCCTGAGTGGAAGGATTATAGTTTGTGTTACTTCACCCAGCTAATGATAGTCTTTATGGGATAGTCTTTATTCCTTCTTTTATGTGTTTTTACAAAATTTTCTCTATGTTTCATTATAAATGTACCAAGAAGAAAACACGTTCTAGGCAAAGAAGACGAATTAATGAATTTTAATGAAACACAACTTACCAGGTCTCTGTGCAGCACCCAGTTGGCGTGGAGGTAATGGATGCCATCAAGAATCTGGTAAAGAAGTGATTTCACCATAGACCTTGGCAGCTGCATGGGCTTTTTATTTGCTTTTGATGCACGGTGAAACTTAATGATATGCTAAAAAGTAAAAAATAAACATGCCAATAATATGGTCATTGTTCACATCTATGCCAATAAAATACTCAAGACTAATAAATGTTCTACATTTGAAATTATTTTTTTTTGGGGGGGGGAGGGCATATTTTTCAAGGTATGGTTTCACTCTGCCCAGGCTGACCTGGAATTCACTATGTAGTCTCAGAGGGGCCTCAAACTCATACTGATCCTCTTACCTGTCTCCCAAGTGCTGAGATTTAAGGCATGCACCACCATACATGGCTTGAAATTACTTTTCAAAACTAACAATGACAAAAAGAAAATACTGAGCCAAAATGAATCTCTGTGGGGGGTGACTATGGTCATGCTGATAACGTTGTCAAATGTCCCCTGACTTGAAAATGGACAGATGGTATGCAAACCTCATTGTTGTTTGTGTTGCTTTCTCACTTTTTATAAAATACTCAAAACAGTCACTTGATTTTACAAACTAAAAATGGGTTTATACTAAAGTAATGGCTTTCAACAAAAATAAAGGAAAATAAATATGCTTTCAACTTATTTTTTCAATTTTGTATCAGTAAATATTTATTTATTTATTTATGAAAGAGAGAGAGAAGAATGAAAGAGCCAGGACTTATAACTATACACTCTGGACACATGCATCATTTTGTGTATTTGGCTTTACATGGGTACTGGGGAATTGAACCTGTGTCATCAGGCTTTGCAAGTAAGAACTTTTAACCACTATGCCATCTATCTTTCATATCCCTGATGTTTCAAAGTGAACTATACACATTAGCATATGAGCTGTGGTAGGAGTACAGGAGAATAACGATAAATGTGGAAGATACTTTTTTTGAGATAGGGTATCACTCTAAACCAAGCTGGCCTCAAACTCATTATGTAGTCAAGATGACCTTCCATATCTGATCATTCTGCCTCCACATCCCATGCACTGGGATTATGGGTGTGGGTCACCATGACCAAGAAAATACATGTTTTTGTTGTTGTCATTTTGGTTTTTCAAGGTAGGGTCTTCCTCTAGCCCAGGCTGACCTGAAAATCACTCTGTAGTCTCACACTGGCCTTGAACTCACAGTGATCCTCCTACTTCTCCATCCCAAATGCTGGGATTAAAGGTGGACACCACCATGCATGGCTATTTTTACATTTCTTTATTGTAATAAGTGGGGAGCGGGGAAGGATAAAAATGTCACTCTAGGGCCTCTAGCTGCTGTAAACAAACATCAGATTCATATGCTACTTTGTGCATCTGGCTTTGCATGGGTACTTAGGAATTGAACCTGGGTCTTTAGGCTTTGCAAACAAGCACCTTAACTGCTGAGTAATCTCTCCAGCCCTTCTTTTACTTTATTTTATTTATCTGAGAGAGAGGCAGATAGAGAGAAAGAGAGAACAGGCATACCAGGAACTCTAACCACTGCAAACAAACTCCAGATACATGTACCTCCTTATGCATCTGGCTTACATGGGTCCTGGGGAATCGAACTGGGGTTCTTAAGGCTTTGCAGGCAAACACCTTAACTGCTCAGCCATTTCCCCCTTCTTTTACCTTATTTTGTTTTTCTTTTTTTGGTGTTTCAAGGTAGGATTTCACTCTAGCTCAGGCTGGCCTAGAATTCACTATGTAGTCTACAGGTAGTCTCAAACTTGTGGTCCTCCTACCTCTGCCTCCAGAGTGCTGGGATTAAAGGCGTGTGCACGACACCCGGCATTCTTTTACTTTTTAATTGGCTTACAAAACGTAGCAAGTTTCCTTACAGCTTTTTCATATTTTCTTAGTTTTGGTTGGCCCTGGCCCTAAATCTCAAAAAACTGGTTATTGCTCAATTTCTTTAAAGTCAACATTTATGTTTACTATGTTTATTTACTGTATTTATTTTGAACTGTAGATGACAGCAAGCTTTCTTTTCTGTATATAAGCAGTACATATCACTTACACTTATGCTCCAGGTTTATATAAAATCATTCTTGTTATACAATAAGTTTCGACTTACCCACAGGTCATGTTCCGCATAGTCAAACAGCAACCACACCTTCCTGTCACTGTGAGAAAGGAACACCTTCTGCAATGCGATCACATTAGGGTGCTTCAATTCTCGCAAAAGCTGAAGGTAAGAGAGAGAAAGCGGAGAGTGCCTGTTACTGTGAGCAAGAGCCATGTACTTCTGATGATTTCAAAATGATTGCTCAGTTGTTTGAAACAGGGTCTCGCTACAGCGTCCAGGCCAGCCTCGAACTTGCCATCTTGTTTCAGTCACTCCAGTGGTGGACTTACAAGCGTGTACCACCATGCCTGGCTTCAAAATAAACTTTGTGTCCAGTGAGTTGTTGGCCAGGGAGGTCCCTGATGCCCCCAAAACATTACAGGCCATTGACGAGGCCCTTGGTTTCCCACCAGGAATAGATGGTAAGACCCTACTGCTGAAGACTTGGGCTTCAAGGTTACTGAGAAATCACTCTGGAACTGAGCTGAAAACCTCTTCCATGTAGACCAGCTGACAGAAGGCTGGGAAAAGCCATGCTGCATGCAGCTCAATGGGCGAGAGAGAAAGCACTAGTGAAGATATGCCACAGTAGACACTGCAAGCCTTATATTTGGCCAACCAGGCCAATGAGCCAACAGGTGCAATAGTGGCACATCTGTTATGAGGGAAATCAACTGCCCTCTAATTTGACTGGAGGCCCGCTCCATGGGAGGGAATACATCCCTGATACGAAAAACTTACAACAGGGGTAGTCATGAGCCCTAGGGGTATAACGTCTGCTGCTGTCTGGCTACATATATATACTATGCTCATCAAACTTCCCAGTAAGCATTTCTCTTAATGTTCATACCCTTATATTAATGCTACTTTCACTTTTTCATTAGAGAACTTTCTCTTTTCAGATGGCAGTGACCTTGGGATGACTCAGACAGCAGCATGGTGCTGAGAAGAAGTGAAAGAGGAGTGCTCAGTACTGAAATATCTCTATCACACCTTTCAAGGCTCAGGGTCCATTGCAGAAGCGGTGGTGGAAAGAATGTAAGAGCAGCCGGGCGTGGTGGCGCACGCCTTTAATCCCAGCACTCGGGAGGCAGAGGTAGGAGGATCACCAAGAGTTCGAGGCCACCCTGAGACTACAGAGTTAATTCCAGGTCAGCCTGGACCAGAGTGAGACCCTACCTCGCAAAACCAAAAAAAAAAAAAAAAAAAAAAAAAGAATGTAAGAGCCAAAGGAAGGAAAGAACTCCTTACAACGTGCTCCTCCAGACAGAAAATGGCCTGGATACCCATGACCTCACAGTGCCTGATACTTATGCCTACACAAGACCCTCATAATAGGTGGAAAAGATGATGGCATCAAAATAAAAGAGAGACTGATTGAAAGGGGGAGGGGATATGATGGGGAGTAGAGTTTTAAAGGGGAAAGTGGGGGAAGGGAGGGAGTTACCATGGGATATTGTTTATAATCATGGAAGTTGTTAATTATAAAAACTTTTTAAAACACAAAAATAAATAAATAAACTTTGTGAAAATTCAGAAAAGCCATGTAAGAAACTCAAAGATAAGCTTTGTCAGCATTTTAGTACATATCTTTTGGATGCTTTTTCTCTGTGTGTGTGTGTATGTGCGCGCATGCATTTTTTGAAAAGTGGTTATTTTAAATGGTAAAGGTAAGGTGGTAAACTAAAGTAACGTATGCACCAATAATGAATTACTTATTTTTCAGCATGTGGTTTTTTTTTGGGGGGTGGGGGGTTTTGAGGTGGGCTCTCACTCTGGTCCAGGCTGACCTGGAATTTAACTCTGTAGCCTCAGGGTGGCCTTGAACTCACGGTGATTCTCCTACCTCTGCCTCCCGAGTGCTGGGATTAAAGGCGTGCGCCACCACGCCTGGCACATGTGTATTTTTACTGAAGGACTAGCTTCCTGGAAAACAACAATGATGAAATGAACTATTTATCTCCACCCAGCACAGCACTGCTCAGTAAGGGTTCCACAAAAGGAAAAGTGAGCCATCTCACACTTACACTTACCCATGCCTATGGCATACAGGGCTTCTCAAACAATGACCCCACAAAAGAAAGGGAGAGTTAAGCGTCTCTCAATTATTCGTGCCTATAAGCACATGGGGCTTCTCAGACAAGCAGTATTAGAGAACCACTCACTCTCACCCACACTGATAAAAATCGGAGTGGTTATGTTACTTCAATTTGGATCTTTGTTTCTTCCTGAGGTAGGATCTCGCTCTAGCCCAGGCTGACCTGGAATTCACTATGTAGTCTCAGAGTGGCCTTGAAATCATAGCGATCCTCCTACCTTCTGCCTCCTGATTGCTGGGATTAAAGGTGTGCGCCACCACGCCCAGCTACAGTTTGAATCTTGAATGTCCCCATAGTCCCCTGCTATGTTGACATTGGGAGGTGGCAGAACCTTTAGTAAGATACACAGCCTAGTGGAACAAAGTGCTGTTGTTGGGGGAGTGCCCTTGAAGGTTATACTGGGACTTTGGATTCTCCTCTCGCTGGCTCTCTTGGCTTCCTGGCAGCAATGAGGCAATAGCCCTCCCGAGCCACAGGCCTTGGCCAGGATATTCTGTGCCACCATAGGCCCAAAGCAACAGAACCAAGAAACATGGCCTTAAAGCTCTGAAACCTGCCAGGCGTGGTGGCGCACGCCTTTAATCCCAGCACTCAGGAGGCAGAGGTAGGAGGATCGCAATGAGTTCAAGGCCACCCTGAGATGACAGAGTTAATTCCAGGTCAGCCTGGACCAGAGTGAGACCCTACCTTGAAAAAACAAAACAAAACAAAAGCTCTGAAACCATAACCCACAATAAACCTTTTCTATTAACAATTTGATTATCTCAGGGACTTGCAACACTGCTGAAAAGTTGACTCTCATAGAAAAGATTGTGTAAGTAGAAGGAACACCCTTTCCTAATACACAGGCTTCAAGCTCTACTTTGACAATAAGGAGTAAAGATAGACCAGATCAGCAAATAAAAACATAGCACTCAGGGCTGGAGAGATGGCTTAGCGGTTAAGCGCTCGCCTGTGAAGCCTAAGGACCCCAGTTTGAGGCTCAGTTCCCCAGGTCCCACGTTAGCCAGATGCACAAGGGGGCGCACGCGTCTG
This sequence comes from Jaculus jaculus, assembly GCF_020740685.1. Classification (NCBI taxonomy): domain Eukaryota; kingdom Metazoa; phylum Chordata; class Mammalia; order Rodentia; family Dipodidae; genus Jaculus; species Jaculus jaculus. Next base: position 36,240,662 of record NC_059108.1, on the reverse strand, counting down.
GAGTTCGTTTGCAGAGGCTGGAAGCCCTGGCGCGCCCATTCTCTCTCTCTCCCTCTATTTGTCTTTCTCTCTGTGTCTGTCGCTCTCAAATAAATAAATAAATAATTAAAAAAAAATATAGCACTTAGCATGCAACATATGACTAAATATTTAGTAATGATGTCATTAGCTGCTGAAGGTAAAAAGCTTTATAAACACAGCTGCCGTCAGCAACACTTAACCAGTGTTCAGATTTAATAGGCAGAGAAAAGCATTCTTGATTTCAGTTGTTTCTTTTTTTTTAATTTTTATTTATTTGACAGAGAAAGAGGGGAGAGGAGAGAGAGAGAGAGAGAGAGAGAGAGAGGAGAGAGAATGGGTGCCCCAGGGCCTCCAGCCACTGTAAATGAACTCCAGGCACATGTGCTCCCTTGTGCATCTGGTTAATGTGATCCTGGGAATCAAACCTGGGTCCTTTGGCTTTGCAGGCAAATGCCTTAATTGCTAAGCCATCCCTCCAGCCAGAGTTGCTTGTTATTAATATTTATCTATTTATTTGCAAGGGCAGGGACAGAGTGAGAGAGAGAGAATGGGCAAGACAGGTCTCCAGTCACTGTAGATGAACTCCAGATGTATGCATCACTTTGTGTATCTGGCTTTATGCAGGTGCCAGAGAATTGAAACTTGAAACTGGGTTGGGTCAGCAGGTATTCCTGAGTGCTGGGATTAAAGGCATGGGCCATCATGCCTGGCTTTATATATATATATATATACATACATACACATATACACACACATATACACACACACACACACACACACACACATATTTATTTATTTATTTTTGAGGTAGGATCTTCCTCTAGCTGAGACTGACCTGGAATTCACTATGTAGTCTCAGGGTGGCCTTGAACTCACAGTGGTCCTTCTACCTCTGCTTCCCAAGTAGCCAGGGCCTCTAGCCACTGCAAACAAAAATCCAGATGCATGTGCTTTGTGCATCTGGCTTTACATGAGTACTGGGAAATGGAACTCAGGTCATTAGGCTTTGCAGCCAAGCACCTTAACCACTGAACCATTTCTCCAGCCCTCTTTTATTTGTTTGTTTATTTTGTTTTGTTTTAAGATAAGGTCTCATTAGACCTGTTAGAATAGGCCTGTAATTCCAGCTACTTGGGCAGCTGAGGCAGGAGGACTACATGTTCCAGGCTTACCCAGGCTATACAGTGAACTCAAGGCCAGCGTGCACTATTAAACATCATCTCACTGTTTTCAGTGCCCCCAGGAGCCACCATTCTACTTTACATCTCTATGAATCTGGCTATTCTAGGTATGAGAACAATCACAGCATTTGCTTTTGTGTCTACCTTCTTACACTTAACACAATGTCAAGGTTCACATATAAAAATTTCATTTCTCTAACAACAAACACACAGAGGATGAAATCAGAGAATCACGCCCTTTCACAATTGCATCAAAAAAAAAAAAAAATAAAGTACCTTGGAATAAACCTAACCAAGGAAGTAAAGAATCTCTACAATGAGAACTTTAAAGCACTCAAGCAAGAAATTACAGAAGACACTAGAAAGTGGAGAAACATCCCTTGCTCCTGGATTGGAAGAATCAATATTGTGAAAATGGCAATCTTACCAAAAGCAATCTACACATTTAAAGCAATTCCTATCAAAATTCCAAAGGCATTCTTCGTGGAAAGAGAAAAAACAATCCAAAAATTCATTTGGAATCACAAAAAACCTCGAATATCTAAAATAATACTGAGCAACAAAAATAAGGCTGGTGGTATCACCATACCTGATTTTAACCTATACTACAGAGCCATAGTAACAAAATCAGTGTGGTACTGGCACAAAAACAGACATGTAGATCAATTGAACAGAAAAGAGGACCCAGATGTTAAGTCCAGGTACCTATAACCACCTGATATTCGATAAACATGCCAAAAATACTCATTGGAGAAAAGAGCCTCTTCAGCAAATGGTGTTGGGAAAACTGGATATGTATCTGTAGAAGGATGAAAATAGATTCTTCTCTCTCCATGCACAAGAATTAAATCCAAATGGATTAAAGACCTTAATCAGATTGGAAACTCTAAAACTGCTAGAGGAAAAAATAGGGGAAACCCTTCAGCATATTGGTATTGGCAAAGACTTTCTGAATACAACCCCAGTTGCTCAGGCAATAAAACCACAGATTAATCACTGGGACCTCATGAAATTACAAAGATTTTGCACTGCAAAGGACATTGTGAATAAAGCAAAGAGACAACCTACAGAATGGGAAAAAATCTTTGCCAGCTCTATATCTGATAGAGGATTAATATCTAGGATATACAAAGAACTTAAAAAGTTAACTAATAAGGAATCAAACAAGCCAATCAAAAAATGGGCTATGGAGCTAAATAGAGAGTTCTCAAAGGAAGAAATACGAATGGCATATAAGCATCTAAAAAAATGTTCTACATCACTAGTCATCAGGGAAATGCAGATTAAAACTACATTGAGATTCCATCTCACTCCTGTCAGATTGGCTACCATCATGAAAACAAATGATCATAAATGTTGGCGGGGATGTGGAAAAAGAGGAACCCTTCTACACTGCTGGTGGGAATGCAATCTGGTCCAGCCATTGTGGAAATCAGTGTGGAGGTTCCTAAAACAGCTAAAGATTGATCTACCATATGACCCAGCTATAGCACTCCTAGGCATATATCCAAAGGACTCATCTCATTTCCTTAGAAGTACGTGCTCAACCATGTTTATTGCTGCTCAATTTATATTAGCTGGGAAATGGAACCAGCCTAGATGTCCCTCAACTGATGAGTGGATAATGAAGATATGGCAAATTTATACAATGGAGTTCTACTCAGTGGTAAAGAAAAATGAAGTTATGAAATTTGCAGGAAAATGGATGGATCTGGAAAGGATTATACTAAGTGAGGTACCCAGGCCCAGAAAGCCAAGCGCCACATGTTCTCCCTCATATGTAGATCCTAGCTACAGATGATTGGGCTTCTGCATGAGAAGGAAAATACTTAGTAGCAGAAGTCAGTAAGTTAAAAAGGAGATATAAAGGGAAGAGAAAGGAAGAGAGGAGGGTACTTAATAGGTTGGTATTGTATATATGTAAGTACAATGATTGAGATGGGGAGGTAATATGATGGAGAATGGAATTTCAAAGGGGAAAGTGTGGGGGGGGAAGGAAGGGTATTACCATGGGATATTTTTTATAATCATGGAAAATATTAATAAAAATTGTGAAAAAAATGAAATAAAAAAATATATGAAAAATGTTTTAAAAATTCATTTCTTTAAAGCAAAAAAACCTACTCCATCATATGTATATATAATATCTGTATCATATGTATATATCATGTCTCCATTGTATACACACACACACCATAGTTTCCTTTCTGTGTTCCAGATGGACAGTTAGGCTTCTCCCACCCCTGGGCTACTATGAATGATGCTTGCTGCCTTCAACACTAATGCACAAATATCTGCTTGAATTCTCACTTCCAGTTCTTTTTTGCATATATGTCCCCAAATGTGGGCTGCTAGATTTCATGATTTTTTTTTTTTTTAAGGTATGGTCTCACTCTAGCCCAGGCTGATTTGGACCTTACTGTATAATCCCATGCTGGCCTCAAACTCACAGCAATCCTCCTGTCTCTGTCTCTGTCTCCTGAGTACCAGGAGTCCAAAGTCCCAGTGCACCACCATGCTTGGCATTCTATTTAATTTTTTGAGGAACTTTTAATATTACATACATGAAAGAAAGGCATAAAGTTTCTAAGTATGCACTTGCTAGGATTTGTCTCTAATCCCCAAATTTATATTTTTTAATAAAACAAGTACACATTTTCCATTTCTGCAAATCTGTTAGGCTTTTTCTATGCTACAAGTCTCCAAAAGTTACTGGGTATCAATGTGAAGAAAAACTGAAGCAAAGAAAAGCAAGTTTAGGCTGGAGGGATAGCTCAGCGGTTAAGGGCACTTACTCACAAAATATGCTGGCCTGGGTTCTATTCCCATATAAAGCCAGATGTACAAGGTGGTACATAAGTCTGGAGTTTGTATGCAGCAATTAGAGGCCCTGGTGTGCCCATTTTTCCTCTCCCTCCCCCTTTCTCACACACAGATACAAATAGATATTTTTGAAAAAGAAAAGCAAGCTTATGTAAGTTACCTATCTCTGTTTTGTTTCCTCTTCTAATTCATCTTTCACTCTATAGCCACTGTGTTACTTTATAAACACAAACTGCTCAGTCCCCCACTAGGAACAGGTCTAAGGGGGTAAAGAAAGCGACAAGGAAAACACCAAACCTGAATAGCCCTATAAGCCATATAGGAATGTCATTTGTGCAAGGCTCTAGGATAGCTGGGAATATTCTAGTCTAGAGATTCCAGTGGTTAAGAAAAGCACCACATTCTGACCACTTCCTGTACATGCTCATGGATAACGGCTGAACAGTCAGAGGTTAGGATGACTTTGACTTTGGCATCATGAATTATCTCTATTATGAAGGTTAAATTAATAGAAGTAATATGACTTTGACTGTATCTGCTCCCTACTAAACATGAGCTTCTTGAGACAAAGACAAATCCTTAAAAACGTGTGTGTGTGTTTGTGTGTGTGTGTGTGTGTGTGTGTGTGTGTGTGTGTGTGTGTGTGACGTATGCATATATTTGAGTAAAGGAAAAACAGAGGATGGGTGGGTCAGGGATTCTTGCTGCTACAAATGAACTCCAGGCTCATGTACCACCTGTGTATCTGGTTTTACATGGGTACTGGGGAACTGAACCTGGCCATCAGGCTTTGCAAGCATGAGGCCCTTGCATGCTCATTCACTCTCTCTTTCTCTGTGTTCCTCTTCCTCCCAAGTAAATATCATTTTTAAAACCTTTGAGAAATTATTAATATTCACTGTACAGAAATAGTCACGTAATGGACATGGTTATAAGTTGTGTATTGCCTATTTATCAACATATAAGCTCCTTAAGGACAAAGGTTCTGCTTATTTTATATTCCCAGTGCTTCCAATGGCACCTTGTGTTTAGTAAGCATTTTTCATAAGAACTAAATTGACTGAAACTACATGGTTCTTACAAAATAAACCAGCAGACAGGCGTGGTGGCACACACCTTTAATCCCAGCACTCGGGAAGCAGAGGTAGGAGGATTGCTATGAGTTTGAGGCCATGCTGAGACTACATAGTGAGTTCCAGGTCAGCCTAAGCTAGAATGAGACCCTACCTAGACAAACCAATAAATAAATAAATAATAAATCAACAAATAGTCTTATAAAATGTTCTTACCTTTTCACAATTATACCCTATGGAAAGGTATTTAGAATGTTTTTGTGTATTTCAATTAACACCTACTCTATTAGAAATACAAAAGCACAGCCTTAAGGCAATGAGCTGTAAACAGCTCTCAGTATCTCAAGATGAAAGATCTGACCTGGCACATAACCCACAACACAAAGAGGTACTATGGGAGATTTTCACAAAGGGCTGTGGAGACATCGGTGCTACAAAGTCCTAGGTACAGGACAAGACCTGACCAATGAAAGCAGGGGTTCCCCAAGTCAGCAAGGGGTTTTGTGTATGTGTGGGAGGTGATGAGTTGTTCTTGGAGACAGGATTTCACTATGCACTCCTGGCTGGCCTCAATCTTGCAATCCTGCCTCAATCTGAGGAATACTGGAGTTACAAGTATGTGATACCACACCTGACTTGGCAATTACTTTTCAAAAATACCTTTTTTTTAAATTATATTTGCAAGCAGAGTAGGGGAGGGATGGGCATGCCAAGGCCTCTTGCCACTGCAAACAAAATCCAGACACACATGCCACTTTGTGTATCTGGCTTTACCTGGGTACTGGAGAATCAAACCCAGGCTGTCATGCTTTGCAAGCAAATGCTTTTAACTGCTGAGCCATTTCTCCACCCCTTCAGTGGTTACTTTTAATGCTAGCTTACTAATAAAGGTTAGCACTAAAGATCACACAAAGAATGTATTCACTACCCTGACTTACTAAAACAAAAAAATAAACTTTTCTACCATTATTTACTAAAGAAATGAACAAACTAAATGTTCAATAAAAAAAAAAAACTGATAATAGGGGGTGGGGAGATGACTCAGTGGTTAAATGTGCTGCTTGGTAAGTTTGCCGGCCTGGGTTCAATTCCCCAGTACCCATGTAAAACCGGAAACAAAGAGTGGCATGTGTCTAGGGTTCGCTTGCAATGGCAAGAGGCCATGACATGCCCATACACACACACTCTCTCACTTTCTCTGTCTCTAATAAATAAATAAATTTATTTATTCCGCCAGCACAGCAGAGGAGCTATAGCATCATTTCTGATTAGGACTGAAGTCCTTCTCATTTTCCCCAACATAGGAACAGAGCTGTTGCTTTATGAAAGAGAGGGGTACACAGCACACAGCTCAGGTCTGCAGACAGACTACTCAAGTTCCAAATTCATATGCCCTACATGAGGAAGGTCACATTTTCTATAGATATCTTCTTATTTATACTTAAAACACCAACATTAATGCAAGGGGATATGTCTGCTGCATATATGCTAGACTGCTAATGATGATTATCTCAGGATGACAGAGAAGCGTGGCACCGTTATCTGTAGGTCTTTAAAGAATCAATTTTACTATTAGACAATGATGACTATAAACCTGTAATATACTTAACATCAATATACTATTAATGATATTTCATCTACTCACTATAAGCTCATGATTTAAATCCCACGCAAATAAATGAGTCTTATAATTAAAACTGTTAACTATCAAAATATATATATATTTTGAGGTAGGGTCTCACTCTAGTCCAGGCTGACCTGGAATTCACTATGTAGTCTCAAACTGGCCTCAAACTCACAATGATCCTCCTACCTCTGCCTCCTGAGTGCTGGGATTAAAGGCATGTACCACCACACCCAGCTTAAAGATAAATATGGCCTACCCACATAGTATAGTCTCAGATATACAGACTGAAAGTTTTTTTGTTTTATTTTTGCAGTAGGGGCTCACTCTAGCCCAGGCTGACCTGGAATTCACTATGTATTCTCAAGTTGGCCTTGTACTCATGGCAATTTCCTACCTCTACCTCCCTAGTGCTGAGATTAAAGGCACATGTCACCATGCCCTCCACAAATTTTCAATTACGTGAACAAGCTATTGTTATATAATACAAAAAGGTTACACAATACAAAATTATTTGTTTGAAAAATGGAAAATATACCAAATCATTAACAGTACTTGTTGCTGGATGTGAAATAGAAATTTTAAAATTTTCTAATAATGAACACTACTGGTAAGTTTTTTTAAAAATATACACATACCTAAATTGAAGAACTCTCTCCAAAAACGCACCTGCCAAAGTGGAATACTACCTCAGCTTCCTGTGGGCACAGTTATCCAAGAAGGAACACAATGAAAGGGATAGTAACTCCCTAACTCTTGGCAAAATCTTATCTATGCAGTGAACTTTACTCTCTTGTTCCACAAATATTTATTCAACATGTCATCAGGAAACAACAAATATGCTTTATTTGTATTTAAACGTCAGTTAAATAGACTACAATTTTCCTTTGACCCACACTGAACTCACTTCTGTGCCAGATACTCCAGTATAGAAACGACCCCACTGGAGCCAGGTTAAATGGACAGGCCAGGATCTGATCCGATCCACATTCCAGACACGTGACTAGAAAAAGTATCCACTTTCCACTGTCCTAAACACATAAAAAGCTATTTATAGCCCCAATATTTTCTCTTAAACACTATTTAGGATTCTTATGCTAAACTAAAAATTCCAGAATCCATGCGTATTTTTATCCTCACATCTTTCTTCCCTTTTCATTCCTCATTTTCTGTTGTCCATGTCTATGTTACCCCCTTGGGTTCCAAATTCCTTTTTCAGGAGGCCTCTAAAATCCTCTTGTACTTCAATAACTCACTCATCTCAAAATACATCTGATCTTAAAAATAACAGTATGATTCATAAGACCATCAGTCTTTTCCTTGGGTAAAAACAGTGTCAGTGGCTTATTATAGAAAGCACTGAGTATATCATTTTTTATATGTAAGAACCTCTCACCCTCCCAAAGAACTGAATAAGTGAAATTATATATTTCATAGTAAACTGGGAGATCTGCATAATTCCAAAATGCCCCAGTGTTTGTAGAATTAAGAATTAGCATTTTAAGCTGGGTGTGGTGGCGCACACCTTTAATCCCAGCACTGGAGAGGAGAGGCAGACGTAGGAGTATCACCATTAATTCAAGGCCACCCTGAGACTATATAGTGAATTCCAGATCACCTGGACTACAGTGAGGTCCTACCCCAAAAAACATACACAAAAACAAAGAATCGGCATTTTGTGTCCATAGGTAACAAAATCAGTTTATGTAAATTTGGCTGTGTGCATTCACGTATGGTAGCACAAGCGTGGCCAGTCAGAGGACAACTTCCCGTGTGGGTCCTCGCTTTCCACCTAGCTTGAAGCGAGTGTCTCACTGTGTACTGTGGGGCTCACGCTGTTGTCGCCAGGGTTGGTCCTCAAGATTCTCCTGTCTCAACCTCCCTCTGGCTGTAGGCTAGCTGGGATTACAGATGCTAGCGCCACAGCCACCAGCTTCTACATCGGTTCCCAGGATCTGAACTCAGGTGCTTAGGCTTGCAAAGCAAGTGCCAGCCCCCAGCCCCTATATTGTTGTTCAGCACAATTTTAAATTTGGTGTTTTGAAACAAGTGCTCAATTATTTTGGCAACTGAAACAATAAAATACAAAACTGTATTAAAGGCAAAAAAAAGAATTAGCATTTTGTAGTAATCACTACTTGCTATAAATTCTAATATTTGCCTAAATAAGTGTCACCTGGTGATTTTCTTTTTTATTTCTTTTGACTTTAATTTTTTTTTTTTTTTGAGACATGGTCTTACTATGTTGCCCTAGCTGGCCTGACACTCACTATGTAGATCAAACTGGCCTCAAAATATGCCTCTGTCTCCCTAGTCCTGGATTACAGACATGTGCCACCATGCCCTGCTTCACCAATGGATTCTTAACTTTCCACAGAAAACTAGTACTTGGGAGCTATCTCTATGTGTTCTGTTCAGATATTACTTTCAGCTGAAATCTAAGTTGACAAGAGTTGACTGAGCTGCCTGCATGTCTGGGGACCTCAAACAGGGAAGTTGCATGATGCGTGGTTTTCATAGTTTATCATATAGTCAATTTCTTCAACTCCTGTAATATGAGCTATTTTTCTACCTTTTAAATTATTGTTATCTAACATTAGTAAATTCAGATTATATTTTAAAACTTGACTCTCACATTTAAGACAGGACTTTCAGCTGTCTGCACAAGCTTAATAGATGTATGATCATCTTCCAGCAGGTGGCACTCACACTCTGACAGGGGTTAATAAACACGGGAACAGGCCTGTGTGTGGTGTGTGTGTACGTGGTGCGTATGTATCTGCTTTATTAGGTACCAATCAGTCATGCATTCCAAGGAGTACACACAGCAGAAATCATCTTGCAGTAGCACATAATGCAAAACTGATGAGACAGCCTGACTTACTAGCAGTATGATATAAATGAAGTTACCTAACTCTGATAAGAGTCCCAAGGAAGAACAAAGCTATCTATTCACAAACACATGTAGTTTCTGTAAGGAATAAATAAGTATAAGAAGATTAAGTACAAAACACAATACTTAGATTAAGGATTGGCAAATCACAGTGCTTACAACTACCATTATTTGCAAGAATGTTAAGAGTGAATGAAATGAGATAATCTATATAGAATGCCTGGCATAGGGTAAATCCATCTTTTTGTTTTGCCTTTGTTTTTTTTGAGGTAGGGTCTCACTCAAACCCAGGCTGACCTAGAATCCAATAAGCAGTTCCAAACTGGCCTCGACCTCCCAGAGATCCTCCTACTTTTGCCTCCCAAGTGTTGGGATTAAAGCAGGTACATAAAGTAATTTTTTTAAGCAGAGTCTCAATCTAGCCCAGGCTGACCTGGAACTCAATCTCTAGCCCAAGTTAGCCTCAAACTCACAGTGATCCTCCTACCTCAGCCTCTCAAGTGCTAAGACTAAAGATGTGTGCTACCACACTGAGTAAATTTTTTTTTTCACTGAATAAATATATTTGTCTTCTCAGTCTAAAACAAGGGTCTATTTATTTAAGTTCTTAATAAATAAGAGCTATTGAAAAAAGCTAACCACTCAAGGCAGTCAGACACATCAGAGAGAAACAGGATATGATGGAAAATGGGGCTTGCCTGCAAAGCCAAAGGACCCAGGTTAGATTCCCTAGGGCCCACACAAGCCAGATGCACAAGGGGGTGCATGCATCTGGAGTTCTTTGGTGGTGGCCGGAGGCCCTGGTGCACCCACTCACACACTCTCTCTCGCACGCTCTCATGCTCTCTCAAATAAATAAAAAATAAATATTTTTTAAAAAAGAAAATGGCATAGTATTTCCTTATGAAGTGCCCCAAACACTCCTTTGATAGGCTCTATAATGACATTATGGTTTTATGAAATTTACTTCCCTTTCTACTTAATAAACAATCTGCTTTCTTTTTCTTTCAGACTTCAAATTCTATACATGCTTGGTCTGAGAGGAATATCTCAGATAAGTGAGGTCTATAATAAATTGCATCCCCTGGACTGCAATAGCCTATGTTTTTTAAAAAATATTTTTGTTCATTTTTATTTATTTGAGAGTAACAGAGAGAGAGGGAGAGAAAGAGACAGATAGAGAGGGAATGGGCATGCCAGGGCTTCCAGCCACTGCAAACAAACTCCAGACGCATGCACCCTCTTATGCATCTGGCTAACGTGGGTCCTGGGGAATTGGGCCTTGAACCGGGGTCCTTAGGCTTCACAGGCAAGCGCTTAACTGCTAAGCCATCTCTCCAGCCAATAGCCTATATTTAAAAAAATATATTTTTTATATATTTGCAAGCACAGGGAGGGAGGGAGGGAGAGAGGGAAGAATGGGCATGCCAGGGCCTCTTGCCACTGCAAATGAATTCCAAATGCATGTGCAACTCTGTGCATATGGCTTTATGTGGGTATTGGGGAACTGAACCCAGAATGTCAGGTCTTGTAAGCAAGTTATTTTAACCACTGAGCCATCTCTCCAACCCAAAGCCTGTATTTTTAAAAGTGTATAAGTACACTTTAATGTAATACTTAACATATAAGAAATTCGGAATACTTGTTAAAAAATCAATGGTGGGCTGTAAAGATGGCTTAGAGGTTAAGGAGCTTGCCTGTGAAGCCTAAAGACCCAGGTTCAATTCTCCAGGTCCTACGTGAGCCAGATGCACAGGGTGACACATGAGTCTGGAGTTCATTTGCAGAGGCTACAGACCCTACTGTGTCTATATTCATTCCCACCCCTCCATCTCTCTCTCTCCCCTCATCTGTCTCTAATAAATAAAAACTTTTTTAAAAAATCAATGGCACTAAATATACAAAGTTAAAATATGAAAAATGAAGAGACTCAAACCAAAATAAGAGTTTACAGAGTAAAACTTAATAACCTAGACTTCTCCAGGGCATTCTAACATGTTTTCTGATTGAGAAGTAACCGGAAAACCTTTCCTTGCAGTACCCCTGCTGAAAACTTCACAATTCCACAAAACTACATTTGTCGTTGGGTTGAGACATTCTTCTAGAGCCTGGGGTCTTGGCAAGTAAACAGATGCATATTCCTCTTCCTCCTCTTCTTTCATGTGAAGTACAGTGAGGAAGAAAGCTAAGCTTAAATAAATAGACCCTTAAGAGTCCATACTTAGATCTCAGTTTAAAAGAAAAATAAATCTATTGGCTTATTTGCTGCAATTCTGTCCCTATTTCTCTTTTCTGTCTGTTACCTGATTTTTCCTGACCTCTTGAGCAGGGTCGTTGAGCTAAGTCTATGAAGAGTCAAAGATCTCCTACCCAACCCTAGTAGCAACTCCAAACTGACAACCCAGAATGTGTACAGCATATCAGAAAGAGCATTTTAAAAAGGGATTCACTGATGAGGCAGTACTGGGTATACCTTAGGCATCAATACAGGAGACTCTGTTTTAAATACTGAAACAAGGGTAGGGAGATGGCTCAGAGGCTAAAGGTACTTGCTTGCAAAATCTGATGGCCCAGGTTCAATTCCCCAGTGCCCACATAAAGCCAGATTCACAAAATGACATATGTGTCTGGAGTTTGTTTACAGCGGCAGGAGGTCCTGGCACACCCATACTCACTGTGTGTGTGTGTGTGTGTGTGTGTGTGTGTGTACATGCACACACACTTCTGTCTCTCTCAAATAAATTAAATTAAAAATAAAGAAATACTGAAACATATATGGGATGTTCCAAATACACAGTACCAATGACATACTGTGACCTCATTATAAACTCTTGACATGGGACTATAAAATACAAAACCAGCCGGGCATGGTGGCACACACCTTTAATCCCAGTACTCAGGAGGCAGAGGTAGGAGGATTGCCGTGATTTCAAGACCACCCTGAGACTACATAGTGAATTCCAGGTCAGTCTGAGCTAGAGTGAGACCCTACCTCAAAAAACCAAATACAGGGCTGGAGAGATGGCTTAGCGGTTAAGCGCTTGCCTGTGAAGCCTAAGGACCCCAGTTCGAGGCTCGGTTCCCCAGGTCCCACGTTAGCCAGATGCACAAGGGGGCGCACGCGTCTGGAGTTCGTTTGCAGTGGCTGGAGGCCCTGGTGCGCCCATTCTCTCTCTCTCCCTCTACCTGTCTTTCTCTCTGTGTCTGTCGCTCTCAAATAAATAAATAAAAAATGAACAAAAAAATTAAAAAAAAAAAAAAACAAATACAAAGCCACCAAAAATAAGTGGGTAACCAAGTTAAGGAGTACTGGAGCTCTGCCCTGCTAAGGGAAGGACCATGACTGGCTGGCATTGGTATGGTCATCAGGATGTCCCCATGCAATCATGATGATGGGCTCCAAGGTTCTACTACATGGAATTCTGCCCTGGAACACGTGGATAAGAAAACATGATGGAAAATACACAGCAGATAGCAGTGAAAATCAATCTAGAAGTCTAAATTCATTTGCAAACATTTTGGTGCCTGGCATTTTTTAGGCAAAGAGGTATTGCCTAACAGAGTATAAAGAGGAGATACACAGTAAACAAATAATTTTTTAAATATTTGTATTTATTTATTTGGAAGGGAGACAGAAAGAGATTTAGTATGGTGTGTCAGGCCTCCTGCCACTACAAACAAATTCCAGATGCACACACTACTTTGTGCATCTGGCTCTATGTGAGTGTACTAAGAATCAAACCCAGGCCATCGGGCTTTGCAAATCAGCTCCTTTAACCTCTGAGCTCTCTCTTTCCAGTCCCTTAAACAAATAATTTGTAAATTACAATTATGAGAAAAATGTGAAGCAGCACACACAGAAAAACCTCACCTAGTGTCCAACCTACAAAGCTGGAGAAGTCTCCTAACAACGTGCGCCTTGTAGAGAGCAGAGAATGGAGTCACAGAGGATGTCAGCCAGCAAATGTGCAGAACGGTATGTTCCGGCATGTTATCATCAGAGATTCTAAGAACTTCTGCACTACTCACCTTCTGGAACAAAATATCAAGTGGAACCACTGCTGTTATCTGAGCCTGCTATGGAAGACATCCATCACTATGTGACAGGATCTTTCTTTTTAGGATACATCTCTTTTGTCTCCATGAATATATATAAAACCACCAAACATTGGACTTAGCACAAAGTTTAGATACCCAGTAAGTTTTGCTGAGTGAGTGAATGAAAGGAAAAGTATGTGAAATTGCTTTGAAAATATACTGGTTAAATGACATTTATTCTACATGGAGAAAATGTTTTTCTCAAAACCGGTAATATGAGAAACTTTCGAACAAAAATAACTAAAGTTTCTCAGGAAATTAATCATAAATCTGAAAAGAACAAGGCTAGGACTTGAGCGCTTGTTTGGACTAGCAGGGAAGCACAGTTACTCATACATCCTTGACCGAAGACTGGTCCTCGCTATTCTGCGAAGGTCGCCCTCTTCAACTGCAGCTTCGGGAGGGACACACATGAAATGGTGAGAGAGGAAGGGGACACCTGCCTAGCCAGCCAGATCAGCCGAATGAACCCTGGTGGTGAACAGGATGACAGATGTCGCAGCCAGATCATCCTCACATCCCCAAGCTGGGATTTGATTAGGCAAAATAAAGTAATTTTATCCTATGTGGTCACAGAACACTTTATTTTTAGCTCACTGTAATTCAGTCTTGTCTTATGCTTAATTTATACCATTATAACTTACACTTCTAAAATATAAGTCTGCACTTTTTCTTTTGAGGGAGGGTCTCATGCTAGCACAGGCTGACCTAGAACATAGGTTCTGCTTTTTCATGGAGCCTAGCTAATACATGCTGGATATTCCACTTGTTAGAACATCTGGTAGTACTATGAGAAATTGTGCTTCCATTTACAAAGTATAACTAAGGGTCTGATGACCAAATTACCAGTACAATGATTCAATATATTTCAGATCACTATGTTTTGAAAGAAAGCAAACATAGTGAAATCATGCTCTAATAAATCAATCACTTATCATTTCTGAATACCTCACAGGAATTTTAACAATAGTATTTTAAAAGACAACTAATTGATCTGAACTAAATACCATCCAGGAAACATCTACTGTATTGTTTACATTAAAGAAAATCTCCACTTCCATTCAACTGTTAAATACCTAAGGCTGGGATGGAGGGATGGCTTAGCGGTTAAGGCATTTGCCTGTAAAGCCAAAAGACCCAGGTTCAATTCCCCAGGACCCACGTTAGCCAGATGCACAAGGGGGCACAAGCGTCTAGAGTTTGTCTATAGTGGCTAGAAGCCCTGGCGCACCCATTTCCCCCCTCCCCCCATCTCCCCCTCATAAATAAATATTTTTTTTAAGTTTAAAAAAAAAAAAACCTAAGGCTGGGCATGGTGGTTTACTCCTTTAATCCCAGCACTTGGGAGGCAGAAGTAGAAGGATCACTGTGAGTTTGAGGTCCAACTTGTGACAAAACAGTGAGTAGGTCAGCGTGTGCTACAGTGAGACACGACCTCAAGGAGAAAAAGAAAGAAAAAGAAACCCACAGGGGGATACATTTCCACAATGAAACAATTTTCCAACTTTCTTTTTTTTTTTTTGTTAGTAGTGAGGAAAAACCACCAGCTAAGCATCTAAGAGTATTAAAGGCTCAAATAAATGGTCGTGCATTATTTTGCTTTGTTATGAGAGGTTAAACCCTCAACGTTTTTCCCATTGCTGAGGATCAAACTCAAGATCTGGACAAGCTACAGTGCCGTACCACTGAGCTATACCCCAGCTGTTGCACCACTTTTTAAATATGGAAACAGAAGACTCTGGAGAATGAACATGCACTCAAATTTACATATGACTCTGAGAATTATTTGCTATTTTAGCCCAAATGATTATCTAATTGGTTAAAGGGTTGATTTTTAAAAAGTGAACCAACACAGAATTATGGCACAGCAGACTGGAGAGAGAACTCAACTGTTGAAAGCACTTGCTTGCAAAACCTAACTGCTCAGGTTTGATTCCCCAGTTCCCACAGAAAGCCAGACACACTGATACACACATCTGGAGTTTGTTTGCAATGGCAAGAGGCCCTGGTACATCCATACTCTTTCTCTCAAAGAAATAAAAATATTCATTCTCTCTCTCTCTCCTTGCAAATAAACAAACATATTTTTTAAAAAAGAATTATGACTGTGGTCAAGTACTAAGCCATGCAATGTCTCCCCTGCTGACTCCTAACCTTCACTTCTAAACTCACACACACTGGGTAAATGGCTCAGTGGATAAAGTGCTTGCTATGCAAGGCTAACTATCTCAGTTCAGATCCCTAGCACTATATAAAAGCAGCTGAGCCAGAAGTGGTGGCACACACCTTTAAACCCAGCACTTGGGAGTTAGAGGGAGAAGGATCACTGCGAGTTCCAGGCCACCCTGAGACTACATAGTGAATCCCAGGTCAGCCTGGGCTAGAGCAAGACCCTACATCACCCCCCACCAAAAGAAACCTGAAGCTAGAATCCCAGCATGGCTACAGCGAGAAGGGGGTGGAGAAAGGAGGATTTCTGGAAACTTATAGCCTACAGAACGCAGTGGTGAACAGGGAGCAACTGCCTCCAAGGAGCAAGGACTGACACCTGGAAGTTGTCCTCCAGCTTCCACATGCATCAGCATAAGTGCCTCTGTGCTCACACACATACACACCAAAACACTAAAATAAAAATAAACCCACAAACTCCAGTGGAACACTAAAATGGACAAGTGCTAAGTGGTGGAGTGGAGCTGAAGGACCCTTCACGAGGGTGTTGTGAAATCAAGGGCCACTGACACAACCTCAGTCATCCAAATAATGACCTGGTTAGATTATGTGATGGTTACTCTGTGGCTGACAACAAGATAGGACTTAGAACCGCCTGTGAAAGATTCTCTTGATTATGTTAATTAAGTTTGGAAGACTCACCTTAACTGTGGCCAGTACTATTTCATGGGCTGGGGTCTTGAACTAAAAAAAGACAGAGATGGCCAGTGTGCTGGTTTGATTCAGGTGTTCTCCATAAACTTAGGTGTTCTGAATGCTAGATTCCCAGCTGATGGACATTTGGGAATTCAAGCTTCCTGGAGGGAGTGTATTATTGGGGACAGGCTTATGGGTGTTATATAGTTTCCCTTTGCCAGTGTTTGGCACACTCACCTGTTCCTATTGTCCACCTTATGTGGGCCAGCAGGTGATATCCACTCTCTGCTCATGCCATCATTTCCCCCTGCCATCGTGGATCTCCCCCCTCAAGCATGTAAGCCAAAATAAGCCTCTTTTTCCCACAAGCTGTTCTTGGGTGATTTCTACCAGCAATGCAAACCTGACTGCAACAGCTGGAGAGCAGCATTTTTAACTATCTTCCTCCACCCCTTCCCTATCTCTCCCTCCCCCCTCATCCTCCCTGATGATGTGATGATGCAATGCTGGCTACCTGCTCCTGCCATACATTCTCCACAATAATAGATCTTACTCTCTGGAACTGCCAACTGAAATAAGCTCATTCCTTCCCTAAATTGCTTCTAGTCAGGTATTATGTCCCAGAAAGTTACTAATACAGATTACATTATCTTAAAAGGGGGGGGCTGGAGAGATGGCTTAATGGTTAAGGCACTTGCCTATGAAGCCAAAGGACCCAGGTTCAATTCCCCAGTACCCACATAAGCCAGATGCACAAGGGGGTGCATGCATCTGGAGTTCATTTGCAGTGGCTACAGGCCCTTGTGTACCAATACTTTCTGTATCCCTTCTCTTTCTCTCTTTCTGCAAATAAATTAAAAAATTGTTTTTAAAAACCCCAGGAACTTAAACAGATGACATAATCAGTAATGTGCTTGCCATATTAATCTAAGTTGTCAATTTGATAGGATTTAGAATTACTATAAAAAGGTAAGATGGCACTGGACGTGGTGGTACATGCCTTTAATCCCAGAACTCAGGAGACAGATGGAGGAGGATTGCCATGAGTCCAAGGCCACCCTGAGAGTAGATAGTGAATTTTAGGTCAGCCTGGGATAGAGTGAGACCGTACCTTGAAAGAAAAAAAAAAAATCTCCCAACTAAAAAAAGTCTAGGTCCAGAGGGATTCACTGGTGAATTTTACCAGACCTTCAGGGAAGAACTAACACCAGTACTTCTCAAACTTTTCTATAAAATAGAAAAGGAAGGAATCCTACCAAACTCCTTCAACAAAGCCAGCCTTACCCTAATACCCAAAGACAAAAAAAAAAAAAAAAAGAAAAGAAAATTACAGTCCAATCTCCCTCATGAACACAGATGCAAAAATTCTCAACAAAATATTGGCAAACAGAATATAAGAATATATCAGAAAGATCATTCACCCAGACCAAATAGGCTTTATCCCAGAAGTGCAGAGATGGTTCAACATATTCATATCAATAAAAGTCTTAGCCATAGCAAAAAGGCGAGAGATACTCATAAAAGGGATACAAATTGGAAAGGAAGAGATCAAGTTATTGTTGTTTGCAGATGATATGATTCTATACATAAAGGACCCTAAAGACTCTACTAGCAAACTGTTAGAGCTGACAACACTTATGGCCATGTAGCAGAATACAAAATAAATACAAAGAAATCAGAAGCCTTCCTATATGCTAACAACACATATACAGAGGATGAAATCAGATAATCACTCCCATTTACAACTGCATCAAAAATAAATAAATAGGGCTGGAGAGATGGCTTAGCGGTTAAGTGCTTGCCTGTGAAGCCTAAGGACCCCGGTTCGAGGCTCGGTTCCCCAGGTCCCACGTTAGCCAGATGCACAAGGGGGCGCACACGTCTGGAGTTCGTTTGCAGAGGCTGGAAGCCCTGGCGCGCCCATTCTCTCTCTCCCTCTATCTGTCTTTCTCTCTGTGTCTGTCGCTCTCAAATAAATAAATAAATTTAAATAAATAAATAAATAAAGTACCTTGGAATAAGCCTAACCAAGGAAGTAAAGGATCTCTACAATGAAAACTTTAAAGCATTCAAGTGAGAAATTGCAGAAAACACTAGGAAATGGAAAGACATCCCTTCTTCTTGGATCAGAAGAATCAAAATTGTGAAAATGGCAATTTTACCAAAAGCAATCTACACATTCAATGCAATCCCCATCAAAATTCCAATGGCATTCTTCACGGAAATAGAAAAAACAATCCAAAAATTCATTTGGAAGCACAAAAAAAACCTCAAATAGCTAAAACAATTTCAAGCAACAAAAATAAAGCTGGCACAAAAAGCAGACATGTAGATCAATGGAACAAAATAGAGGACCCAGATGTAAGTCCAGGTAGCAACAGCCACCTGATCTTTGACAAAAATGCCAAAAATTCTCATTGCAGAAAAGACAGCCTCTTCAGCAAACAGTGCTGGGAAAACTGGATATGTATCTGTAGAAGGATGACAATAGATCCTTATCTCTCTCCATGCATAAGAATTAAGTCCAAATGAATCAAAGACCTTAATATCAGACCTGAAACTCTGAAACTGCTAGAGGAAAAAGTAGGGGAAAACCTTCAACATATTGGTATTGAATAAGACTTTCTGAATATAACCCCAATTGCTCAGGAAATAAAACCACAGATCAACTGCTGGTACCTCGTGAAATTACAAAGCTTTTATACAGCAAAGGACACTGTGAATAGAGCAAAGAGACAACCTATGGAATGGGAGAAAATCTTTGCCAGCTGTACATATGACAGAGGCTTAATATCCAGGATGTACAAAGAGCTCAAAAAATTTAAATAATAAGAAATCAATTCAAAGGGGAAAGTGTGCGGGGGGGAGGGAATTACCATGGGATTTTTTTTTATAATCATGGAAAATGCTAATAAAAATTTAAAAACATTAAAAAAAAAGAAATAAAACAACCCAATTAAAAATGGGCAATGGAAGCTGGGCGTGGTGGCGCATGCCTTTAATCCCAGCACTAGGGAGACAGAGATAGGAGGACTGCCGTGAGTTTGAGGCCACCCTGAGACTCCTTAGTGAATTACAGGTCAGCCTGTGTTAGAATGAGACCCTACCTCAAAAAAAAAGGGGGGGTTATGGAACTAAATAGAGTTCTCAACAGAAGAAATACAGATGGCATATAAACATATAAAAAAATGTTCTGCAACCCCAGTCATCAGGAAAATGCAGATTAAAAACTATGTTGAGATTCCATCTCACTCCTGTCAGACTGTCTACTGTCATGGAAACAAATGACCATAAATGCTGGTGAGGATGCGGAAAAAGAGGAACCCTTCTACACTGTTGGTGGGAATACAATCTGGTCCAGCCATTGTGGAAATCATTATGGAGGTTCCTTAGACAGCTAAAAATAGATCTACCATATGACCCAGTTATAGCACTCCTAGGCATAGATCCTAAGGAATCATCTCACTACCTTAGAGATACTTACTCAACCATATTTATTGCTGCTCTATTCACAATATCCAGGAAATGGAACCAGCCTAGATGTCCCTCAACTGATGAGTGGATAATGAAGATGTGTTACATTTATACAATGGAGTTCTACTTGGTGGTAAAGGAAACTGAAATTACGAAATTTGCAGGAACATGGATGGATCTGGAAAGGATTCTACTTAATGAGGTAACCAAGGCCCAGAAAGCAACGTTACATGTTCTCTCTCATATGTGGATCCAAACTACAAATGATTGGACTTCTTTGTGAATAGGAATAAAATTCAGTAGCAGAAACTAGTAAGTTAGAAAGAGGATATAAAGGCAATAGAAAGGGAGGGAGGGAGGACTTAATAAGATAACACTGTATAATGTATACATAAGTAGAAGAACAGATTAATGGGGGCGGAAAGGCCTAAGTGAGGTCAAGGAATTGACTGAGTAAAGGAAAGGTGGAGGGAAAGGCTAATCAAAATCTAACAGGGTATGAGTAAGTCATATAGAAACCTACTTTTTTGAACAATGGAACATTCAGAAGCCATAGATACTTACTAGAAAATTTTCAGTGCCAGGGAGATAGATCCCTGACAGCCCCAAAACATTACAGGTCATTGCCGAGGCTCTTGGTTTCCCACCAGGAATAGATGGTAAGACCCTATTGCTGAAGTCTCCACATACTTGGGCTACAAGGTCACTGAGGAATACTTCTGGAGCTGAGCTGAAAACCTCCTTCATATAGACCAGCTGACAGAAAGCTGGAAAAAGCTACATTGCATGCAGATCAACGGGAAAGAAGTCACCAGTAAAGATATTCCACAGTGGACATTGCAAGCTTTAAACTTGGCCACCCAGGCCAAATGAGCCAACGGATGCAACAGTAGCCAATGGGTGCAGTAGTGTCGTAGCTGTTATGGGGAAAACCAACCACTCTCTAATTGGACTGGAAGCCCACTCCATGGGAGGGAAAACATGCCTGATACTGAAAACCTACAACAGGGGTAGTCATGAGACCCAGGTGTATGTCTGCTGCTGTCTAGCTAAATGTATATATTATGCTCACCAAATTGCCCCATTACGCACGTCTCTTAATGTTTCCACTCATATATTAATGCTACTCTCACTTTTGGCTAGAGAAACTTCTCTTCTCAGATGACAGTGACCTTAGGATGACTCAGAAGGCACGTTGGTGCTGAGAAGAAATGACAGAGGAGTACTCAGCACTGCAGTATCTCTATCACACCTTCCTAGGCTCAGGGTCCATTGTGGAAGAGGTGGTGGAAAGAATGTAAGAGCCAAAGGAAGGGTAGGACTCCTTACAACGTTCTCCTCCTGACATAAAATGGCCTGGGTATCCATGACCTCTCAATCCTAATGTTACCTACATATAAGACCATCTTAATAGGGAAAAAAGATGATGACATCAAAATAAAAGAAGAGTGAAGGTGTATGATGAAGAGTGGAGTTTCAAAGGGAAAGTGGAGGAGAGAGGGAATTAACATGGATTATTATTGTGTATAAGTATGAAAATTGTCAATATAAAAGTAAATTTAATTTAAAGAGAGAATCACAGGGTGGAGCTCAGCAGTTAAGGCGTTTGCCTGCAAAGCCAAAGGACCCAGGTTCAATTCCCCAGGACCCATGTTAGCCAGATACACAAGGGGCACATGCATCTGGAGTTCATTGGCAGTGGCTGGAGGCCCTGGGGCACCTATTCTCTCACTCTCTCTCCCTCGTTCTCTGTCAAATAAATAAATAAATAAAAATATTTTTTAATGAATTACTATAAAAAAATCTCTGGGCATGTCTGTGAGAGATTTTCCAAATTCCCTTAACTGAAGAGGGAAGACCCATCCTAATGTGGGAAGAACAATTCCATGAGCTGAGGTCCTCAGTACATAAAGAGAGATAGCTATGGCTGAAGAAATGGCTCAGCAGTTAAGGTACTTTCACGTCAAGCCACATGCACAAGGTGACACATGCTTCTGGAGGTGAAAAGAGAGAGAGAACACTAGCTGAGCACACACATTCGTGTCTCTATTTCCTGGCTGTGGACATGATATAACCAACTGCTCCTGCCACATTCCCTCTCATAATGGACTGAATCCTTCCAAACTAAGCAGAAATAAACCCTCCCTTACTTAGGTTGCTTTTGTCCCAGCAGGAAGAAAAGTGACTCAAACATTGCAGAAGCATGAGGAGGTGAGTTGGATCCCAGCATATGTCATCCATCACATGAGCATGAAAACTGAATTGGATCCCAGCCTAACTCACACATCACACAGCATGAGGACCTGAGTTGGTCCCAGCATAACTCACACATCACACAGCATGAGGACCTGAGATGGATCCCAGCATAACTCACACATCACACAGCATGAGGACCTGAGATGGATCCCAGCATAACTCACACATCACACAATATGAGGACCTGAGGTGGATCCCAGCATAACTCACACATCACACAGCATGAGGACCTGAGGTGGATCCCAGCATAACTCACACATCACACAGCATAAGGACCTGAGTTGGGTCCCAGCATAACTCACACATCACACAGCATGAGGACCTGAGTTGGGTCCCAGCATAACTCACACATCACACAGCATAAGGACCTGAGTTGGGTCCCAGCATAACTCACACATCACACAGCATGAGGACCTGAGTTGGGTCCCAGCATAACTCACACATCACACAGCATGAGGACCTGAGTTGGGTCCCAGCATAACTCACACATCACACAGCATGAGGACCTGAGGTGGATCCCAGCATAACACACTCATACAGCATGAGGACCTGAGTTGGATCCCAGCATAACTCACACATCACACAGCATGAGGACCTGAGTTGGGTCCCAGCATAACTCACACATCACACAGCATGAGGACCTGAGTTGGATCCCAGCATAACTCACACATCACACAGCATGAGGACCAGAGTTGGGTCCCAGCACCCATACAAAATGGAGGGCACATGTTTTAACACTAGTGCTAGGAAGTTAGAGACAAGATGATCCCTGGGACTTGCTGGCTAGCTTGTCTAGCCAAATCAATGAGCCTTAAGTTCAGTGAGAGAGCCTGTTCAAAAAATAATGTGCGGCTGGAGAGATGTCTTAGCGGTTAAAGTGCTTGTCTGAGAAGCCTAAGAACCCAGGCTGCATCTCCCCAGTACCCACTTAAGCCAGATGCACCAGGTGGCACACTCATCTGGAGCTTGTTTGCAGTGGCTTGAGGCCCTGATGCACTGTTTTCTATTTCTATCCACCTCTATCTCTCTCATTCTTTCTCAAAATCAACAGATAAATATTTTTTTAATAATTTTTATTTTTTATTTTATTTGAGAGAGAGAAAAGAGAGAGAGAGAATGGGTGTGTCAGGGCCTCCAGCCACTGCAAATGAACTCCAGATGCATGCACCACCATGTGTAGCTGGCTTACATGGTCCTGGGGAATCAAAGCTGGATCCTTAGGCTTCACAGGCAAGCACCTTAACTGCTAAGCCATCTCTCCAGCCCATAAAATATTTTTTTAAAAAGTAAAATAATGTAGAGAGCGATTAAGGATGACACCAAAGGTTACCTCAGCTTCCACATACACAATGGCAGGTGTGTGTGCATGCACATGTACATACACACACACACACAGAGAGAGAGAGAGAGAGAGAGAGAGAACAATCTCACATAGACACTCCTGACTCAGAATACCTCAACTGAAAATCTATAGACTCTACTGCATGTGAGCACTTTGATCAAACAAAAAAAGGATACTGCTTCAGCGATTTCTCCTAACCTAAAAATATTTCTGAAAGTGTCAGCGCTGAAGCTCCTTGACCTGAGTGGCAGCCTGCTCACTGCCTGGCCCTGTGCTCTCTGTCCGGCACCATGCTGCCTCACACAAGAGCCATCTCCTGCCAGAAAGGCTTTCATGCCAACTTGCTAATACCTCCAGGCTGTGCAGGTGTTCTGGAAGGCTTTACCTACAGCCCATCACCTGCCCTCTCAAAAAACACAACTGAAAATGATTGTTGTGAACACTGAATTGCTTTGCATGGTCTCATTTGAGATGGTCTCATTCTAACTGATGTAAGAATCTTGACTTTTTTACCTTTGGAAACATCAAATAAAAATGGAAACATGAGGGCTGGAGAGATGGCTTAGTGGTTAAGCGCTTGCCTGTGAAGCCTAAGGACCCCGGTTCGAGGCTCGGTTCCCCAGGTCCCACGTTAGCCAGATGCACAAGGGGGCGCACGCATCTGGAGTTCGTTTGCAGAGGCTGGAAGCCCTGGCACGCCCATTCTCTCTCTCTCCCTCTATCTGTCTTTCTCTCTGTGTCTGTCGCTCTCAAATAAATAAATTAATTAATTAAAAAAATGGAAACATGAAAAAAAAAAACACAACTGACCAGTCTTCCTCAGTATGCTACTGTACCCACATATTTCTATTACACACTTGTAAAATCTGATAGCTCATTGTTGACTTGATGACCACATGAGGCCTGGAAACATTTGGATAATATGTGTTATTTTTTAAAATTATTTATTTGAAAAGGAGAGAGAAAAGGACAGATAGATAGAGAGAATAGGCATGCCAGGGCCCTCTAGCCACTGCAAATGAACTCCAGACACATGTGCCTACCTTGTGCATCTGGCTTCAAGTGAGTATTGGGGTTCCTTTGGCTTTGCAGGCAAGCACCTTAACTGCTAAGCCATCTCCCCAGCCCAGAATTTATTTTCTTGACAGAACTTATTATTAGATTCACCCAGAAAACTAGCCTCGGGTGCTGGTGAAGGGTTATCTAGATTAGCTTAGCTGAAGTGGGATGACCCACCTTATCTGTGGGTAGCACCACCCCATAAGCTGGGACCCAAGCTGGAGGAAAAGGAGAAAGCTGAGTTTAGCATTCATCTCCATCTGTTCCTAACTGTGCACGCAACATGACCAGTTGTTGTGAGCTCCTGCCGCTATGCCTTCCCCACCATGATGCATTGTGACCTCGGACTGCAAGCAGAACTAAAGCCACCCTTTCTCCTCTCCTCCCTCCCTTCTTCCTTTGCTTCTGGTCAGGGTCACAGTAACAAGAAAGTAACTAAAAGACTATAAAAAAAAAAAAGATAATTTAAAAGAAAAACCAATTTTGAAGCCAACTCAACCGAACAGTTTTATTACATGAGCATTTGCTACATGCTTTACTAAGTGCCAAGACTGTCTTATAAGAGCTCTGTTCTGGCTTGCCAGCAAGGCACCCAGGCAAAGCTCCAAACCCATTGTGTCCTCTTACTGGTAGAGCCAACCTCACTGAAGCAACTCGGGACATAGCCCGGAGCATCTGTCTAAAACCAGAGCAAGTCTCATTTGGGCTGCTGTAACAAATTATCAAAAACTGAGTGGAAGCCAGGTGTGGTAGCACACACCTTAATCCCAGCACTAAGGAGGCAGAAGCAGGAGGATAGCTGTGAGTTTGAGGGCACCCTGAAACTACATGGTAAATTCCAGGTCAGCCTGGGCTAGAGTGAGAGACCTTACCTCAAAACACCCCCCAAAAAAAGGTGGTCCATAAACAAAAGAAATTAATTTCTCAGTTCTGAAGGCTGGTAATTCCAGGACCAGCTCACAATCAATGTCTAGCATATCTAGTGGTAGTTTAATCATTAAATAAAAAAGACAACATTATAGCAATAGGTTAATTGGGCTAAAATAAGTTGGAGAAGAGGATGGGTAGAAAGAAGGTTAATCAAAATTAAAAATGTGGGCTGGAGAGATGGCTTAGCGGTTAAGTGCTTGCCTATGAAGCCTAAGGACCCCAGCTCAAGGCTCGATTCCCCAGGACCCACGTCAGCCAGATGCACAAGGGGGCGCAGGTGTCTGGAGTTTGCTTGCAGTGGCTGGCATGCCCAGTCTCTCTCTCTCTCTCTGCCTCTCCTCTCTCTGTCTGTCGTTCTCAAATAAATAAAAATAAGCAAAAAAAATTTTAAAAAATTAAAAATGTTATGAATAAGCCATATGGAAAAGTACTTCTTCTCCCCAGCTATAGCACTCCTAGGCATATATCCAAAGGATTCATCTCATTTCCTTAGAAGTACATGCTCAACCATGTTTATTGCTGCACAATTTATAATAAATAGTTGGGAAATGGAACCAGCCTAGATGTCCCTCAACTGATGAGTGGATAATGAAGATGTGGTACATTTATACAATGGAGTTCTACTCAGCGGTAAAGAAAAATGAAGTTATGAAATTTGCAGAAAAATGGATGGACCTGGAAAGGATTATACTAAGTGAGGTAACCCAGGCCCAGAAAGCCAAGCACCACATGTTCTCTCTCATATGTGGATCCTAGCTCCAGATGATTGGGCTTCTGTGTAAGAATGAAAATACTTAGTAACAGAGGCCAGTAAGTTAAAAAGGAGACATAAAGGGTAGAGAAAGGAAGGGAGGAGGACACTTAATAGGTTGATATTGTATATATATAATTACAATGATTGTAATGGGGAGGTAATATGATGGAGAATGGAATTTCAAATGGGAAAGTGTGGGGGTGGGGAGGGAGGGAATTACCATGGGATATATTTTATAATCATGGAAAATGTTAATAAAAATTAAAAAAAATAGAAAAGTACTTCTTCTCTAGCTAAACATTATATATGTTAAAGAAAAAAGTGGGAGGGGGGATTCTGGAGAGACGGCTTAGCTGTTAAGGTACTTGCCTGCAAAGCCTAAGGACCCAGGTTCAATTCCCCAGTAGCCATATAAGCCAGATGCACAAAGTGTCACATGTGTCTGGAGTTAAGAAACTGCACCAGCACTACACCAGAAGGGTGAGAGGATCACAGAAGTCAGATGTTGAAATGGGTTGAGCAGTGGGTCAAAGATCTCTTGACCTATAAAACTGGCCATATGACAGTCTTGCCTGTTATCTTTTTTTCTTAATTTTTTTTGTTCATTTTTACTTATTTATTTGAGAGCGATAGGGAGAGAAAGAGGCAGATAGAGCGAGAGAGAGAGAGAATGGGCGCGCCAGGGCCTCCAGCCACTGCAAACGAACTCCAGATGCGTGCGCCCCCTTGTGCATCTGGCTAACGTGGGTCCTGGAGAATCGAGCCTCAAATTGGGGTCCTTAGGCTTCACAGGCAAGCGTTTAACCACTAAGCCATCTCTCCAGCCCCGCCTGTTATCTTTCTATCCACTTAACTGAAATTTCCCAAGGATGAGTAAAATTACTGCATAGTAATGGATAATATAAAGGCTGATGCCCAATTTCTTTATCTACATGAGAAAAACTAAAAAAAAAAAAAAATCTCAAGTATAATGGGTATATTATTAATGATTGAGAATCAAAATTGTCCTCAAATTTAATTGCAAATAAATCTAATCAAATGGGTATATATCTTTTAAGTTTATCACAAAAAAATGTCGATGATCTCTTACAATAAAAACAATGGACTACAAACAAACAGCAAAACAAACTTCTGTCATAAAGCTGGGGAGACGGCCACCTGTTAAGCTCTCTGTGGAATTCGCTCTCTTGACCCATGGAGTCTCAGCTGCTCCCGCCTTGTGTGTTCTTTTTCTGTCATCTGCCTATCATCACTTTACTTCACAGACTGAAATGATCACACCTTCAGAAGGACAGAGTAACTTTGGTTGTAGGAAACATGCTCAAAGGCCTGAGTATGATCCCCTGAAGTGGTCAAAAGAAACAAAAACAGTGCTGGAGAGATGGCTTACTGGTTAAGCACATGCCTGTGAAGCCTAAGGACCCCGGTTCGAGGCTCAATTCCCCAGGACCCATGTTAGCCAGATGCACAAGGGGGCGCACGCGTCTGGAGTTCGTTTGCAGTGGCTGGAGGCCCTGGCGCGCCCTTTCTCTCTATCTCTGTCTCTTTCTCTCTCTCTGTCGCTCTAAAATAAATAACAAAAAAAATTTAAAAAAAAAAAAAGAAACAAAAACAAAATGAAAAAGACAAGCAATAATGTGTGATGAGTCATGTGGAAACGGCATGTGCTGTGTGAGCCCAGGTGATGTTCGTCTGAAGACTCAGGAGCATACTTAAAAGGCCACTGCCTTGGAGCACAGTGTGGTGGTACATGCCTTTAATCCCAGCACTCAGAAGGCTGAGGAAGGAGGACCACTACGAGTTGGAGGCCAGCCTGGGATAGAGTGAGGCTTTGCTTTAAAACAACAGGGAAAAAAAAAACTTTCTACAGAAAGAATAAAGAGCTTTTAAGAAATCTT
Organism: Jaculus jaculus; assembly: GCF_020740685.1. NCBI lineage: Eukaryota > Metazoa > Chordata > Mammalia > Rodentia > Dipodidae > Jaculus > Jaculus jaculus. The sequence goes on along the minus strand of NC_059108.1, from coordinate 36,212,371 downwards.
CCTAGGGCTGAAGAGATGGCTTAGCAGTTAAGCGCTTGCCTATGAAGCCTAAGGACCCTGGTTCAAGGCTCAGTTCCCCAGGTCCCACGTTAGCCAGATGCACAAGGGGGCGCACGCGTCTGGAGTTCGTTTGCAGAGGCTGGAAGCCCTGGCGTGCCCATTCTATCTCTCTCCCTCTATCTGTCTTTCTCTCTGTGTCTGTCGCTCTCAAATAAATAAATAAATAATTAAAAATTAAAAAAAAAAAAAAAAAGAAATCTTCCTAGAACCAGGTGTAGTGGCACACTCCTTCATTCCCAGCACTTAGAAGGCAGAGATAGGTAGAAGGATTGCCATGAGTTTAAGGCCAGCCTGAGACTACACAGTGAATTCTAGAGCAAGACTGTACCTTGGAAGAAAAGAAAGAAAGAGGGGGAGGGAGGAGAGAGAGAGAGGAAGAAAGAAAGAAAGAGAGAGAGAGAGAGAGAGAGAGAGAGAGAGAGAGGGAGGGAGGGAGGGAGGGAGGGAGGAAGGAAGGAAGGAAGGAAGGAAGGAAGGAAGGAAGGAAGGAAGGAAGGAAGGAAGGAAGGAAGGAAGGAAGGAAGGAAGGAAGGAAGGAATCTTTCTAGACTAGTCAGTCAAACATTACCTGAACATACCCAGAGTGGTCTTAGGCACCAACCAACTCTTCAGGTTAAACATGAAACAGAAGCTCAAGTGTATTGCTCCACAAGAGCTACATATATACCAAAGAGCATATTAAGGAACTTTATACACTAAAGTAATCGATTGGTCAGTATGAACACAGAGCTTGGGGCATATTACATACTTCAACTGGTATTTACCATGACACTGAAAAAGTAAAATGGCAATAAATTCTTCTTTCAAAGATCTCTGTTTCTATAATAATTTGTCTTCTTATGATTCTTTAAGAGGTAGATCTAGGTAAGTGTGGGAAGAAGGAGAGTACTTGGGAGAACAAGAGTACATCAACACATCAAAAAGAGATGGGTCCCCTCCATCTCATCTGCACAGGCCCAGCAGTCATTACAGAGAAAGTGGTGACACAAATACTGCCTCAGAGCTAGCATGAAAACCAGTCTGAAGGAAACTGCAACAGACACCACAGTCACTCAAACCCCACCAAAACAGATCCAGAGGCTACAGAGAAAGTAACACTAAGTCAGACCCCAATCTTGCATGCTAAGGCTCGGGGAACATTGCAGAAGAGGAGGCAGAAAGATATTAAGAGCCTCAGGATGGGTTGGAATAGCCTGAGTCACCATGTTTGCCCCCACCCATGCAGAGACTGACTGACAGGCCTCTTGGTCCTCACAATGAGTACCAATAACCCTGCCAAAGACCCTTAGTAGAATTGGGGAGGGAAAGAGGGTGCCTAAGAGTACAACTGTTTCATTGGGGGGGGAGCAGGCTGGGCATGTTGGCAGGCGCTTTTAATCACAGCACTCAGGAGGCAGAGGTAGGTAAATCACCATGAGTTCAAGGCTACCCTGAGACTACAGAGTGAATTCCAGGTCAACCTGGGCTAGAGTGAGACTCTGCCTTGGAAAAAAACACAAGGCAATATATAATAATTTTTAAAAAAGATTGTAGCCGGGTATAGTGGTGCATACCTTTAATCCCAGCACTCAGGAGGCAGAGATAGGAGGACTGCCAAGAGTTCAAGGCCACCCTGAGACTACACAGTGAATTCCAGGTCAGCCTGAGCTAAACTGAGACCCTACCTCAAAAAATCAAAATAAATAAAAGATTGTTACTTTTTTTAAAAAAAAGGCAGGAGTAGGCTAGAGATAGCTTAGCAGTTAAGGTGCTTGCCTGCAAAGCCTAAGGAACCAGGTTCAACATCCCAATCGCAGAACCCATGTAAGCTAGACGCACAAGGTGACACATGCGCACAAGGTCACATATGTGACCAAGGTGGCACTTGCATCTGGAGTTCAACTGCAGTGGCCAGAGACTCTGGTGCACCAATTCCCTCTCTCATAAAATAAATAAAATTAAAAATGAACAAAAAAAAAGGCAGAAGGTGAAGAGATGGCTCAGCAGTTAAAGGCACTTGCAAAGTTTGAAGGCCTGGGTTTGATTCCCCAGTACCCACATAAAGCCAGATATGAAGTGGCACATGCATCTGGAGTTCATTTCCAGTGGCAAGAGGCCCTGCATATTTATTCTTTCTCTCTTTCCTCTCCCTCTCTCTTTATCTCTCAAATAAAAAAAATACATATATATTTTAGGACTAGAGGGATGGCTTAGTGATTAAGGCACTTGCCTGTCAAGTCTAAGGACCCATGTTTGACTCTCCAGATCCCACATTAGCCAGACACACAAAGGTAAGGCAAGACAAGATCACACATGCCCACTAGGCATGCAAGCGTCTGGAGTTCCATTTCAGTGACTAAGACCCTGGCACACCAATTCATTCTCTCTCTCTCTCTCTCTCTCTATCTCTCTCTCTCTCTCTTGTTCTCTCTAAAACAATAAAAAATTAAAAGTGGGAAAATTTTTGAAGAGTATTTCTTTGCTCTATATACTACATGCTCTGGATGGTAAGTCTGAAAAGAAAATGTGAGCCGGGCATGGTGATGCAGACCTCTGATCCCAGCACTCAGGAGGCAGAGATAGGATGATTGCCATGAGTTTAAGGCCATCCTGAGACTACACAGTGAATTCCAGATCAGCCTGGGCTAGAGCGAGATCCTACCTCAAAAAAAGAAAAAGAAAAACGGCTACGGTGGGAATGTTTGCCACCTTGAAACCAATGCTGAAATTTAATCCCAAATGCAATCCTAGCAGAGGTGGTGCCTTTAAGAGCACAAAGCCTTAGCAACAGTGATAATGTCCTGACAAAGCAGAGCCACAAGGCTTCTTTGCTCCTTCCAGCATGTAAGGGCTCCATGCAAAGCCTCCATTTATGAGACGGAGAGCAAATCCTCTCCAGGCACATGGTCTGCTGGTGTTCTGACCTTGAACCACTCAGCTTCCAAAACTGTAAGCAATACATGTGTACTGTTTATTAATTATCTAGTCTAAGAACAGCCAAATGGACTAAGACACCAGGTGCCAGGAACAAAGAGAAATCAAATCAGAGCCAAAAGAATGCAGTGAGTGGATGTGTAATAGCCTCAGGGTCAGGGTCCTGGAGCGGGCACACTTCAATTTTATATCCAGCCAACCCGATTAAATGCTCATAGTATTCATTTAGCTTGCAATGCTACCACTCAGCTACATTTCCAACCCCTTGTTTGTCTTGTTAATGTTCTGAGACAGGGTCTTGCTGAACTTCTCAGGCTGTCCTCAAATCCACAGCCCTCCTGCCCAGCCTTCTAAGCAGCAATAATTATAGGTCATGAACCCTGTTATGACTGCCCAACCATTACACTGTTTTTAAATGCCCTCAAAACAAAAGATATATTCATTCAATGACTAAAGAAAGCTGTACTTTACAGGTCTTTGTTGACACTAAAACATATACATACATATTTATGAAGCAAAGAATGTATGCAAAAGAGGAAAAAAATCACACACTTGCAGTCCCAGCACCAGGGAAAAAGAATAGGCCTGAGACTTGCTACAGAAGGTCTAGAATAGTTGGTGAGTTCCAAGCCAGTGAGAGACCCAGTCTCAGAAAAGGCACCTTGTACAACACTCAAGGGTGTCCTCTGGCCTCCACACATGAACTCCTATGTGCGTTCACGCGCACACACAGACACGCACAGTTCTAAGTCCTTGTACTTGGCAGAATAAGGATGAATTTACAGGCAAATAGCATTAACAATGCAAAAGGAATTACTAAACTAGGAAAAGATATTTTTAAACCAAACTTGAAGGGAAAAGGAAAGACTTGTGGAATACTTCAGAAATCAGAAAAGGGGAGGAAAGTAAGATGTGAGACACAGAAAAACACCTGAAGAAGACAGAAATAAATCTACACATGAATAAATGGTGTGAAAAAATTAAAGTCTCCCAACTTGAAAAATATATTTAGATCAGCTAATATATTTAAAAGAAAAGAAAAGAAATTCCAGGGCTGGGGCTATAGCTCAGCAGTTAAAGGTACTTACTTGCCCTGGTTCAATTCCTCAGTACTCACATAAAGCCCACAAAGTAGTACACATATCTACAGTCTGTTTGTAGAGACAAGAGGACCTGGTGGACCCATCCCCCCCCACTCCTCTCTAACAAATAAATAAAAATATTTTTAAAACAGATTTAAAGAAAATAAATTCTAGGCTGGAAAGATTGCTTAGTGATTAAGGCATTTGCCTGCAAAGCCAAAAGATCCAGGTTCAATTCCCCAGGACCCATGTAAAGCCATATGCACAAGGTTACACATGCATCTGGAGTTCGTATGCAGTGGCTAGAGGCCCTGGTGCGCCCATTCACTGTACCTGCCTCTTTCTCTCTCTGTCCATCGCTCTCAAATAAATAAATAAAAATAAACAAAAAAATTTTTAAATAAAAGAAAGAAAATAGATTCTGGCCTAGACAGAATGGCTTGGTGTTTAAGGTGCTTGCCAGCAAAGCAAAAGGATCCAGGTTCAATTCCCCAGTACCCACATAAACCCAGACGTACAAGGTGGTACATATGCCTGGAATTCATTTACAGTGACTAGAGGCCCTGGTGCACCCATTCTCTCTCTGTGTCTCTCTTTCTCTTTCTCATAAATAAATAGTATTTTTAAAAATAAAGAAAATAAATTTCACAGAAACCTACTTCAGTTACTGGTTTTTCTCATGCATGAAGAAAACAGTAAGTAACTTGGCTTTCCAGGCAGTGGTTTTATCAATCTCACAGGACTCACAAGTGCTCTGAAAACCCTGACTCAAGTGGAGACAGACAAGAAACCAGAATGCCCAGGGCTCTAAGACTTTTATTTTGGAAAATAAACAGGCTCCTCTGCAACAGAAAATCTTCCACTCGCATTTCTCAAGAGACATCCTTGTCTTGTGTCCAGTGTGACTTTCAAGCCCATAGACAAGACATCTCTCACGTCCCTGCTGTCTTTGATGCAATGTGAAAGCAGTGCTTCACCGCAGCCTGCAGAGCTTCTTCCCCAGTGCTGGGTGGGCCTGGATCAGGTATGCTGGGAAGACACTTCTCAATGCTTTATAGATAAATGGGCTCACAAAACAAGGAGTTTCTGATGGTGCTGGTATGCTCTTAAAAGAATACAAGAAAGAAGCTGGCTTCACTAAAAGTGTCAGAATTTCACTTGGTAACACACTGAAGGGAACTGACTCCAGTGTTAGTATGACAATTCCTTTAAAACCTTCATGTAAGAAATCTCAAGGCAGGCTGAAGAAATGACTTAGTGTTTAAGGTGGTTGCCTGCAAAGCCTAAAGAGCCAGGTTCAATTCCCCAATATCCATGTAAGACAGATGCACAAGGTGGCGTATGATTCTGGAGTTCATTTGCAATGGTTAGAGGCCCTGGCATGCCCATTCTCTTTCTCCCCCTCCCCCTTTCCCCCTCCTCTCTCTCCCTCCCTCCCTCCCTCCCTCTCTCTCTCTCTCTCTCTAACAAATAAAGGATTTCTAAACATTGCAAGGTGCTGAGGAGATGGCTCAGTGGATGAAGCACTTGCCACAAGATTGCAGATCGCCAGTTCCCATGTAGACATTGGTGGGCTCAGCAGTCCACACCTATAACCTCAGTGCTTAAGAGGCAGAGCCAAGGAATCCTTGGGGCAAGCCAGTGAGCTAGACTAGTGTTGCAGTCGGGTTCACATTGCTAGGAGAAATCACCCAACCAAGAGCAGCTTCTGGGGAAAAAAGAGATTTATTTTGGCTTATAGGCTCGAGGGGAAGCTCCAGGATGGCAGGGGGAACCGATGGCATGAGCAGAGGGTGGACATCACCCCCTGGCCCACATAAGGTGGACAATAGCAACAGAAGAGTGTGCAAAACACTGGCATGGGGAAACTGGCTACAATACCCATAAGCCCACCCCCAACAATACACTGCCTCCAGGAGGCATTAATTCCCAAACCTCCATCAGCTGGGAACCAGGCATCCAGAACACCTGAGTTTATGGGGGACGCCTGAGTCAAACCACCACAACTAGGATAATCAGCAAGCTCAGGTTCAATGAGAGACTCTGTCTCAGACAGCAAAAGAAGATGCCTGGTGCCAAGTTCTGGTCTACACACACATGAGCACACACATGCATATATACCCACACACATACATGTGCCTACATAACATGTAAACATGCATGCATCCCACAAATTTCAAGGGGGGAAAATGTGAACAATTACAAATAAGTCCCACAGAAATTATATGCTTAGGGCCATGCATACTGGCCCAAGTGATAGCTCCTTAACTTGCTTACATGAATTGGGATATTTTATCTCTTCTAGAGTATTAAACTATTCCCTTCCCAAAGTCAAACAAAACCCAGTATATCCTGTACATGTCAATCTAGTACTGGGCAAGTCTACAACTTGTCACTCTAGAAGGCCACGCAACAAGCACTCATTAAGAACTAGTTAGAAGAGCTGGGCATGGTGGTGCACACTTTTAAACCCAGCACTCGGGAGGCAGAAGTAGGAGGATGGCCATGAATTTGAGGCCATCCTGAAACTACAAAGTGAATTCCAAATCACCCTGGGCTAGAGGGAGAACTGGCTATAAAACTGGTTCAGAATCAAAACTAGTTCAGGGGGCTGGAGAGATGGCTTAGCGGTTAAGCGCTTGCATGTAAAGCCTAAGGACCCCGGTTCGAGGCTCGATCACCCAGGACCCAAGTTAGCCAGATGCACAAGGGGGCACATGCATCTGGAATTTGTTTGCAGTGGCTGGAAGCCCTGGCACGCCCATTCTCTCTCTCTCTCTCTCTCTCTCTCTGCCTCTTTCTCTCTGTCTGTCACTCGCAAATAAATAAATAAAAATGAATTTAAAAAGTTAAATAAAAAAACTGGTTCAAAATCTACCTAGGTGGAATTCTGGAACCAAGGGGAGACCTAATTATGTCTGCAGTTAGGAGATCAACCCAGTGGCTTCATTTAGGACAGATGTCATGGGCTGGAGAGATGGCTTAGCAGTTAAGTGCTTGCCTGTGAAGCCTAAGGACCCCGGTTCGAGGCTCGGTTCCCCACGTCCCACGTTAGCCAGATGCACAAGGGGGCGCAAGCGTCTGGAGTTCGTTTGCAGAGGCTGGAGGCCCTGGCGTGCCCACTCTCTCTCTCTCTCCCTCTATCTGTCTTTCTCTCTGTGTCTGTCTCTCTCAAATAAATAAATAAATAAATAAATAAATAAATAAATAAATAAAAATTTTAAAAAATCGTTATTGTTAAAAAAGAAAAAAGGACCGATGTCAGAGACAAATGCTAAACGGAAAAAAAAAAAAAAAGAGTAAGGGCTTAGACAAAGGCAAGGAAAGAAAAAATGAACCAGCCAAGCATAATAGCACATACCTGCTCATGATGCCTTGGCAGATTTACTATGAGGCTGTTTGCAAATTCAGAGCTACTTTGGGTTACATAGTGAGTTTAAGGTAAGCCTGGGCTACATAGTAGTATTTTGTTTCAATAAAAAAAAAAAAAGGAGGGGCTGGAGAGATGGCTCTTGTGGGAAAAGCCAAAGCCTGACCACCTAGGTTCGATTCCCCAGTACCCACGTAAAGCCAGATGCACAAAGTAATGCATGCATCTGCAGTTAATTTGCAGTGGCTAGAGGCCCTGCCAATCCCCCTCTCATTCTGTCTCTGCTTGAAAATAAATAAACATTTTTTTAAAGAGGGGGAGCCAGGCGTGGTGGCGCATACCTTTAATCCTAGCACTTGGGAGGCAGAGGTAGGAGGATCACTGTGAATTCGAGGCCACCCTGAGACTACATAGTGAATTTCATCCAGGTCAGCCTGAGCTAGAGAGAAACCCTTCCTCGAAAAACCAAAAAATAAAATAAAATAAAAAGATTTTTTAAAAAGAGGAGGACAAATTAAAACGGAAAAAGTAAAAAGCTGAAAAATATTCTGAATGAAAAATTAGGACCCAGTAACTAAGTAGAAGAAAACAAACATACCAGATTTCTTCTAACTTGATTACAAAGATAGCAGTCAGATAGGATCTTTTTTGTTTGTTTCTGTACCTGAATTAAATTTCTTTTTTTAATATTTTTTCAAATTATTTATTTATTTATTTGAGAGCGACAGAAACAGAGAGAAAGACAGATAGAGAGAGAGAGAATGGGCACGCCAGGGCTTCCAGCTTCTGCAAATGAACTCCAGATGCGTGCGCCCCCTTGTGCATCTGGCTAACGTGGGACCTGGGGAACCGAGCCTCGAACCGGGGTCCTTAGGCTTCACAGGCAAGCGTTTAACCGCTAAGCCATCTCTCCAGCCCTTTTTAAAATATTTTTATTGGTTGATTGGTTTGAGATAGAGAGAGAAGGGAAGATAGAGAGAGAATAAGTGTGTCAGGGTCTCTAGTCACTGCAAACAAACTCCAGATGCATGCACCGCCTTGTGCATGTGGCTGATGTGGGTACTGGGCAATCAAACCTTGGTCCTTAGGCTTCCCAGGCAAGCACCTTAAGTGCTAAACCATCTCTCTAGCCCTTGAATTAAGTTCTAAAATGACAGTATGCTAACAGCATTCTTTATTCAAGGTAGGGTCACACTCTAGCCTAGAGCTGACCTAGAACTTATTCTGTAGTTTCAGGCTGACAACAAACTCATAACGATCCTACTACCTCAGCCTCCCAAGTGCTAGGATTAAACCCTTTCCTCCCATCCGCTCCAGGTCCGGTACTTTGTTCCAGCAACAAGAAGGTAACTAAACTACAGCAGTAAGGTAGCGCAAGCATGTAATCCAAGCACTCAGGAAGCAGAGGCAGAAGGCTCAGGATTCCAAGGCCAGTCCCAACTACAAAACAAGTTTGAAGACAACCACCCTAGCTTTAAATAAAGGGTGGGGCCAAGAAGATAGCTCAGCAGGCCAAAGTACAGTAAGTGCAAGCATGAAGACCTGAGTTCAATCCCCAGCACCCACATATGAAACCACAGAGCTGAGATGGCAGAGACAGAATCTTGCTGAGACACCCTGGTCAGCCAGCCAAACAGAAAAAGGGGGGAACTCCAGATTCAGTGAACCTGCCTCAGAAGTACAATGGAAGAGTGATAAAAGGACACAGGATTTCTTTTTATGACCTCTGCATGTATATGCACATATCTGCACACATACCCAAACAAGGAGAGAGAGAAACATGAAATAGGGCTGGAGGGATGGCTTAGCGGTTAAGGTGTTTGCCTGCAAAGCCAAAGGACCCAGGTTTGATTCCCAGGACCCACGTTAGCCAGATGCACAAGGGGGCACACATGTCTGGAGTTCATTTGCAATGGCTGGAGGCCCTGGTGTGCCCACTCATTCTCTCTTTCTCTTCCTCTCCCTCTTGTTCTGTCAGATAAATAAATAAAATTAAAATTAAAAAAAAGAAACATGAAATAAAATTATATACTTTCTAGTAGGAACTATCAAAATATACTATAAAGGTCATTATAAAGGTCATTTTATGTGCAAAAGACTCTTAGTCTACTATTTGCTTTTAATGGTACTAGTTATTGAACCCAGGACCTCCCACCTGGAAGAAAGCACTCTACTACCAAATCAGGCTGGCAACCTTTTTCTTTTACTTTTTATTTTGAGGAAAGGTCTCACTAAGTTGCCCAGGCTGGCCCTGAATTCACTCAGTAGCCCAAGCAAGCCTTGAGCTTTCAATCTTCCTGCTTCAGTCTCCTGAGTAGACAAGATTACAAGCCTGTACCACCACGCTCAGTATTTTATGTTCAAAAGAGCCTGGCCAGGTGTGGTGGTGTATACCTTTAATCCCAGCACTCGGGAGGCAGAGGTAGGAGGATCGCCACAAATTCGAGGCCACCCAGAGACTATATACTGAGTTCCAGGTAAGCCTGGGCTACAGTGAGACCCTACCTCAAAAAAAGAAAAAAGATCATGGAAAATGCTAATAAAAATTAAAAAAAAAAAAAAGTCTGACTAAGTTTCACAGACAAGCTTGTTCTACAGCTAGTAACTGACTACCCAGGACCCCAGCAGGCCCCTTCCACTGAGTATCTGTCTTTCTACCTTACTGTTAAAATGTTTCTCCTTCCCTCCCACATGATTTATTCTTTGAAGAACAAAATTATTTATCTATGCAACTGTGACATGTCACCATGCCCAAAGCAGCCTCACTCAGCTCACTAGACTGCTCTTTCAAAATGTATGGATTGGTTGCCTTGCAGTGCTGATTATACCTGAAACCTGCTACATCTTCCAGACCACAGAAGAAATAACCATGTCATAGAATGCTCTTGTACATTTATTTCAGCAGGAAGGTCATTACTCAACAAGTCCTTAATGATGAACAAACAAAAACAAAAAAAAACAGAAACCCCTCCCTCAGTTTAGGTCTCTTCCAGAATTCCAAAAGACAGACCTTAGAGTGCTTACCTAGCATGCGCAAGACCCTGGGGTTCAGTCTCAAGCATGATACACATACACACATGCGTGCACACGGGCACTGCCATCTGTTGAGATGCTGCTAAAAACAGAGCAATCCAGAAAACAATGCTACCTCTTCCCCTTGCTATCCAATTCAGTTTCTATCTTTCCATCTTCTCTAGCCTGGAATTCGCTCACAAACTTTCAATGCTTCCTAATGCTGTTAGGACAACCCTCTGTAATTAATACATACATATTTACGACAAGATGACATGAATATAACATCCTTTCTGCCTTTAACCCTTCCTGACAACCATGTCAGATTTCTTTCATTCTTTAATTACACCAAGCTCTCTAGTTTTTATCTTGTATGTTTTTTAACAGTTTTTCATCAGACAGAAGGAGAGAGAGAATTGGCACACCAGAGCCTCCTGCCACTGCAACTGAACTCCAGCCACAATGCACCATTCTTAAGCACATCAACCTTGCACATTTGCATCACATTGCGTGTCTGGCTTACATGAGACCATGGGAATGGAACATGAGTCCTTGGGCTTTGCAGGCAAGCACCTGAACTGCTAAGCCATCTCTCCAGCCCTTGTAGATTTAATATTATAGGTTGTGTGTTCCTCATCTGAAATCTATGAGATCAAAAAATATTACAGCTTCAAATACTTTGGGGTTTTGGAATATTTGCATATCCTTGAGATGGGACCCAAGTCTGAGCTCAATTCATCTGTGCTTCATAAACAACTTATAACTTGAAGGTAACTGTATATATTTTTAAATATATTTTATTTATTTTTTTATTTGAGAGAGAGAGAAAATGGGCATGTCAGGGCCTCCAGCCACTGCAAACAAACTCGAGATGCATGCACCTCCTTGTGCATCTGGCTTACGTGAGTCCTAGGGAATTGAACCAGGGTCCTTTGGCTTTGCAGGCAAACGCCTAAACCATTAAGCCATATTCTCCAGCTCTAATTTTATATTTTTGTATAATGTACATTTTCTGTTTGTTTGTTCGGGGTAAGGTTTCACTCTAGCCCAGACTGACCTGGAATTCACCATGTAGTCTCAGGCTGGCCTTGAACTCACTGTGATCTACCTACTTCTGCCTCCCAAGTGCTGGGATTATAGTGGCATCCTATTACTGTTCAAAAAGTAAGCCGGGCGTGGTGGCACACGCCTTTAATCCCAGCACTTGGGAGGCAGAGGTAGGAGGATTGCCATGAGTTCGAGGCCACCCTGAGACTCCACTGTGAATTCCAAGTCAGCCTGGGCTAGAGTGAGACCCTACCTCGGAAAAAAAAAAAAAAAAAAAAAAGTTTCTGGGGGCTAGGGAGCTGGCTGTGTGGTTAAAGGTACTTACATACAAAGCTTTCAGGCCTGGGTTTGATTACCCAGCCACCCATATCAGTCAGAAGCAAAAAGCAACACACACGTATCTGGCATTTGTTTGCAGTAGCGAGAGGCCCTGGCATCCTCACAGTCATATTCTCCTTCCTCCCTCCCTCCCTCCCTCTCTCTCTCTCTCTCTGTCTCTCTAATGAATAAAATATTTTTTTTAAGTTTTAGATTGAGGACTAAAGAGATGGCTTAGCAGTTAAGGCACTTGCCTTCAAAGCCTAAGAATAGGAGCTCAATTCCCCAGGACTCACATTAAGCCAGATGCACAAGGTGGCACATGCATATGGAGTTTATTGGCAGTGGCTGGAGGCCCTGGCATGCCCATATTCATTCATTCATTCATTCATTCTCTCTCTCTCTCTCTCTCTTCCCTCCCTCTCTCTCAAATAAATAAATAAATTTTGAAGGGCTACAGAAATGGCTTAGTGGTTAAGGCGTTTGCCTGTGAAATCTAAGGACCCAAGTGCAATTGCTCAATTACCACATAAGCCAGATGCACAAGGTGGTGCATGTGTTGGAGTTCATCTGCAGGGGCCAAAGGCCCTGGAGCATCCTTTCTCTCTCTCAAATAAATAGATAAATAAATGGAATAAAATGTATTTAAAAATATTTTTAAAGTATTTATTTGAGGGCAGGAGAGATGCCTTAGTGGTTAAGGCACTTGCCTGCAAAGCTGAAGGACCCAAGTTTGATTCCCCAGGACCCATATAAGCCAGATGCACAAGGTGGCACATGCATCTACAGATCATTTCCAATTGCTAGAGGCCCTGACCCACCCATATATTCTCTTTCTCTCTCTCTCTCATCTTTCTCCCCCTCTTTCTCTCTCAAGTAAATAAAAATAAAACATTTTTAAACTACTAATTTACTAAATTGTTGTGAAAATTAAATGACTTAACACATGGCAACACTTAGTAAGCCTTGTACTTAACTAACCCCTGTGAAAGCTAAGTGCTTTTATAGACATTCACTTACTTCTAACTTGCACATGTATGTCACAGTAAGATAATAAAAGACTAATAGAAGATTAAAAGATTATGCTACTATCATATCATGATAATCTTATTTGTCTGACAACTAGTAAAATCTATCACTATATATTTTGGGAAATTTTAAAATGTAAATAACTCCATTTTCTATAAAGAAATAGTCTTCTTCCGGTTAAGATGGTACCATAGGACAGATGCCAAAGCAGCCTAGGGGAGAAAAAGCCAAAGAAAACCCAGCAAAATATGTACTTTTACTAAAAAGTGAGGTGTGTGAGAAATTAAAACGGCAGCAGAGAAACAGGAGAGTCCCAGAGCATCCAGAGTCCACACAGGAAGTCCAAAGCAGTTCCGGCAGCTGCGCCCCGGCTCCGGCAGCGGAAGCCATGGCTCCAGCTCCGGCAGCAACAGCAGCGGCTCTGGCACCGGCAACGGCAACAGCAGCTCCAGCAGCTGTGGCTATAGCAGCAGCAGTGGCGGACCCAGCAGTGGCAGCTTAAGCAGCAGCAGAAGCGGTTCCAGCAGTGGGGGTACCCATCTGGAGGGCCACAGGTGCCAGGCACGGTTTGCCCCACAGGAAAAGCCAGTGCCCAGCTCCAGAAAACAGAACAGTGGTCCAGAGATCCAGCCAGCCTACTTGACTGAGACCAAAATCATCCAAAAAAGTAACTGGGATTGCACCAGGAAAGGGTCTCACATGGTCACAATCTGACTTAGAACCCTCAAGAGAACAGAAATCTTAACCTCTTTTTAGAGGATCTGGTTGCTATAACACCTACTCTTGCATAAATACTCAGTGCTGTTGTGGATTGAATGTGTACAGTGATTAGTTAAATTTTAGGATCTACTTGTATTTTGTTCCACTCAGCCTACTTGAATATTCCTATAGCAGGCAAACTCAACCCCAAGGAACACTTTTCTAGATACTCTGAGAATGTTAAGAGCCACACCAAACATCTTAATCTCCTACACTGAAGATATATAACATCAGATCAATTGATACAGCTAAGAATACCCAGCTAACTAGAAAATCCAAGCATTAACTTAATCCAAGATGCAAAAATATATACATTATAGCACAAGAAACACCAAAAATCAAGACAATATAAATCCAAAAAATATTAATGCATCAGAGATGACCTCCAGTGAAAACGAGTCGGAAGAAATGCCTGAAAAACATTTCAAAAGAATGATGGTAAATATGTTCAAAGAAGTCAAAGAACAAATCAAAGGAATCAAAGAGGCAATCAAAGGAATCAAAGAAGATGCAGGACACCAAATTTCATGAAATAAAGGCAGCAATACAAGACATAATAAGGAAATAGAAATAATAAAGAAAAACCAGTCAGAATTGCTAGCAATGAAGAACACAGCTAATGAAATAAAAAAAACTCTGTAGAAAATCTCACCAGTAGAATGGATGAAGGAGAGGACAGAATATCTAAGCTAGAAGACCAGGTGGCAGATCTAATACAGTCCAACCTAGTGAAAGACAAACTAATAGAAAAGTATGAATATGAATTTCAAGATATTTGGGACACTATGAAAAGATCAAACATGGGCTGGAGAGATGGCTTAGCGGTTAAGCGCTTGCCTGTGAAGCCTGAGGACCCCAGTTCAAGGCTTGATTCCCCAGGCCCCAATTAGCCAGATGCACAAGGGGGCGCAAGCATCTGGAGTTCATTTGCAGTGGCTGGAAGCCCTGGTGTGCCCATTCTCTCTCTCCCTCTCTCTCTCTCTCTCTCTCTCTCTCCCTCTCTCTCTGCCTCTTTCTCTACCTGTTGCTCTCAAATAAATAAATAAAGATAAAAGATAAAAATGCACTGCACAGGACATTGTGAATAAAGCAAAGAGGCAACCTACAGAATGGGAAAAAATCTTTGCCAGCTCTATATCTGATAGAGGATTAATATCTAGGATATACAAAGAACTCAAACAGTTAACTAATAAGGAATTAAACAAGCCAATCAAAAAATGGGCTATGGAGCTAAACAAAGAGTTCTCAAAGGAAGAAATACGAATGGCATATAAGCATCTTAAAAAAAGTTCTACATCACTAGTCATAAGGGAAATGCAGATTAAAACTACATTGAGATTCCATCTCACTCCTGTCAGATTAGCTACCATCAAATGATCATAAATGTTGGCGGGGATGTGGAAAAAGAGGAACCCTTCTACACTGTTGGTGGGAATGCAATCTGGTCCAGCCATTGTGGAAATCAGTGTGGAGGTTCCTAAAACAGCTAAAGATTGATCTACCATATGACCCAGCTATAGCACTCCTAGGCATATATCCTAAAGACTCATCTCATTTCCTTAGAAGTATATGGTCAACCATGAACCATGTTTATTGCTGCTCAATTTATAATAGCTGGGAAATGGAACCAGCCTAGATGTCCCTCAACTGATGAGTGGATAATGAAGATGTGGCACATTTATACAATGGAGTTCTACTCAGCAGTAAAGAAAAATGAAGTTATGAAATTTGCAGGAAAATGGATGGATCTGAAAAGGATTATACTAAGTGAGGTAACCCAGGCCCAGAAAGCCAAGCGCCACATGTTCTCCCTCATATGTGGATCCTAGCTACAGATGATTGGGGCTTCTGCATGAGAAGGAAAAAACTCAGTAGCAGAGGCCAGTAAGTTAAAAAGGAGATATAAAGGGAAGAGAAAGGAAGGCAGGAGGGTACTTAATAGGTTGGTATTGTATATATGTAAGTACAATGATTGAGATGGGGAGGGGATATGATGGAGAATGGAATTTCAAAGGGGAAAGTGGCAGGGAGGGAGGGTATTACCATGGGATATTTTTTATAATCATGGAAAATGTTAACAAAAATTAAAAAAAAATAAAAATAAAAAAATAGATTTTTTTAAAAATTGAGAAAAAAATAAAAAGTAAAGAAATAGTCTTAAAATTACAAGAAACTAAATATTTTTTAAATATTTTTATTTATTTATTTGAAGAAAGGTGATGAGAAGGGGTGTGCCAGGCCTTATACCACTGTGAATGAACTCCAGACACACACACCACTTTTTGCATCTGGCTCTATGTGGGCATCAGGTTTTGCACACAAGCTCCTTTAACCACTGAGCCATCTCTCCCACATTGATTAAATTAATTAAAATAATGAAATAGCAGGGCATGTGACACATGCCTTTAATCCCAGGACTTGGGAGTCAGAGGTAGAAGGATCACTGTGAGTTCAAGGCCAGCCTGAGACTACATAGTAAATTCCAGGTCAGTCTGGGCTAGAGACCCTACCTCAAAAAAGAAAAAGGAAAAAGAATTATTCCCCATAACTTTAATTAAGTCATCATCTTTACAGTATTTATAAGAACCCTAAATTTTAAAAACATGTTCAAAGGTAACTTTTAAGTAATTTTAAGAGCTTGTATAGCTATTCCCGTCTTCACAATATCTCCCTAAATTAAACATGTGAGATGACCATACCCTGCACACATTCATGAAACTTTATATTAAAACTGATCACTGCCAGGCCACAGGGGTGAACTTACTGCGATCTCTCTGCAGGCCGACATGGATATCCCTGTGCCTTCGATTTGCTTCAGCGCATACTCCTTCTCGTCTTTTCTGCATGAGAACAAAATTCTTGTTTACTTTCCCACATATTACGTTCAGATTCAAAATCTGGCTATAAAAACAACAGGAATACACTTAGTCTCTCAATATGGAAGTGCTCACTATGCAGTGCATAGCTCATTCTTTTTGGTAACATTTCAACTACAGAAATACGAAATACCAAAAGAAATTCAAGTCATAATAAAATACCAAACAGAGCTAAAAGATACAACTCAAAATGAGCAGAAGAGGGTACTAAACAGCACTAGTTTCAAACAGCAAGCAAGCATAAATATAAGTTGAATCATACTGCAACATAACATCATTCCTGTTTTAATTATCTAGTCTATGAAAGCATTCTGTTATAAGCAGTCACTACAAAACAACTGACAGACATTATTAAGTTCTTGACTCAATTAGCTCCAAGTTCCAAAGCCCCAAGCAAAAGCCTTTAAGGTATTAAAACAGCCACCGCTAGCACATTCTCAAAAACCTGACAAGAGGGCTGGAGAGATGGCTTAGCAGTTAAGGCATTTGCCTGAGAAGCCTAAGGACCCAGGCTCAATTGTCCAGAACCCACATAAGCTAGATATACATGATGGTGCATGTGTCTGGACTTCGTTTACAGTGGCTAGAGGCCCTGATATGCCCATTCTGTCTGTCTATCTGTCCTTCTGTCTCTCTCACACAAAAATAAATAAATTAAAATTTAAATTAAAGAAAAAAAAACTCAGAAGAAACCCATACAGTGGATTGTACAAACAGGAATCAGGACAGGAATCCAGGGAAGCCTAACAGTTATGGCAGCATTCAACCTATGAAAGACAGTGTTTTAGTGACAGTGTTTCTTTCACCAGGGAGGAGAAAAGTTATCAGCTTTTTTTTCTGTTTTATCAACAGTGAGCATACACCAGAAGAGCAGCAGGAAAGCCCTGTGAAGGCCCAGCTGTGGATTTATGTGGTGACCACAATTATATCACAGTATTCTGAGCAGGGGCATAATCCATGTCCTCTAACTTTTGCCTATTGATTACATCAGCATCTCAGAAAGGTACATGCTGTTTGCCAGGCTCCTCCCCAGTGGGTAGGTAGTGCTGAGGAGGGACCAGGCCCGCTGGTTCCTCCCAAGGGGTTGAGGAGGAGGATGAGCGTCCGACGACTCAGAACCTCTCCTGGTCACTGGAGAAAAACCACACTGAGTCGGGAGTCTTGTCGAAGCAGGAACTCGCTGTATTGTTACAAGCAGTTGCCTATATAATGTTGGGAACAAAGACGGGGATTCTAGGATGGGGGGAGAGGTAAGGGCCAATAGTAAACTGTGACTAATGAAATGATAATTCCAACTCCTGCGTGGAAGTAGCAGGCAAGAAGCCATTAGGTATCTTGCTGAGTCCTGGCTGGTCAGAGACAGGTTGCCACACTTTAGCTAGGCTCAGGAAGTTCCACTAGGCCTCGCGTCCAGGCCTCTCAAGGCCCAACAGCTGTTGTGACTGATGGCTGTGTTAAATGAAAGACTGCCATATAATCCTCATTTTCACCATTCTGTTTACTAACAGGTAAAGCAGTTGAAGAAGTTATTCATAATAAGTCTTTTAAAATATCATTTTAGGGCTGGAGATATGGCTTAGAGATTAAGGCACTTGCCTGCAAAGTATAAGGACCCAGGTTTGATTCCCCAGGACCCACATAAGCCAGATGCACAAGGTGGCGCATGCGACCAGAGTTAGTGTGCAGTGGTTAGAGGTCCTGGCATGCCCAATTTCTCTACCTGCCTCTTTCTTTATTCCTCTCCAATAAATAAATAAAATATTAAAATATCATTTTAGGCTGGGCATAGTGGTGCATGCCTTTATACCCAGCACTTGGGAGGCAGAGGTAGGAGGAATGCCTTGAGTTCGAGGCCACCTGAGACTACATAGTGAATTTCAGGTCAGCCTGAGCTAGAATGAGACTCTGAGCTAGAATGAAACCCTCCCTACCTTAAAAAAATAAAATAAAATAGCACTTTAGGCTGGGTGTGATGGCGTATACTTTTAAACAAAGCTTTCTTTTTTTTTTTAATTTTTTATTTATTTATTTATTTATTTATTTATTTGAGAGAGACAGATACAGAGAGAAAGACAGATAGAGGGGGAGAGAGAGAGAATGGGCGCGCCAGGGCTTCCAGCCTCTGCAAACAAACTCCAGACGCGTGCGCCCCCTTGTGCATCTGGCTAACGTGGGACCTGGGGAACCGATCCTCGAACCGGGGTCCTTAGGCTTCACAGGCAAGCGCTTAACCGCTAAGCCATCTCTCCAGCCCATGGCGTATACTTTTAATCCCAGCACTCAAACTGCTGTGAGTTTCAGGCTAGGCTAACACTACATGGGAAATCCCAGGTCAGCCAGGGCTACAGCAAGACCCTACCTTGAAAAACATACATGTGTGTGCGTGTGTGCATGTGCGTGTGTATGTGTGGTTTAATGGTGGTACACACCTTTAATTCTAGTACTTGGGAAGCAGAGGTAGGAGGATCACCATGAGTTAGAGGACAGCCTGGGACTACAGAATGAGTTACAAGTCAACCTGAGCTAAACTGAGACTGTACCTTGAGGTAGAGGGACTGGGCCAGGCCTGGTAGCATTCACCTTTAATCCCAGCACTTGGGAGGCAGTGGTAGGAGGATCAACATTGAGTTCAAGGCCAGCCTAGAGCTACAGAGTGAGTTCTAGGTCAGTGTAGGCTGGAATAAGAACCTGCCTCAGAAAAAATAAATGGATAATAACAAAAATAAAAATAAAAGGTAAGGCCCTATAGCTAAAGACACCGTAGGCTGCCATCTCAGAATGCCGAGACAATATGGGAACAAAGAGGAAAGTCATTCCTCACCTGGCAAACCCTTAGGGCACTGAGAAAGTGCTATGGGAGCTACTGGGTGACAAAGGTCACCAACAGCAGGAATAAGCAGGAGACCCTGCAAGTCACGAAATCTACCCGCTAGACAAGAAATGCACACTTGTGCAATAGTGGCACAGAGCCCTTGTGAGTAACCAACTGTCCTCCAATTGGACATGAGGCTCACTCAGTGGAGGGAACTCATAAGTGGTACCAAGTCAGCACCCCATGATCAGGAAAATCACATTGCCCACAGAGAAGCCCCCAGTGTTCCCTGTATAGATCGAGTAGGCAGCCACATCCTAAGCATATACCCTTTAATCAAACTTGCTCTCACCCTTGGTCAGAGAATCTATTTTATCTTACAGATGGCCAGAGAATACAGGGAAGATCTGAGACATATGAACATCAACACACACACACACACACACACACACACACACACACACACACACACACACAACAATGAAATGTGCCACATCTACCACATTTACCGGGGTACAGGAAAAAGCAGCAACCTGAGTACTGCTCCCAATGCTAGCCCACATCCAGGAAAGTAGCATCAAGCACTATAGTAAACTGAAACACATCGTAACATAAATGTAGAGGCTACCAAGAAGTCAACACCTGCCAAGGCTCAGGAACTGTTGGAGAAGAGCCACAAGGCAGGTAGAAACACAACTGCCCCCAGACAGAGGCCTCAATTACCCCCACAGTGAACGAACACCAATGGAGGGCCTGCAGGGAAATGGGGACCAAGGAGGGGACAAATTACAATTTACATTTAAAAACTAATTAATTAGGGTTGGAGAGATGGCTCAGCAGTTAAAGTGCTTGTCTACCAACCTAACGACTAGAATTCAACTCCCTAGTACCCACATAAGCCAGATGCACAGAGCAGAGCATGTGACCAGAGTTCATTTGCAGTGGCTGGAGGCCCTGGCATACCCACTACTCATACTCACACATTCTCTCTCTCTCTCTCACTCTGTGTGTGTGTGTGCCTTTCTCTGTGTCTCCCTGTTTGCAAATAAATAAAATAAAATATTTTTAAAGTAATTAATAATTTTTAAATTTTTAAAAATAAAATATTTTGGTATTGAGGATATAGCTCAGTGGTAGAGCATTTGCCTAGAATACCCAATGACCTCGAGTCAGTCCCTAAAATAGTAAATAATAAATAAAAATGGGCTGGTGAAATGACTTAGCAGTTAAGGCGTTTATCTGCGAAGCCTAAGGACCTCAGTTCAATTCCCCAGGACCCACGTGAGCCAGATGCACAAGGGGACCCATGTGTCTGGAATTCGTTTGCAGTGGCTAAAGGCCCTGGCACACCCATTCTCTCTATCTGCGTCTCTCTCTCTCTCTCTCAAATAAATAAATAAAATAGTTTTAAAAAAAATAAGGGGTAGAGCTGGGCGTGGTGGCGCACGCCTTTAATCCCAGCACTCGGGAGGCAGAGGTAGAAGGATTGCCATGAGTTCAAGGCCACCCTGAGATGACAGAGTTAATTCCAGGTCAGCCTGGACCAGAGTGAGACCCTACCTCGAAAAAACCAAAAAAAAAAAAATAAGGGGTAGAAAAGGTAGGAAGGGAGAAGAGAAAGAAAATGAATAAAACCTTTTGTGCCTTTAGAAGATTTTTCACAATCATCTATTTTGGGTAAGCAAGTGAGTTGTTTGGTTTCTACCACAATCATTCTGAAAATTATATTCATTTTACCCATGATATAGCATTTAGGAAATTATTAAAGATCTTTACCTTTTCTTACTAGTTTATTTATTTACTTGCAAGCAAAGACAGAGAAAAAGAGAGAGAGAAAATGCATATCAGGTCCTCTAACCATTGCAAAGGAACTCCAGATGCATGTGCCACTTTGTGTATCGAGCTTTATGTGGGCACTGGGGAATCAAACCAGGTTGTTAGGCTTCATAGGTAAGTGCCTTATGCTAAGCCATCTCTCCAGCCCTTGTTTATGTTTCTGCTTCTTTTTGAGGTATGGTCTCATTCTAGTCCAGGCTGATGACCTGGAACTTCTCTGTAGTTCCAGGCTAACCTCGAATTCACAGCAACTCTCTTACCTCTGCCTTGCAATTTCTGGGATTAAAGTACTACCATGCCCAGCGAGACAATTAAATCTATTAATCATTTAAAACAAAGTTACAAGGCTGGAAAGATGGCTAAGCAGTTAAGGTGCTTGCCTGCAAAGCCTAAGGACCTAAGGTGAGCCTAAGGAGCCTAACATGAGAGGGTCTGGCATGCCCATTCTTTATCTATGTGTCTCTTTCTCAAGTAACTAAATAAAATATTATTTAAAAATATTACAGAGTGGTGGAGAGAGGATTATGATCATGGTATATTGCTTATATATAAGACTTTTCAATAAATAGCTTTAAAAAATCAAAAAAATTACAAAAAACAAAGTTACAAAAGCTTTTTGACAAAATGGTAAATACAATCCTAACTTCCTAACTTATTTTTCTCTAGAGATTTTTCATCTCCCAAGTCTCCTAACAGAAGTGTTCCAGAAGCTCGTGTAACTGCAGTTTTATTTTTAATACTGTAAAGAATATTATACAATCTGGATAGGTTATCGTTGCTATAGAAACTATAAGATTTTTGCAGTAAGTCAAAAAGTGCAAAATTAACACATCACATTAATGGCTTTTGGATTTCACATCCAGGCCGTCAAAGGAATTTGAAAGCTTGAGCAGAAGAGATTGGAGCCCAGGCTACTCATTGCAAATTATACACATAGTACAAGGAACAGCAGCAATCAAGTAATTTAAAAAGTTTAAACATAGTGTTCATGTGTTAAACTAATAAATACTTAAAAATCTGTACTTTAATGTGCAGGAGAAATGGCTCAGCAGTTGAAAGCACTTGCTTGATGGGCCAGGTTCGATTCCCCAGTGCCCACATAGAGCCAGATACACAAGGTGGTGCATACATCTGGTGTTCATTTGCAGTGAAAGGAGGCCCTGGAGTACCCATACTTTCTTTGTTTCTCTGCCTCTTTCTCTTTCTCTCAAATAAATATAGATTTTTTAATTTGCACTTTAAGACTTGCAGTTTTTAGATTGAGAAGAAAGTACATAAATCATGACAAGTTTCTTTTCTATGCTATCAAATGGTGATGGTAACGAAGCGCCTCTGAGAGTCACCGTACAAAAGGGGCAAGGAGCCATACGGCATGAGATTCCCTAGCAATGCCAATCTTTGGGCAAATGCCAATACATCTACAAAGACTAAAGATGTGCCCTTGATCACAAGGTCCAAAGAGGATTCAGAGACAAGCCACATGAAGCAGAGAAGCTTGGGGCTCTCATTCCATGAGTGACCCTTATCAGCAGTTCCTCCAAGTAGTACTAACAATTCCTACCTCACAGCCTGGACACCTGAAGTATACGCAGTATCAAGGGTCATGAAAATATGCTTTGTTATGTGTCAATGTAGAAAAGCAGGAGAACCTAGCCTACACTGACAATGTGGTTCTTAGGGGCAACTTAGATCTTCCTTAAAACTAGTTCATTTCTAAATTATTTTTATTTCAAATTAAGATGCAAAGCAATTCCAGTTCCAAAACAATTACTTTCTACATTTTAAGGTACATAGCATGAATAAAACAGAGGTTAATACATATATTAAGCCAGGTGTGGGAACTCACTCCTATAATTGTAGCACTGGAGAGGCACGGGGAATAAAATTGCTGTAAGTTCCAAGCCAGCCACAGCTACACAAGTTCCAGGCCAGCCAAGGCTACACAGCAAGATCTTCTCTGTCTCTCTTATACATATATTATATAAATATATTTATATATATTTATGTATGTATTATAGAAATATATATAATGTGTGTATAATTTTGTATGACTATATACATATACACACTTACATGAGCTGAGTTTGGTAGTGTGGTAGTGCACATACCTGTAACACCTCCACAGAAGAGGCTAAGGCAGGAGGATTACAAGTTCAAGGCTAACCTAGACTACAAAGTAACTCTACTAAGAAAAAAAAAATAGGCTGGGCATGGTGGCTCACACCTTTAATCCCAACACTTGGGAGGCAGAGGCAGGAGGACTGCTGTGAGTCTGAGCCCACCCTGATAGTATATAGTAAATTCCAGATCAGCCTGAACTATAGTGAAACTCAACCTTGAACCCCCCCCCAAAAAAAAAATAAAGGCAATGCATGCCTTTAATCCCAGCACTCATAAGGCTGAGGTAGGTGAGGTAGGAGGATTGCTGTGAGTGTGAGGACAGCCTGAGACTACAAAATGAGTTCCAGGTCAATATATGATACAACATAGATATATACTATATAGACATGGTTTCTGCATCTGTGTGTGGTGTGCATGAGGGTGTGTGTGCTCTTATGTGTGGATGTAATGTGAGGGTATGTGTGCACATGTATGCACACGCACATAGAGACCAGGTCAATGTCAGAGGTCTCCCTCAATTCCTGCCCACCTTACCCTTTGAAGCAGGGTCTCTCACTAACCCTAGAACTAATTGATCTGGCTACACTACCTGGACAGTGATTCCCAGGCAGGCCCCACAACCCTCTCCCCAGTGCTGGGATGACCAGAATACAGCCTTACGCCCAACATTTTCATGGGTCTCAGGTATCCAAAGGTAGGTCTTCACACTTGTTTGGCAAGCACTTTACCCCCAATGAGCCATCTTCCAAACCCTATAGATTTTTTTTTTAATTTTTATTTTTTTATTTGAGACAGAGAGGGAGAGAGAGAATGGGTGTGCCAGGGCCTCCAGCCACTGAAAACGAACTCCAGATGCACGTAGCACCTTGTGCATCTGGCTTACGTGGGACCTGGAGAATTGAACCTGGGTCCTTAAGGCTTCACAGGCAAACACCTCAACCACTAAGCCATCTCTCCAACCCCCTACAGATTTTTTAAATATAAGTATATTCTATTTGTGAATCATATATATTGACTGACACCATGCAAACTTCACCCCCAGTAGTCACAATGAGTAACAATGTTTCAATGGGAGCATGATATAACAAGAAAATATAAAAATAAGCCAGGTGTGGTGGTGCACGCCTTTAATCCCAGCACTCAGGAGGCAGAGGTAGGAGAATCACCATGAGTTCGAAGCCACCCTGAGACTACATAGTGAATTCCAGGTCAGCCTGGACCAGATTGAGACCCTACCTCAAAACAAAAACAAAAACAAAAAAGAAAATACAAAAATAAAGCCACAGAGCCAGGTGTGGTGGTACATGCCTTTAATCCCAGCCCTTGGGAGGCAGAGGTAGAAGGACTGCTGTGAGTTCGAGCCACCATGAGACTCCAGGTCAGCCTGAACTAGAGAGAAACCCTACCTTGAAAAAAAAAAAAAAAGCCACACTGGTGGTGCATGCTTTTAATACCAGCACTCAAGATGCAAAGGTAGGAGAATTCTCATGCTGTCAAGGCCACCCCAGGCTAGAGCAAAACCTACCTCAAAAAAACAAAAACAGAAGAAGAAAAAAGAGAGTTGGAGAGATGGCTCAGCAGTTAAGGCACTTACCTGCAAAGCCTAAGGACCCATGTTTGACTAATCAGATCCCACATAAGCCATATGCACAAGGTGATGCAAGGGCACAAGGTGGCACAGGTGTCTGTAGGCCCTGGAACACCAAATCTCTCTTTCTCTCTCTCTCCCCCTCTTTCTCACATTAAAAAAAAAAAAAAAAAGCCAGTCTGTTAGGCATGCCACAAAAAAATTTTTAATAAATAAATAAATGGATAAGTCACACAGATGATGGGGAGTAAGGCAAAGAAGGGAGGAGCACTAGAACCCTCAGTAAGGAGAAAAGGGTTTTCAGGGTCATGGGAAGAGGAGGAGGGAAACTGCCCTGTAAGGAACAAGCCTTGCATGATGTGCTGAGGTATGAGAGAAAGGTGACACGCTCTCTTCTCAGCCCACGTGTACACAATTACAGGAACAGGAGGTACTGCTAAACTCCCAGGGCAGTAGGAAGAGAAGGGAATCAGAACAGGGATCAGCTATCCTGAACAGCCTTTTTGTTTCCATAAAATAAGATAAATGAATAAATAAGTAACTAGAGAAGGGCTGGGAAGATGGTTCAGAGGTTAAAGGCACTTACTTACAAAGCCTGCCCACCCAGATTCAATTCCCAAGCTGCCCACATAAGCCAGATGCAAAAACTGGAGAAGCATCTGGTTTTGCAGCAGCAAGAAGCCCTGGGAGCACATGTATACTTGTGTACACACACATAATAAATAAAGATGTTTTAGGACAGACAGCTTCCATAGGAAAGGGGACACTGCAGCAAAACCTTATGGTCACGGAGCACCATGATGGTATCTCCAACTGCTTTGTGCTGAACTGGGGCACCATGGAGTCAGGAGGCCTCACCATGTCAGGGTATCTGAATCAGAGATGATATCTGTACTCTTGCATCATGATGATAAGAAAATCCTCACAGTATGCTGGGAGGTAGTCTGGCTAGAGCAGTGCCTGTACATGTAAGAATCAAAGTGGTCATTGAGAAGGTAACACCAGATAATTTTAAAACCATTTGGGGGCTGGAGAGATGGCTTAGTGGTTAAGCGCTTGCCTGTGAAGCCTAAGGAACCCAGTTCAAGGCTCGATTCCCCAGGACCCATGTTAGCCAGATGCACAAGGTGGTGCATGTGACTAGAGTTTGTCTGCAGTGGCTAAGGCCCTGGTGTACACATTCTCTCTATATCTATCTGCCTCTTTATCTGTCTGTTGCTCACAAATAAATAAATAAATAAATTTTTAAATGAATAAATAAAACCATTTGGAATTGGATCTGAAAAGAATGATGGGGGGGCGAGGGACTGGAGAGAAGGCTTAGCAGTTAAGGCACTTACCTGTGAAGCCAAAGGACATAGGTTCGATTACCCAGTACCTATGTAAGCCATCAAATGCACTAAGTGGCATCTGGAATTCATTTGCACTGGCTGGAGGCCCTGGAGCACCAATTAATTCTATATCTACCTGTTCCTCTCTCTCTCCTTCCCCCCTTAAATAAATAAAGAAAGAAAGAAGAAGCTGAGCATGGTGGTGCACGCCTTTAATCCTAGCACTTGGGAGGCAGAGGTAGGAGGATCGCTGAGTTCAAGGCTACCCTGAGACTACATAGTGAAGTCCAGGTCAGCCTGAGCTGCAGTGAAACCCTACCTTGAAAAATCAGATAAATAAACAAAAAATGAAAACAAAAATTGTGGGCTAAAGAGATGGCTTAGCAGTTAAGGCACTTGCCTGTGAAGCCTACAGACCTATGTTCAACCCCCAGATCCCACATAGGCCAGATGCTCAAGCTGACACATGTGCAAAGTTGCACGTGCACACAAGGTGACATATGCATCTGAAGTTGGATTGCAGTGGCTGGAGGCCCTGGCATGACAATTCTCTCCCTCTTGCTCTCTCATAATTTTTTTTAAAAAAACTAAAAACAGAATTATGTGAGTGGGACAATTAAAGACAGAACTGACACCATCAGAGAAGTGTCCATACTCATGACATTTAAAAGTATTAAACTCTCCGTAACCGTGAGCTCTGACACAACAGAGAATGATGCTGCCTCAGAGGAAGGTAAGGTTTCATGCATGGGTCTAGCATAAAAAGTTGTATGTCTAAGGTTGGAGAGATGGCTAACAGGATTAAGGCAATTGCCTGCTGTAGTAGACAGCCTCAGTTCACCAAGATGAACTTCCAGACCAGGCACAGTTATAGAGGAAGAGATTTATTGAAGCTTACAGATTCAGGGAAAGTTCCATAAAGGCAGAAGAAGTTGGCCTGCTTTTACAGGACCAAACACAGAGAGAAAAGCCACAAACCAAATCCCTAAAACCACACCACAAGTAAGCATACTTCAAGAACTCCAGGCATTTTGCATATCTTTAGATTGGAATTTCAAATCCACTTAGGGCTGGACCCCAAGATCTGCCCGTGTCACCTCCTCCAACCAGATGGCTGGAAATTCAAGAAGTTTTAATAAACTCCTAAATCTACTGGGGGGGGGGGGAGCATTTATTCAAACTACCACACCTGCAAAGCTAAGGACTCATGTTCAACTCTCCAGGTCCCACATTAGCCAGTCACACAAGATGATGCAAGCACACTAGGTCTGGAGTTTGATTACAGTGGCTAGAGGCACTAGCATGCCAATTCTTTGTTTCTCTTCCTCCTTCTCCTTCTCCTTCTCCTTCTCCTTTCCTTCTCCTCTCCTCCTCCTCTCCTCCTCCTCTCCTCCTCCTCTCCTCTCCTCCCTCCCTCCCTTCCTTCCTCCTCCTCCTCCTCCTCCTCCTCCTCCTCCTCCTCCTCCTCCTTCTTCTTCTTCTTTTCTCTCTCTCTCTCTCTCTCTCTCTCTCTCTCTCTCTCTCTTTAAAAAAAAGTTACATGTCTGGAACTGTAACCCAGAACAAGGGGTATCTCAGCTGGTCATAGAGATGTCAAGTCAGAGAAAAATAAAAGTTGGCTATTTTTCCTTTTTACTTTATGTATTTGAGAGAAAAAGAAGGAGACAGAAAAAGAGAGGGAGAGAGAAAGAATGGGTACAAAAGGCCTGTTACCACCTCAAACGAATTCTAGATACATCTGGCATTGTGATTAATGGGGAACCTAACCCAGGTCAGCAGGCTTTGTAAGCAAGCACTTTTTAAAATATTTTACTTATATTATTTGTTTATGAAAGAAATAAGAGAATGAGGATACCAGAGCCTCCAGTCACTGCAAACAAACTCTGTAAGCAAATCACTGAGCTATCTCTACAGCCCAAATTGGGGTGTGTGTGTGTGTGTGTGTGTAAGAGTCTCACTTAGCTCAGGCTGACCTGGAACTCACTCTGTAGTCCCAAGGCTGGCCTTGAACTCAAGGTGATCCTTCTACCTCTGCTTCTTGAGTTCTGGGATTAAAGGCATGTGCCACCACACCAAGCTCACAAGTTGGCTATTTTTTAAAAAGGTTAATATAGCCCCAGATCATTTTGGCTCTAGACGTGTAACACTGAACTTGCCACAATTGCTGGAGTCAGTCATTGAAGTTCTAAAAATACAGGTGTAGCTTCTTCTGTGAGCCTTAGCTTCTGATTCCCTTTTGGCCAACCATCATGTCACATTCTGTGCACTTGGCAAAGACTGTCATTGTCCCACGTTGCTAGGAGGACTACTCCTAAGGGTCTGCCAGGTCTGCCTGTCTGAGGCTGGCCAGGCAGGAAGGCAGCTCTTTAGGAGAAAGCTGCAACTTACAGAGCTACTATGAAAGCAATTCTCTGATCACATTGCTTTCTTAGCCATTATGATCTCGGTTTTGCATGGATATTTTTCCGTATCTAGCATAACTTTGTATGTGACACATCACTTAGACATTTGAAGTATTTTGGACAGTTTAAAATTATTTAAACAGAGCTGGAGGGATAGCTTAGCAGTTAAGGCACTTGCCTGCGAAGCCTAAGGACCCAGGTTCAATTCCCCAGGACCCACATAAGCCATATGCACAAAGTAGTGCATGCATGTGGAGGTCATTTGCAGCAACTGGTGTGCTCATTCTCTCTCCCTCTCTCTCCTTCTCCCCCTCCCCATCTCTCCCTCTTTCACTCACTCTAAAATAAATAAATGAAATACTTTTAAAAATTACTTAAACATAAAATAATTTAAGAAATTAACCAATTATGGAGTTTTTAGTTCTCAGATTTAAAAGGCCCTTTAAGAGTCTTTAACAGAGATGGCTCATAGTTTTTACTTATTTAATTTTTAAAATATTCTTCATTTATTTGTTTAAAAGCAAAGAAAGATAGAGAGAAGACAGAAAGAATGAGTATGTCAGTGCCTCCAGCCACTGCAAACAAACTCCAGACACATGTGCCACTTTGTGCATCTGGCCTTTCCTGGGCACTGGGGAATTGAATCTGGGACAGGAGGCTTTGACAGCAAGTAGCTTCATCTGCTGAGCTATCTTCCCAGCCCCTACTTAATTCTGTATAGTATATTCAGTACTTAGATGGCATAGCAATAAATGAATGGTTTTGAAAGGAAAGGATTTTAGACTTAGAATTAATAAAAGTATGTCAAGCTAAAAAGGCTAAACACTTTTGTTAATCTTAGTGATTTATTGTTATTTTGAGTCCAAGAGCTGTCTCCTCTTCCCTGCTCCATTTCTCCTTCCTCCCACATGACCATACTCAGACTAGCTATAGGATTTTGGCTTGGGCAACTAAGCACATGTGGGCTGAGAAGAGGGCAGGCCACATCCTCCCATCCCTACCTCAGTTATGTCATGCAAGGCCCTTTCTCTCAGGGAAGCTTCCCTCTCCTCTCCCTTCCTTTACTTAACCCTGAGTTCCAGAACGCCCCTCCTCCCATCCGGCCTCAGTGTTCCCAAACTTATGGCTTCGAATCCAGCCAGTTTCACCTGGTGTTAAATAAAAATTCTTAGGGGCTAGAAACAATTTATCTCTAGTTTCCCTTGATCCTGAACTTGACAAAGATGAAGTAATTAAACATTAAGCAAACCTAAGGAAAACATCTGAGTCCAAACTAAAGCACAGCCTTTTTTTGTTTGTTTGTTTTTCAAGGTAGGGTTTCACTCTAGTCCAGGCTGACATTGAATTCACTCTGTATTCTCAGGGTGGCCTTGAACTCACTGCAATCCTCCTACCTCTGCCTCCCAAGTGCTGGGATTAAAGGCGTGCATCACCACACCCGGCTCCTTTTTGTTATTGTTGTTTGTTTCTAATGAAAACAGAAGAGCTTTATTATTTTATAGCAACTAACAGGCCACTGAGTTCAAATTATGTCCCCCCAACACTGCCAAAATCTTCACTGAACACCCTAGATATCAGGGGGCTCAGGAACTCCTGACGAGAAGGCATATGCAGGCACAGACAGAATGTAACAAAGAGGCTTTGAGCTTTAAGGACTGCGACACAACCATTCACACCTTTCTGTAACGAGTTCCCCAGGCCCCCCCCCCCAAAAAAAGAGACAGGGAGGAGGATGGCAGGGAATCGCAGGCAGACACATGGCACATTCAGCAAACAGTTGGTACTGAAGTATGGCTATGAGCTAAGTATGTCTTCATACACAAGAAGCAAGAGATGAGGTCAGAAAAATAAAGAAGGAAAGAGACCGTGTGAGTCCTACAAAGAAGTCTATATTGCTTATGTAAATAAAGAGAGTCAAGATGGGCATGGTGGCACACGCCTTTAATCCCAGCACTCGGGAGGCAGAGGTAGGAGGATCACCATGAGTTCGAAGCCACCCTGAAACTCCATAGTGAATTCCAGGTCAGCCTGGGCTAGAGCGAGTCCCTACCTCGAAAAACAAAAAACAATAGATAAATAAAGAGAATCAACGGTTTTACAACAGGCTAGAGAAATGGCTCAGTGGTTAAGGTACTTGCCTGTAAAGCCTAATGACCTGGGCTCAATTCCCCAGTACCCATGTAAATCCAGATGCACAGTGGTGCACTGCATGCATCTGGAGTTCATTTGCATGGCATCCCTCTCTCTTTATCTCTCTGCTTACAGATACTGGGGAAAAAAAAGAAAAAAACTTTTTGAATCTAAAACATATTTTAAAAAAATAAAAGGTTTTTACAACAGAAGATACATCCACAGAATCTTGCTCAGGTAACAGTGATAGCCATGGAGGAAACTGAGGGCAGAAGGAACATTTAGTAAGTTGCATTAAACATGCACACTGAAAGACTAAATGCAAACAGGGCAGAGGAGAATGGAACAAAGAATCTGAGTCCGAACTGACACATTAGTGAACAGTTTGATTCTGCTTGGGAAGGAGAAGACTGAAAATGTGTGAAAGGTAACAAATTAACCAGAGTGATGGCACGACCTAATGCAGCTATGGAGCTAGTATTTCACTCTAAAGGCAATGGAAGTTATAAAGGAAGGTTATTAGGAAGGACTAAAATTAAAGGTATGCACAATAATTATATAGCTTAGTTCAGGGAATATGTGGAATGAACCGTATTAGTAAACCAGAATGCCAGCTCTGAAGAACTTCAGAGAATCTTCCACTCTCCACACTTTAAAAAGAAAGAAGGCCAGTAACTAGAGGTCATGTGAGACAGATGCTTCCACTCTAAGTCTAGCATTCCTGTAACAGAGTTAACAGTAACATTAAAAAAGGAACACTGTGACAGCATTTTCAAACAAAGGACTGGTGGGACCAAAGGAATAGATATGGAAGAATAATCTAAAAAAAAAAAAATTAAGGAAGAGAGAGCTAAAGCGATAGCTTAGCAGTAAAGGCACTCACCTGCAAAGCCAAAGGACCCAGGTTTGATTCCCAAGGACCCACACAAGCCAGATACAAAAGATGGCACATGCATTTGGAGTTCATTTGCAGTGGCTAAAGGCCCTGGGCATACCCATTCTCTCCCCCCGCCCCACCTCATAAATTTAAAAAAAAAAAAAAAACAATGGCTGGAGAGATGGCTTAGTGGTTAAGGCATTTGACTGCAAAGCCTAAGGACCCAGGTTCAACTCCCCAGTAACCACATAAGCCAGACGCACATAGTGGCACATGCATCTGGGGTTCATTATCAGAGGCTGGAGGCCCTGGTACACCCAGTCTCTCTCCCCCTCTCTAATAAATATGAATAAAAAATAAAGATAACTAATGGAGAATCTTCTCTTTTCAAATGGCAGTGACCACTGAGATAGCACACAAAATTCGAGAGATTCTGACAGGGGAGTGTTCAGCACTGAAACGTCTCTATCATACTCTCCAAGGCTCAAGGACTGTGGAACAGGTGTCAGAAAGAATGTAAGAGCCAAAGGAAGAATAGTACTGCTTGCAATACTATCATCCAGACACAAAATGATCTTGATATTCATGACCTCAAAGTGGCTGATGCTACCTACATAAAATCTACATAATTGGAGGAAAAAAATGATGGCATCAAAATAGAAGCTGGGTGCCGTGGCACACGCCTTTAATCCCAGCACTCAGGAGGCAGAGGTAAGAGGATTGCCATGAATTTGAGGCCACCCTGAGACTACATAGTGAATTCTAGGTCTACCCTGGGGAGCTGAACCTGGGTCTTTGGGTTTCACATGCAAGTGCCTTAACTGCTAAGCCATCTTTCTAGCCCAGTATTGTGTTTTGAGTCTCTTTAAAGTAAAAAAAAAAAAAAAAAAAAAAAAAAAAAAAAAAAAAACTAAGTTAAATTAAATTTTTAAAAATGTTTTTAAAACTTGTTTGTTTTTTTGGTTTTTCAAGGTAGGGTCTCACTTCTAGCTCAGGGTGGCATTGAACTCACGCAATCCTCCTACCTTTGTCTTCTGAGTGCTGGGATTAAAGGCATATGTCACCACCCCCAGCTAAATTTTTTAAAATTTATCTTTATTTGATTTTTGTTTGTTTGTTTGTTTTGTTTTGTTTTGTGTTGGGGTCTTGCTCTAGCCCAGGCTGATCTGGAATTCACTCCAAAGTCTCAGGGTGGCCTCGAACTCCTGGTAATCCTTCTACTTCTGCCTCCCAAATGCTGGGATTAAAGACATATGCCACCACACCTGGCTAATTTATTTGAGATGGGAAGAGACAAAAAGAGAGAATGGGTATGCCAGGGCCTCTAGCCACTGTGAAAAAAACTCCAGATGCATGTGCCACCTTGTACATCTGGCTTATGTAGTAGGGAATGAACCTGGGTCCGTAGGCTTCACAGGCAAGCATTTTAGGTCCTAAACCATCTCACCAGCCTTTTTTTTTTTTTTTTTTTTTAAGGTAATGTCTTCACTCTAACCCAAGCTGACCTGTAACTCACTCTGTAGCTCCAGGCTGGCCTTGAACTCACAGTGGCCCTCTTACCTCAGTCAGGCATTATAAGCATGAGCCACCATACCCACCTTTGAGGCTTTCTTAATCTAGGCTGTATTTTTGAAAAATTTTTTTTTCTTTTTTTTTAGGAGGTAGGGCCTCATCCTAACCCAGGCTGACCTGGAACTCACTCAAGTTCCAAGCTGACCTTGAACTTACAGTGATCCTCCTACCTCTGTCCCCTGAATGCTGAGAATAAAGGTATGTGCCACCATGCCTGGCTTATTTTTGATAATTGAATTATTTTTTCATTATGCAAATTTTTAAAGGTTTGGTAAATCTATCTTAAAGATAAATTCACAGAATTGTCTATCTTCTAAGGAATGTGAGAGACAGAAGTGGCTCTGCTGTTTCTTGGCTCTCTCCTTCTTGCTTTCTTACTTCAAGTTCTTTCCTGGGCCATACAGACTTCATCTTTTCTTAAAATATTTTTATCTATTTATTTATGTATTTATTTGAGAGACAAAAAGAAACAGAGTGAGAGAGAGGCAGATAGAGAGAGAACAGGCAGGCCAGGGCCTCCAGCTGCTGCAAATGAACTCCAGATGCATGTGCCACATTGTACATCTGGCTTACGTGGGTTTCCCGGGCAACTGAACCTGGGTCCTTTGGCTTCACAGGCAAGCGCCTGAACTGCTAAGCATCTCTCCAGCCCAACTTACCTTTTCTACACACTTCTTCCAATACAGCACATTCATACCCATAGACTCCAATCTTTCAAACTGCTACTCTCCTCTGGCAGCTCATATAGTACATACTCATCTTGAGGACATCTCCCTTTTGAACTTTTTATGTATTTTCATTTTTTTTACTTCAAGTCTCAAGCAAGTGTGGAAGTGTAGGCCTATAATTGCAGCACTTGGTAGGCTGAGGCAGGAGGATCACCACAAGTTCATGGCCAGCTTGGTGGCTAGATAGCAAGACTATCTCAAAAAACTAAAATCAGAGCCTAGCATAGCAGCTCCTGCCTTTAATCCCAGTCAGATGTACATGGTGGAGCATGCATCTGGAGTTCGCGTGCAGTGGATGGAGGCCCTGGTGTGCCATTCTCTTTCTCATTAAAAATTGATAGACAAGTAGATAGATAAATAGATGATAGATGATAAATACAA
Source organism: Jaculus jaculus (assembly GCF_020740685.1). Classification (NCBI taxonomy): domain Eukaryota; kingdom Metazoa; phylum Chordata; class Mammalia; order Rodentia; family Dipodidae; genus Jaculus; species Jaculus jaculus. Next base: position 36,178,127 of record NC_059108.1, on the reverse strand, counting down.
ACACAATACTATGTATCCAAATTTTTTATATTTATTTTATTTAATTTTATTTTTGTTTTTCGAGGTAGGGTCTGGCCTGGAATTCACTCTGTAGTCTCATGGTTGCCCCGAACGCACAGCAATCCTCCTGCCTCTCAAGTGCTGGGATTAAAGGCGTGCGCCACCACGCCCCAGCCCAGAGCATCCAAATCTTGTTCAAATAAAAACAGTTATAAGGGCAGAAGAGATGGCTCAGAGGCTAAAGGCACTTGATTACTGAGCCTGCTACCCTGGGCCCCATGCCCCCATGCCACATAAAGTCAGACACAAAAGTGGTGCATGCATCTGGAGTTTGCAATGGCAAGAGGCCCTGGCTCAAATTCATGTTCTCTCTCAAAAATAAAGATATACAAATATTTCTATTAGTATTTGATAAAGAGATAGAAAAGAAACAGGCAGAGAGTAGGAGTAGACCATCAGGCTTTCAGGATTTGTAAGTGTCTTTAACCACTGAGCCATCTCTCCAGCCATCAAGAATTTTTAAAAAGTTGTGAAATTATACTTGTAAGGCATCTAGGAAAATTTAAATATGGACTAGATATTATTATACCACAGTTAATTTTGTTTTTATTTTTCTTTCCTGTCTTAAATATAGTTGTCTCATGAGATGTAGGTTCAAATATTTGGGCAAAACATCTACAACTTACTATCAAACAGTTAAATAACAACAACAAAATCAATTTTAAAAAAACCTATTCCATGAGCTGGGAAGGCAGTTCACAGGGCAGAGCACCTGTTGCTCAAACATGAGCACCGGAGTTCAATCCCCAGTTCCCATGCATGCCTAAACCCCAGATGCGGGACAGAGGAGACTGGAGAATAGCTGGGCTCACTCATCAGAACATCAGAGCCTCAAAGTGTAGGGAGACTCCATCTCAAGCAAAGAAAGTAGAAATTCAACACAGAAGGACATATGACCTCCTCTAGCCTACACAGCTGTGTGCACAGTGCCCATGTATCTGCACACACACCAAAATAAAGAAAAATAAAACAAAACAAAACAAAAGATTGAAGCCGGGCGTGGTGGTGCACGCCTTTAATCTCAGCACTCGGGAGGCAGAGGTAGGAGGACCACCATGAGTTCGAGACCATCCTGAGACTACATAGTGGAATCCAGGTCAGCCTGAGCTAGAGTGAGACCTTACCTCGAAAAACCAAAATAATAATAATAATAAGGAAAGAAAGAAAAAAATTTATTTCAATTCAGAGGAATACAAAGCAAACATAGAAAGACAACAGTAGTGGAACCTATGCAGAGGATATGTGGGTATTCACTGTCTAAAATTTATTAATTTTCTGCTTTTATAAAACGCTTAATAAAAAAATTGAGAAGAGAAGCAACCAATAAGTAACAACTAAGGAATTAAAGAGAAAACAAGTAAGTCACTAGCATACAGTTGCCAAGGCACAGACACTCAAGGGCTGATGGGCAAAGCATCCAAAGGAGCTGAGAAACCAAAGAGAGAAAGGACAAGAGCTCAGGAAATGTGACAGTTGATGGCACTTTGCAAGAATGTCACCAACAAGCACTTGGGTGAACTCTATAAAGACCTTATCATAGTCTTCTCTTAAAATTACTTTGAAATGATTTATGTCCCTCACCCCATGTTTCTCCTTTCCGTATAGTCTACAGGAGCTAACAAGCAACCCTATGAATAGTAAGAATGAGTCGCTGTTTTATTAGTCTTGATCAACCTAGAAAATGTTTCCATAGTAACAAAAAAACTTAGAGAGGTTCCTTGCAAAATTACGCCGCAGAGCAAGATGAAGAACATGTATAGTCATAGCTACTTGGGAGGCTGAAAAGGGAGGATTACTTGCACACAGGAGTTCAAGACCAGGCTGGCAACCTATCAAGGAAAAAAGGGAGAAGAGCTGAGGATGTACCTCAGTGATAGAGTGCTTGCAGGCTAGCCTACATAAGATCCTGGGTTTGATCCACTATGCTGCAAAACTTCAAATTAAAAAAATTACACATTTTGAAAAATAAATCAAAATGAGTGATAATCTTACATCAATATTTTCACTGGAAAAGTAATCACATGCCTAAAAATTCACCAGAAAGCAACTACTTCCTTCTGGAGGGAAGAAGAAAATTATAAATATTTTGTCATTCTCAAATCTCGCACTGTCAGACCAAACAGAATTAGATCAGGCAGAACTGCCTCATTTTGTTCTGAGGTACTGAAGACTGAACCCAGGACTTGCAGGACTGGGAGATTGTTGTTCAAGGTGCCTGCTTGAACCCATGGCTTTATGGATGCTAAGCCTATACCTTGCCACTGAAATACATACCAGGCCAAACCCTAGATTCACTGTTTTATTTCAGTCTTGACAAAATCATCTCAAATCAGAAATTTCAATGAAAACCAAATACCCAGAAACATAATTAAGTCAAATTATCAAAACCCACACTTCATACATACACACACACACACACACACACACACACACACACACACATTTAGTTTGTATGTTTGTTTTTTAGGTAGGGTCTCACTCTAGCCCAGACTGACCTGGAATTCATTACATAGTCTCAGGGTGGCCTCAAACTCACGGCGATCCATCTAACCCCACCTCCCGAGTGCTGGGATTAAAGGCATATTGCCACCATGTCCAGCTGAAAAGGCATCTTTTGACTGGGCATAGTGGCACATATCCTTAATCCCAGCACTTGAAAGGCAGAGGTAGGAGGAGAATCGCTATAGGCTCAAGGACAGCCTGGGACTGACTACAGTGTAAGTGCCAGGTCATCCTGAGCTAGAGTGAGACTCTACCTCGAAGAAGCCAGAACAAAAAAGTCCCCATAGAGACGTATTTTACAAGCATGTGGGATGTTTGCTTCTCTGCTGAAACAAGAACAAACTTGAGAGAAACGCATATTAACAAGTTCAGAAGAGAAAGGTAATCCACATATTGGAAGTAGCATTACTGGCACACAGAGCCTAGCGTAAGAATGTCTTTCCTGCAGTCATGAGTCATGGATCAAGCCGCCTCTATTTCTTTTGAAGCAGGCTCGGTGAAAGGAGCATCAGGGAAGAATACAGTGTATGAGTAACAGTTTGGACAAGTTCCCAGGAAGAACATATCACACAGCCGAGTCTGAGAAAATGACAGAGTGACTACACACATGACACTGATTCTGTCTTCCCGTAACCACTCCTACCTGCCTTCATACCAGGGAATATGAAAGTCAGTCCTCAGTTCTAGCTCAAGTTTTCTAACTGGTAGATTTTAGTAATACTGAAGAAAAGTGTTGGTGATTTTCAATTTGGTGAGAGTGAATCATAAACTGCTCCACTGTAAATTATTTTGTGGTGAAACCTGCAACAAACATTACCTGCCTTGTGCCCACCCCAACTCACACACAGTGACACTAGAAGGAGACACTTTGCTTTTCCCTTCTGCTGACAAGTTGGCTCCCTCCAACTCGAGGTCCACAAGAATCTACAAACACCGAAGAGGCATTTATGTAGACTTAAAATTACACTATAAGTCTACATGTCTGCCAAGGAAATCAGATTTTAGTTTGAACAATGAGAAAAATCAACAATGGATTGCCAATAATTATAGGTCATTATATATTATGCAGCTAGTTATGCAAGAAGACCAAAGGTTAAGCCTCAACTAATACATATGGCTTACTAAAGAAGTGATCTAATCTACTGGAAAAACTAAAAGAACAATAACATATGAATTCATCATACTAAAATAAACAGGGGGAGGGGTTGGAGAGATGGCTCAGCAGTTAAGGCACTTGCCTGCAAAGCCTAATGACCTGGGTTGAATTCCCCAGTACCCACATAAAGCCAGAGCACAAAGTGGTACATGTGTCTAGAGTTCATGTGCAGCATCTACAGGCCCTGGCACACCCATTCTCTCTCTCTCCTATCTCAGTCTCTCTGCTTGCAAATAAATAAATATATTAAAAATAACTAGGGGGCTAGAGAGATGGCTTAGCAGTTAAGGCACTTGCCTGCAAAGCAAAAGGACCAAAGTTCAGTTCCCCAGGACCCACATTAAGCCAGATGCACAGGGTGATGTATGCGTCTGGAATTTGTTTTCAGTAGCTAGAGGCCCTGTAGCGCCCATTCTCTCTCTCTTTTTCTGCCTCTTTCTCTCTCTCAAATAAATAAATAAATAGGGCTGGAGGATTGCTTAGTGGTTAAGGCACTTGCCTGTGAAGCCTAAAGACACAGGTAGGATTCCCCAGTACCCACATAAACTAGATGCGCAAGGTGGTACATGACATCTGGTGTTCATTTGCAGTGGCTAGAGGTCCAGATGCACCATTTTCTTTCTCTTTCTCTCTGTCTCTCTCTCTCTCTCTCTCCCTCCCTCTCTTCCTCTCAAATAAACATTTTTCTGGAGCTAGGTGTAGTGGTACACGCCTTTAATCCCAGCGCTCAGGAGGCAGAGGTAGGAGGATCGCCATGAGTTCTAGGCCACCCTGAGACTACACAGTGAACTCCAGGTCAGCGTGGACTAGAATGAGACCCTACCTTGAAAAACCAAAATAAATAAATAAATATTTTTAAAAACAAATAAATAGGGGCTGGAGTGATGGCTTGGCAGTTAAGGTGCTTGCCTGCAAAGCCTAAGGACTTATGCTCGACATCCCACATAAGCCACATGCACAGATCCCACATTAAGCCAGATGCACAAGGTGATACATGTACAATAGTGGTATACACGTCTGGAGGTTAACTGCAATAGCTGGAGACTCTGGCATACCAATTCTTTCTTCTCTCTCTCTCTCTCACTCAATCACTCTGTCTCCTTCATAAAAAAATATAAACAAATAAATAAGTAGCTGGGCATGGTGGCACACCTTAAGATACCTTATTTTTTTGTTTTTGTTTTTGTTTTTTGTTTTCCAGACTGACCTGGAATTCACTGTGTGTAGTCTCAGGGTGGCCTTGAACTCATGGCAATCCCTCCTACATATACCTCCCAAGTGCTGGGATTAAAGGCATGCGCCACTATGTCCAGCTAGATACCATTAAAATGCCCCAATGCTGAGAAATGCTCAATGCAAGATAAGCCACCAGGTGTTGAGGAGCTGGCTCAGTGGCTACGCACTGAGCACTTGCTGTGTGAGCATGAGGACTTCAGTTCAATCCCCAGCACCCATGTAAAAAGCAAAACACGACTGCACATGCCTGCCCAGCACTGAGAGGAGTGTAGACAGGATTGCTGTGGTTCCCAAGTCTGTCAGTCTACCTGAAAAATAGGGAGCTCTAGAGTCAATGAGAGATGCTGTCTCAGGGAAATAAGACACAAGAGTGATGGGAGGGAACACCCAACTTCGTAGGCATGCACATGAGGCGCATGCATTTATGAGCACACTTGCTCACACCACATGCATGTACACATACACAAACATTAAAATGAACAACCAAAAAGAGAACATGAAACCTCCTGCCATGCAACTATTGTTAAATCCAAAATTTTGTTGTTGTTTTGGTTTTTCAAGGTCGGGTCTAGCTGTAGCCCAGGCTTACCTGGAATTCACTATGTAGTCTCTCAGGCTGGCCTCAAACTCATGGCACTCCTACCTCTGCCTCCCAAGTGCTAGGATTAAAGACGTGCACCACCACACCTAGGCAGAATTTTTTTTATTTGCAAGCAAAGGGGGAGGAGAGAGAGAATGGTCACACCAGGGCCTCTAGCTACTACGCAAAAACTATAGAGGCAGTATGGAGGGACAGCTTAGCAGGTAAGGCATTTGCCTGCAAAGCCAAAGGACCCAGGCTCAATTCCCCCAAGAGCCATGTTAGCCAGAGATGCACATGTCTGGAGTTCGTTTGCAGTGGTTAGAGGCCCTGGCACACCCATTCTCATTCTCATTCTCTCTCTCTCTCCCTCTCTCTGTGTCTGTCAAATAAATAAATAAATAAAAATAAAACTTTTTAACATTTTTTGCTTTTTGGCTTTTTGAGGTAGGGTCTCACTCTAGCCCAGGCTGACCTGGAATTCACTATGTAATCTCAGGCTGGCCTCAAACTCATGGCAATCCTCCTACCTCTGCCTCCCAAATGCTGGAATTAAAGGTGTGCACCACCACACCCAGCAAAATAAAACTGTAAAAACCTCCAGAGGCATTTCCCATTTTGGGTATCTGGCTTTATGTAGATACTGGAGAATTGAACTTGGGTCATAAGGCTTGGCAGGTAAGCACCTTAGCTATATCCTCAACCCCAGAAATTTCAATCTATATTAAAGTTCCTGTTTATTTAATCTATCTGAACTCAGGACTTAGCCAAACGACTCCCTTAGACCACCTGAAAGGAATGCCCCAGAATAAATATGTGAAGTTCCCAGCTAGAAGCTTGTGAAGTATAAAAACACACACTATACCAAAGCCAGAGTGACTTCTCAAAGGACACTACTGTCCTTCACTAGCACAAGGGGAAAATGTAATTAGAAGGAGAAAAGGGCATGCCATAATAGCTCCTATCTGTCAAAACATAATTAAACCCATACTTTCACCCTCCCCTTCCACATAAGCCTGGACACAAGGAGAAAACAGGACCAAAAGGCCGGTTTTCCAGCCTAGATTATGTCATTAGTAAAAACTGCCATAATTCCCTATTTACTCACATTTAAACGATATCACATTTGGACCCCGCTTCTACAGAGTCCAGTCAAACACCACCCAGAACACTTGTCTGTCTTCACCTGAACCCTCCAATTGGTCACTGAACCCTACCCCCTAACTTGAACCTTTGCGCTTGCCCTGCCCCATCCACGCCCACAGCTACCAGTGGGTACACACCTCATTATTATTATTTCTCATCTGACTTCTCTAATAGTCCCCCTGCTTTCATACATGATCTTTTGCCCTTTGCCAGCCATACTGTATGGAAACTTTTTATTACTGGGCAGTGGCTCTCTCCATTAGATGTGACTATAAGATCTTATACCACCTTAAAAGAAACCGGGAACTGGAGAAATGGCTCAGCGTTAAAGGCACTTGCTTGCAAAGCCTAATGGCACGGATTCAATTCCCCAGTACCCAATGTATGTTAAGCCAGGTGAACAAAGTGGCACAAGTGCCTGAAGTTTATGTGCAATAGCATGAAGTCTTGTCACATGCATTCTTTATCTAATTTTTTGAAAATTTTTTAAGCAACCTTTCTTTAAAAAACTATTTACATTTTTAGAGGCTGGAGAGATGGCTTAACGGTTAAGTGCTTGCTTGTGAAGCCTAAGGACCCTGGTTCAAGGCTCAATTCCCCAGTACCCACGGAAACCATATGCACAAAGTGGTGAATGCATCTGGAGTTGTTTTTTTTTTATTATTTTTATTTATTTGAGAGCGACAGACACAGAGAGAAAGACAGATAGAGGGAGAGAGAGAATGGGCGCGCCAGGGCTTCCAGCCTCTGCAAATGAACTCCAGACGCGTGCGCCCCCTTATGCATCTGGCTAACGTGGGACCTGGGGAACCGAGCCTCGAACCGGGGTCCTTAGGCTTCACAGGCAAGCGCTTAACCGCTAAGCCATCTCTCCAGCCCCATCTGGAGTTTTTTTGCAGTGGCTGGAGGCCCTGGCACGCCCATTCTGTCTCTCTGCCTCTCTCAAATAAATAAAAATAAACAAAAAATTTAAAAAACTATTTACATTTTTAACAATACTTATTTCATTCTAAATTATTGGAATCTACTGCATTTGAATATACTGCTCCTATTCTCCCCCAGGTTAAAGGCCAAGTTCTTTAGCCAGCCACATACACATGAGCGTGCTCTTCTGTTCTCTCCCACCTCCGCCTCCACCCTGAGAACTTACTTAGCAGGTGATCCACCTGCTGTGTTTCTTTTCTTCACAGTGGTGTGTTCTACTTCCTTGGCATATATTACGAAGATGTAATGTTTGTTTTATTGTGCGTACACGTTAGTGTGTGCATGGGTATACTCTTCCATGGAGGCCAGAGGACAACCTCAGGTGTCATCCGCAGGAAGACCATCCACCACCTTTGAGACAGGGTCTCTCACTGGCCCAGAGCTTACCAATTAGGCTAGCATGGCTAGCCAACAAGCTCCAGGGATCCACCTGTCTCTGCCTCCCCAGCACTGGATTATACATGCTCGCAACCTGTAGTAAGAATCTTGAGTCTGTTCAAATAGGTTAGTTACAACCCACTAACAGCTACCACAAAACATTAATCTAAGAATAAATTTTTGTCTCATCTTACAGCACGATTTTCTCCAACAGTGGTTTACAATCCCACTATTATAGCAACACACTAAATTCTTACCTTTGAAACAGTGTGGGGTGGGTGGGGGGTGTGTTTTGTTTTGTTTTTGTGTTTAAGTTTCTCAAGGTAGAGTCTTGTTCTATCCCAGGATTACCTTGAATTTACTATGTAATCTCAGGCTGGCCTCCAACTCACAATGACCCTCCTACCTCTGACTCCTAAACTCTAAAATTAGAGGTATACACCCAACATCCAGAAAACCGATGTTTATGTAATGGTAACATGGCATGGTGCAGGCACAGCCTGAGACTGTGGGTAGAGGGGTTCTACCCTGGGGAGGGGCAGAAAGAACAGGAAAAAACATGAAAAAAGGACCTTCAACTTCACAACACAATTTTCAAAGTGGACAGCTTTATTTAAAATAATGTTAAGCATACCCAGCTAGCTCAGTTGGTAGAGCATGTGACTTAAACTAATGTTAAACCCCGGTCATGGTGGCACACGCCTTTAATCCCAGCATTTGGGAGGCAGAGGTAGGAGGAGTTCAAGGCCAGCCTGGGGCTACAGAATAAGTTCCAGGTTAGCCTGGGCTAGAGTGAGATCCTGCTTTAAAAAACAAAAACAGGGGCAGGAAAGATGACAGTGGTTAACGTACTTGCCCGTGAAGCCTAAGGAGCCAGGTTCAACTCTCCAGAACCCATGTAAGCCAGACGCACAAGGTGGCACATGCATCTGCAGTTTGATTGCAATGGGTAGAAGCCCTGGCATGCGCCTACTCTCTCTCATGCACATGCACTCTCTCTTACAAAAATTAAAATAAAATGGTTCAATTTCCCAGAACACAAGTAACCAGATGCACATGGCAACTCATGTGTCTGGAGTTTGTTTACAGTGCCTAGAGGCCTTGGAGTGCCCATTTTCTCTCTCGTGCACTCATAAATACATAAAAATAAAATATTTTTTAAAATAAGCCTGGTATGGTAGCACATGCCTTTAATCCTAGCCCTTGGGAGGCAGAGGTAGCAGGATCATCATGAGTTCAGGAATTCCAGATCAGCCTGGCCTAGAGCAAGACCCTACCTTAAAAAAAAAAAAAAAACAAAAAAGGTGGGGAGCTGGAGAGATGGCTTAGTGGTTAAGCATTTGCCGACCAATCCTAAGGACCCCAGAATGAAGCTGGATTCCCCAGGACCCACATAAGCCAGATACACAAGAGATGCATGCGTCTGGAGTTCATTTGCAGTGGCTGGAGACCCTGGTACTCCCATATTCTCTCATATATATTTTAAGGGGGTGGGGACTAGAAAGAAGACTTAGTAGTTAAGGGACTTGTCTGTAAAGCCTGAGAACCCAGGTTTGATTCCCTAGTACCCATGTAAGCTAGATGCTCAAGGTGGCACATGTGTCTGGAGTCTGCAGTGGCTAGAAGCCCTAGCATGCCCGTTTTCTATCTTCTCTCTCTCTCTCAAATAAATAAATAAATAAAATATTTTTAAAACAATTTTAAAAGGGCTGGAGAGCCGGGCGTGGCGCATGCCTTTAATCCCAGCACTCGGGAGGCAGAGGTAGGAGGATTGCCATGAGTTCAAGGCCACCCTGAGATGACAGAGTTAATTCCAGGTCTGGCTTCTGCATATGTGCGTATGAGCTGTGTGCATATACACTCATATGAGAAACAAGCCTTATAAATTAATCTAATAAAAGTATTTTATTGGGGGCTGGAGAGATGGCTTAGAGGTTAAGACACTTGCCTAAGAAGCCTAAGGACCCAGGTTTGATTCCCCAGAACCCACATAAGCCAGATGCACATGATGGCACATGTGTCTGGAATTCATTTGCTCTCTGCCTCTTTCTCTCTCTCTCAAATAAATAAAAATAAAATGTTTTATTATTATTTATGGGGAGGAAGAAGGGAGAAAGAGGAGCATGCCAGGGCCTCTAGCCACTCCAAATATATGTATGTGTCACCGTTTGAAGCTGCTGTAAATGAGTTCTGGAGAATTGAACCTGGGTCCTTTGGCTTTGCAGGCAAGCGCCTTAACCACTAAGCCATCTCTCCAGCCAATAAAAATTTTTTTTTTTTTTAGTATTTTATCAGACTGGACATGGTGTGTGTGCAAGTCTATATGCTTGCATGTGGAAGCCTGGAGCTCGCTGGCTAGCCTGTGTAGTCCAATCAGTGAGCTCCAGGCCAATGAGAGACTGTCTCAAAAAGACCAATAATTAAAAAAAAAAAACAAGAAAAGTCGAGTAAGGTGGTGAATGCCTTTAATCCCAGCACTTGGGAAGCAGGGGTAAGAAGATCATTGTGAGCTCGTGTTCACCCTGAGACTACATAGTGAATTCCAGGTCAGCCTGGGCTAGAGTGAAACCTTGCCTAAAAAAAAAAAAGAAATGTACTTTATCAAAAAAAATTAAGAGAGGCAGGTGTGGTGGCACACACCTTTAATTCAAGCACTCGAGAGGCAGAAGTAGGAGAATTGCTGTGAATTCAAGACCAGCCTAAGACTACACAGTAAATTCTAGATCAGCCTGAGCTAGAGAAACCCTAACTCGTGGGGGGGGGGGGGCATATAGCCCATAGATTAGTGCTGCTCTCTCCTTTGATGAGAGAAGCTTCCATTTTCAGCCAGTAGACACTACTCTATTTTGTAAAGTGGCAAAATACTGACTAAAACCAATGCTTTTAAATAGGATTTTCAGCAAAGGTATCTTGAGGTTACACAAACATCTTAAAGTACACTTGCACAAATCCAGCTAGGATAGGTCAAGCAGAGAGAGGTGTAGAGAGTGGAAATCAGAGAGAGGAATGGACACACCAGGGCCTCCTGCCATTGCAAATGAACTCTAGACACATGTGCCACTTTGTGGATTTGGTTTATGTGGGTACTGGGGAATCAAACCCAGGCCATCTGGCTTTGTAAGCAACCTCTAACTGCTGAGCCATCTTTTCAACCCAATAGCATTGTCTTTTTTTTAACTTTTATTTCTATTTATTTATTTGAGAAAGAAACAGGCATCGAGAGAGAGAGAGAGAGAGAGAGAGAATGAATGGGCACACGAGGGCCTCTAGCAACTGCAAACAAACTTAAGACACATGTGGCACCTTGTGCATCTGGCTTATGTAGGGCCTGGGAAATCAAACCTGGGTCCTTAGGCTTTGTGGACAGGTACCTTAACTGCTAAGCCATCTCTCCAGCCCCAAAAGCATTTTTATTTTTATCTATTTGCAAGTAGAGAGAGAATGTCCCCAGGCTACTAGCCAGTGCAAGTGACTCTAGACACATGCTCTACTTTGTGCACCTGGCTTTCTGTGGGTACTGGGGAAGAGAACCCAGGTGTAGGGCTTTGCAAACAAAGGTCTTTTACCACTGTACCATCTCTCCAGCTCTAAAAGAGCATATTTTCTAAATATTTTTTATTTATTTGTTTGCAAGCAGAGAGACAGAGAACAGGCATGCCAGGGCCTTCAGCCGCTGCAAAGGAGTTCCAGATGCATATGCCATTTTGTGCATCTGGCTTTACATAGGTACTGGGGAATCAAAACCAGGTCATTAGGCTTTGCAGACAAAAGCCTTGGCCGGTGAGCCATCTCTCCAGCCCTCTTTTGTTTTTACTTTATTTATTTATGAGAGAGAGAGAGAGAAAGAGAGAGAGATAGAGAATAAGCATGCCAAGGTCTGCAGCCACCTCAAACGAACTCAGATGCATGTGCCACCAGGTGTATCTGGCTTACGTGGGTTCTGGGGAATCAAACTTAGGTCCTTAGACTTAATAGGCAAGCAACTTAACAGCTAAGCCATCTATCCAGCCCTCTGTTTTATTTTTAAGTGGAAATCACAGAACAGGTTTAAGTCCCTGCAATGAAGGTATATTTTTCCTGAACAAAGACTTGTCATATTGGTTTATTCCCAGCACCACAAAAAGGGACTTATATATTAGCAAATGAAGATATTTTATGTAGACATCAATTGTCCGCGGGCTTCAAAGGTTTCCACCTCTCTGATGCATCACTCATTTCTGATAAGAACACAAACCCTGCAGCAACTCGCATCCTGAATTGCATCCTGTCTTCTCTCTGGAGACTCTTACCCTGAACAGTGCATGCTCAAAACAGCTATTACAGGAAGTGCTGGACTATCAGCTATTTATAAATGGACAAAAGTCTTTAAATAGCCTTGTCTGCTCCCTCTGTACGGTCTTAGAACAAAAACATTATCTATTTTTAAAAAATGGTCATGTTAGTTACTCAAAATACTAAAATGTGCACTAAAAATATATTTCTTATCCCTTTGTTTTAGAATCAAAAGGTAAAACTCACAATATATAGGCACCACATTTCAAGGTAATGAGGTGACCATTTGAAACAAATCCATTTGGTGAACTCCAAATACTTAAGTGATTATCACCAAGAAAATTTCCAAAAATGAGCAGAACATGGCAGCACATGCCTTTAATCCCAGCACTTGGGAGGCAGAAGTAGGAGGATCACTGTGAGTTCAAGGCCACCCTGAGACGACATAGTGAATGCCAGGTCAGCCTGGGCTAGAGTAAGACCCTACCTCAAAAAACCAAAACAAAAAGAAAATTTCAAATATTAACAGACCTTGAAATGTTCTCTGACATCTACCTTCAAGGTACTATGCTGAACATTTCTGAAAACAAATTCACCCCTTACTATCAGTTATTATCTTAATTGTTCCAGCAGATTAAATCTAAAAATATATTACATAGAAGTAGAAATACTGAGCTGGAGAGATGGCATAGCAGTTAAGGCACTTGCCTACAATGCCAAAGGACCCAGGTTCGATTCCCCAGGACCCATGTAAGCCAGATGCACAAGGCAGCACATGCATCTGGAGTTCGTTTGCAAAGGCTGGAGGGCCTGGTGCGCCTCTTTCTCTCCCCCCCCCACCCCCGCCTATTTATCTCTCTCTCTCTCTCTCTCTCTCAAAAATAAATAAAATACATTTTAAAAAAAAAGTAAAAATACTGGCCAGAGAGATGGCTCAGCAGTTAAGGGCACCTCCTTGCAAAGACTTACAGCCTGGGTTAAATTTCCCAGTGACACCAGGCATGTTGGTGCACGCCTTTAATCCCAGTACTTGGGAGGCAGAGGTAGGAGAATTGCTGTGAGTTCAAGGCCACTTTGAGACTACATAGTGAATTCCAGGTCAGCCTGAGCTAGAGTGAGACCCTATCTCAAAAAAACAAAATAAAAAAATAAAATTTTTCAGTGCCTACATAAAGCCAGACTCACAAAGCACATGCATGTGGGGTTTGTTTGCAGTGGCAGGAGGCCCTGGCACACCCGTACACTCTCTCCTCTTTCCTTCGTTCATCCCTCCCTCCTTACTCACCCCCCCCATCTGGCCTTTCTTTCTCAAGTAAATATGTAAAAATATTTTTTAAAAGGTAAAACTAGTTGGCTGGAAAGAGGGCTCAGCACTTAAACGTGCTTGCTTGCCAAGTTTGATGGTCCCTAAGTACCCACATAAAGCCAGATGCACAGAGCAGGACATGCCTCTGGAGTTCATGGACAGTGGCAAGAGATCTCAGTATGCCCATTCATATTCTCTCCTCCCCCTTGAAAATAAAAATATTTAAAAAGTAAAAAGGCAACAATGCAACAATTTAAAAAAAAAAAAAAAGCAAGGGTTTGAGATAGCTCAGCAGTTAAAGTGCTTGCCTTCAGAACCTAAGGACCAGAGATTAATTCCCCTGTACCCATATAAATCCAGATGTACAAAGTGCATGCATCTGGAGTTTTTGCAGTGGCTAGAGGCCCTAGTGTGCCCACTGTCTCTGTCTGTCCTTCTTCTGCTTCTCTCTGATTGCAAATAATTAAATATATTTTCAAAGGGGAAAGCAGGGGGAGGGGGAAGAGTATTACCATGGGATATTTTTTATAATCATGGAAAATGTTAATAAAAATTGAGATAAAAAATAAAAAAAATTTAAGTTCCTCTTGCCAGGTGGTACATGCCTTTAGTCCCGGCACTCTGGATGCAGAGGTGGAAAGGTTGCTGTGAGTAAGAGACTAGCCTGAGACTACACAGTTCCAGTTCAGCCTGGCCTAGAGTGAGACCCTCCCTTGAAAAAAAAGACAAAAAAAATGTGAGGTCAGGGGAAGAGATTGAATAAAGGAAAGGTGGAGGGAGGGCTAATCAAAATCTTAAGAGGGTATGAATAAGTCATATGGAAATCTACTTTTTTGGACAATGGTGCACCCAGAGCCACACATTGTTACAAGAAAAATTTTAGTATCAGGGATGGGAAACCTTCCAGTGAGTGTAGGCCAGGAGTTCCCTTATGCCCACAAAACATTACAGGCCACTGCTGAGGGTCTTGGTTTCCCACCAGGGATAGATGGTAACATCCTATTGCTGTAGACTCCACATGCTTGGGCTGCAAAGTCACTAAGAAATCCTGCTGGAGCTGATATGAAAACCTCCTCCATGTAGACCAGCTGACAGAAAGCTGGAAAAACTGACACTGCATTCAGCACCATTGGAGAGAGAGAAGCCATCAGCGAAAATTAACAGTGGACACTGCAAGCCTTAAGTTTTCCCAGCCAGGCAAAATGAGCCAATGGGTGCAACAGCAGCTTGCCTGTTATAGAGGAAACCAACTGCTCTCTAATTGGACTGGAGGCCCTCCACAATAGGGAATACATCCCTGATATTGAAAAACCTATGATGGGGGAAGTCATGAGGCCTAGGTGTGTAACTTCTGCTGGTATCTGGCTAAATGCATATATTATGCTCAGCAAACTGCCCTAAAATCACTTCTCTTAATGTTCATACCCATATATTAATGCTACTCTCACTTCTGGTTAGAGAAGCTTCTTTTTTCAAAGGGCAGTGACCTCTGGGATGATTCAAAAGGCACCATAGTGCTGAGAAGTGACACAGTGCTCAGCACTAAAACATCTCTATCACACCTTCCAAGGCTCAGGGTCCATTATGAAAAAGGTGGCAGAAAGAATATAAGAGCCAGCTGACCACTTGGGAACTTCCAGAAGTGGGTGAGTTTTTCTCTCAGCTGAGTCTAGGCTGGCTTGGCCCAGTCGTAGGCCAGCCAGGAGGGCTTCCTAGCCCTTACTCTCCACATGTGTTCCTTGATCCCCTCCAGCTCCCCCACATGGCAAGAACTCCTTGAACTTTCTTCCCCCCCCCCCACTTTTTCCAGGCCCTCCACATGGGATCTTTGGCCATGAGGGTGCCTTTCCTTGGCTCTGTACTTCCCTCAATAAATATATTAAGCTAGCAATTTTTAACAAAAGAATGTGAGAGCCAAAGGAAGGGTAAGACTTCTTATAATGCACTCTTCCAGACACAAGATGGTCTGGATATCTATGACCTCACAATGCCTGACATTACCTACACAGGACCATCATAATAGGAAGAAAAGATGATGACATCAAAATAAAAGACAAACTGATTGGGAGCAGGAGGGGATATTATGGAGAGTGGAGTTATGAAGGGGAAGGTGAGGGGAAGGGAATTATCATGGTTTATTGTCCATAATTATGAAACTTTTCAATAAAAAATTAAATAAAGCTTTGGAACACTTATATTGCAAAATTAATGAGCTATAAACTAATGTCATTTAATTTACTAAGTGCTAAAGACATTTGTTTTTACTATACAAATCCATTCTCAAAAAATTTCCCAAGATATATGAGTGCTGACATTTTCTAAACAGTTCTATAAAATAGTTATTAACAACAAGCACAGAAGACAGAATTCTACAGTTTAGCAATGCTCAAAGAGCTGCCTTAAGGGAAAAAATGCTTAATATTTCACACCAGTCTATATTCCTTATTATGTATTAAAAGAAGTTGTAAGTGGAGTTGGGCATGGAAACACACCTTTAATCCCAGCACTCAGGAGGCAGAGGCAGCAAGATTTCCATGAGTTCAAGGCAACCCTGAGACTACATAGTGAATTCAAGGCCAACCTGGGCTAGAATGAGACCCTACCTTGAAAAACCAAAAATAATAATAACAATAATAATAATACACCAGACTTAATTAGTGCTACAGCAATACCTCTAACCACCCAGCTCACCTGACATCACTATTTCATGATTTCAAACCAATTAGTGAAAATGTTACTTTTGTTGTTGTTCTTTTTGTTTTTCAGGTCCCTCTCTAGCTCTAACTCAGGCTGATCTGGAACTCACTGTGATCTTCCTATCTCTGCCTCCCAAGTGCTGGGATTAAAGGTGTGTGCCACCACATCCAGCAAAGCATTACTTTTTAAAAGGGTAAAAACCAGGGCTGGAGATATAGCTTAGCGGTTAAGCGCTTGCCTGTAAAGCATAAGGACCCCAGTTCAAGGCTCGATTCCCCAGTACTAACGTAAGCCAGATGCACAAGGTGGTACACATGCATCTGGAGTTCATTTACAGTGGCTAGAGGCCCTGGAGCACCCATTCTGTCTCTCTCTCTCCCTGCCTCTTTGTTGCTCTCAAATAAATAAATAATTTTTTAAATAAAAGTGTAAAAAAAAATTTAGGAGCTGGAGAGATGACCCAGCAGTTAAAACACTTACTTGCCTGAGTTGGATTCCCCAGTACCCATGGAGAGCCAGATGCACAAAGTGGTACATTCATCTGTTCACTTGAAACAGCTGGAGGCCCTGGCCTGACCATTCTCATTCTCATATTCATTCTCTCTCCCTCTCTCCCCCCACCCGCTTGCAAATAAATAAAATACTTTTTTAATTTCTTTATCTGATAAGAGAAAAAGAGAAGGAGTGAGAGAGAGAATGTGCACATCAGGGTCTCTTGCCACTGCAAACAAACTCCAGATGCATGTGTAACTAACTTTGTGCATCTGGCTTTATATGGGCACTGGGAAATCTAACCTGGCAAGCAAATGCCTTTAACAGCTAAGCCATCCCATCTCTCCAGCCCCAAATAAATTTGTTTTTTAATTTTTTATATTTTATTTATTTGTTTGGGTTTTTCGAGGTAGGGCCCAGCTCTAGCTCAGCCTGACCTGGAATTCACTATGTAGTGTCAGGCCAGCCTCAAACTTACAGGGATCTTCTACCTCTCCACCCAAGTGCTGGGATTAAAGGTGTGTACCATTACACTCAGCCCCAAATAGAGAGTGAGTGAGTGAGTGAGTGAGTGAGTGAGAGAGAGAAAGAGTGTGTGTGTGTGTGTGTGTGAGAGAGAGAGAGAGAGAGAGAGAGAGAGAGAGAGAGAAAGAAAGAGAAAGAGAGAAAGAGAGAAAGAGAGAGAGAAAGGGTTCATTTTGGCTTATGGACTTGAGAGGAATCTCCATGATGGCAAGGGGGGAAAATACGATGGCATGAGCAGAGGGTGGACATCACCTCCTCTCCAATATCTGGTAGACAATAGCCAACAGGAGAGTGTGCTAAACACTGGCAAGGGGAAATTGGCTATAACAACCCTAAGTCCACCCCCAACAACACACTGCCTCTAGGAGGCTTTAATTTCCAATTGCTATCAGCTGGGGAGACTAGCATTCGGAATATCTAAGTTTATGGGGGACACTTGAATCAAACCACCACACCAAGGCTCTTGGTTTCCCACCAGAACTAGATGGTAAGACCCTATTGCTGAAGACTTCACATGCTTGGGCTGCAGCTCACTGAGAAATCAAGCTGGCGCTGAGTTAAAAACCTCCTCCCTGTGGACCACCTGACAGAAAGCTACTTAAAGCTACACTGCATGCAGCTCTATGGGATAGAAAAGTCATCAACAGTGGTGAACAGCAGTGGACATTACAAGCCTTAAAATAGGCCACCCAGGTCAAATATGCCAACTGGTGCAATAATGACATATCTGTTATAGGAGAAACCAATGGCTCTCTAACTTAACTGGAGGCCCACTCCACAGGAGGGAATATATGCCCTATGCTGAAAACTTAGTGAAAAGCCTATGGCAGGGAAAGTCATGAGCCCAAGGGGTGTAATGCCTGCTGCTGTCTGGCTAAATGCATAAATTATACCCACCAAACTGCCCTATATGCAATTTTCTTAATGTTTATACCCACATACTAAATGCTACTCTCACTTTTGGTTAAAGAAGCTTCTCTTTTCAAATTGCAGTGACTACTGGGATGACTCAAAAGTCACCAGAGTTGGGCATGGTGGTGCACACCTGTAATCCCAGCACTTGGGGGGCAGAAGTAGGATGATCACCATGAGTTTGAGGCCACCCTGAAACTATATAGTAAATTCCAAGTCAGCCTGGGCTAGATAGAGCAAGACCCTACTTGGAAAAAAAAAAAAAGTCACCATCATGCTGAGAAGTGACAGTGGAGTATTCAGCACTGAGACATCTATCACACCTTCCAAAGGTCCAAGTCCATTGTGGAAGAAGTGGTGGAAAGTATGAAAAAGACAAAGGAAGGGTAGGACTCCTTACACCCTGCTCTTCCAGACACAAAATGGCCTGGATATCCATGACCCTGCAATTCCTGGCACTATCTACACAAACCATCATAATAAGAGAAAAATAATGATGACATCAAAATAAATGATAATTAAGAGGGGGAGGGGATATAATGGAAGGTAGATTTGGGAGGAGGAAAGTGGGGATGAGGAAGAAATTATCATGGTTGATTGTCTATAATTATGGAAGCTGTCATAAAAAAAAAAGGTCTCTGGAGCTGGATGTGGTGGCACAAGACTGTAATCTCATAATATGGGAAGCTCAGGCAGGATGTTGCTGTAAGTTCAAGGCTAGCCTGCACTATAGTGAGACCCTGACACAAAGAGAGAGGGAGAGAAAGTAATGCCTCTGAGTGTGTCTGTGATGCATTTCTGGAGGCTAGAATAATCTTTAAAACAACCACCATTTTTTTTAACTTTTTTTTTTAATTTTTATTTATTTATTTGAGAGCGACAGACACAGAGAGAAAGACAGATAGAGAGAGAGAGAATGGGCGCGCCAGGGCTTCCAGCCTCTGCAAACGAACTCCAGACGCATGTGCCCCCTTGTGCATCTGGCTAACATGGGACATGGGGAACCGAGCCTCGAACCAGGGTCCTTAGGCTTCACAGGCAAGTCCTTAACCGCTAAGCCATCTCTCCAGCCCACAACAACCATTTTTAAAAATAATTTCAGGGGCTGGAGAGATGGCTTAGCAGTTAAGGTACTTGCCTGCAATGCCTAAAGACACAGGTTCAATTCCCCAATCCACCACTGCAGTACATCTCCAGCTCCCACACTCTGAAGCCCTACATCAAAAAGGGGGGGGGGCACTGGAGATGGCTTAGTGATTAAGGGGCTTGCCTACATTAATCTGCAGATCCCATTTAGCCAGATGCGCAATGAGGCAAGTGCAAGGTTGCACATGCCCACTAGGTGGTGCAAGAAGCAGGAGTTTGATTTCAGTGGCTGAGGCCCTAACAGGCCAATTCCCTCTCTCTCTCTCTCTCTCTAAAATAAGAATATTTTTTTAAAAATTTTAAGTTCCTCTTGCAAGGTGGTACATGCCTTTAGTCCTGGCACTCTGGATGCAGAGGTGGAAAGGTTGCTGTGAGTTAGAGACTAGCTTGGGACTACATAGCTCCAGTTTAGCCTGGCCTAGAGCGAGACCCTCCCTTGAAAAAAAAGAAAACAAAAAAATAAAAATACAAAGACATTGGCCATGGTGGCCCACACCTTTAACCCCAGCACTTGGAAGGCAGAGGTAGGATCACTGTGAGTTCAAGGCCAGCCTGAGATTACATAGTGAAATCCAGGTCACCATACCTCGGAACACCCCCTCCCCCAAAAGAAGGCAGAGGCTAGGAAGATGGTTCAGCAGTTAAAGGCACTTGCTTGCAAAACTTGCCTACACAGGTTCAATTCCTCAGTACCCACATAAAACCAAGAGTACAAAGTGTGCATGCATCTGGGGTGGCAGGAGGCCCTGGCTTGCCTATTCACCCTCCCTCCCTTTCCTCACCTTACCTTTCCTTTTCCCTCAAATAATTCTTTCTTCAAATTCTTTTTTATTTTTATTTATTTATTCATGAGATAGAGGCAGATGGGGGGAAGAGGGAGGGAGAAAATGGACATCCCAGGGCCTCTAGCCACTGTAAAGGAACTCCAGATGGATGCACCACTATGTGCATCTGGCTTATGTATGTTCTGGGAAATAGAACATGGGTCCTTAGGCTTCACAAGGCAAGTCCCTTAACCCTTAAGGCATCTCTCCAGCCCTCCTCAAATAAGTTTAATTTTAAATATAAAGAAGCCAAGCGTGGCAGCGCACACTTTTAATCCCAGCACTCAGGAGGCAGAGGCAGGAGGATCGCCATGAGTTTGAGGCCACCCTGAGACTACATAGTGAATTCCAGGTCAGTCTGAGCTAGAGTGAGATCCTACCTCAGAAAACCAAACAATAATAAATAAAAAGGCCGGGCATGGTGGCTTACACCTTTAATCCCAGCACTCAGGAGCCATAGGTAGGAGGATTGCTGTGAAGTTGCTATCAGCCTGAAACTACATAATGAATTCCAGGTCAGCCTGGGCTACAGCAAGGAGATCCTACCTTGAAAAACTAAAAATAAAAATTAAAAAAAAGGTGAAAAACTCAGATATATCTTAAATTTTCAGCCCATTGTAAATTTATGTACATGATATAGCCTGAATTCAAATTGTATTTCAAGAGAAGTAACAGTCCAGAGTTTTATAAGCTAGCATTAAACCATAAGCAAAGCTTTTCTACTAATAGTTATTTCTTCCAATGTTTACTAGGGAGACCTAACAATCTGGTTATATGCTTTACATGCAATAGAACCCATTACTCTTTAACGTGCTCATATGCTCCCTAAAATAGCCTGAGTCTTTTTTTTTACCCTTATTTATTTCTCTAAGCATACCAAAATATAATCCGAATAAGGGTGAACTGTAATTTGCCATGTTCAAGTTGTAAAATACTTTCCTGTGCAAATTTTTATCACATTTGAGAACCATCACTAAAATCTTTTCTTCTTCCCAAATTGTTGATTAGTCATGAATATAAAATTAATCCCACTACTAGCCACAAGAGATGTGGGGGTTTACTACCACAAATCCTCAAGTCTCACACTTGAACCAAGAAAAAAGAAAACCTTTATTACAGTGTTTGTACAAATAATATTGATTAGAATACTTTCATATTCGAAGTTTTTTTTTAATTTTACTTTGAAGATACACAAACTGATTTCATTTTACTAAGGAAGCTTTATTCTAATTAACAAATTTCACTCAAGGTATTCAAGTTAAGAACTTTACTGCAGAGAAACAATCTCAAAAGGAACAAATAGAAGCAGGAATTTCACATGGTAAACCGAGACTATCCAAATGCAATTCAGATGCAGAATTTTCTACTCTTCTGGAAAGTTGCCTGACAGAAGAAAGCCACTTTAGCAGCAGCAAAAAGAAAGAAAGAAAGAAAGAAAGAAAGAAAGAAAGAAAGAAAGAAAGAAAGAAAGAAAGAAAGAAAGAAAGAAAGAAAGAAAGAAAGAAAGAAAGAAAGAAAGAAAGAAAGAGAGAAAGAAAGAAAGAGGGGGGGGGAAGAAAAGAAAAGAAAAAAAAAGAAAAGAAAATATTCTAGATTAAATAAGTTACAGTTAGCATGAGTTCAAAACAAAAACCCACCAGAGCTCACAAATATTTTCTAACTGCCTAAATAGTTACATTGGATGTGCTTTCCGCAAACAGATCTGATAAGATTCCCACAGGAGTGCCAGTGTAACAAGTAGAGTGGATGCTCAAAAACATGTACTAGTCAATTATAGCACCTCACACTCCAGGATGGGCAAGGACAACTGGTAATTAACCAGAAGAAAACAACTGAGGCAGCTGAGGGCCCTGACCCTGTACAGTTATTACAAGAAAAAATAATTACCTGCTATAGTAGTAATTATCTTTCAAACATGGGCAGTACGGTTTCAGCGTATTTTTACATAAAACTTGTAAAGTTATGTTACTGTTACCTTTACATTGTTCGCATATGCACCACCTACCTACTTTGATCCTAAAGTTCTTCCATCATCCAAATCAGATGACAAGAGTGTGCAAAAGGCAAGCAGCACTGATGTCGTGGCCGACAACTCGTCTTTCAGTAATGTTCGACAACAATCCTAGAAACTCCCTTTCCTAGTTTTGACTATCTCTGAAGTCCCAAGATGGGCTGTCAGGTCGCTCTGGGTTCCAGAATGTTGGGCAAAGAGAATCCCTGCCAGGATGGGGTAGAGGTGAGGACTGGCTTGGGAGCTGGCTCCACCAGTCCCGCAGTGCAAGCTCCTTAACCCTCCAAGACAGAAGGATAGGCGTCCTCAAAACATTGTCCAGCCTGGCTCTCCTCAACTCCAGCTCTGTGCCACTCCATATTCTGTCTTTCAATACTCTAGGAAAGTCCTCCATAATCCCTAGCAAGCAGCCATTTAGAGGATGGGGAGTGGAGGACATGTACACACCCAAGATTTTTTTTTTTAAATGAAGGAATACCCACAACATCCAAGGTAGGCACTAGAGAAGTGAGCAGACTCAAGTTAACGCTTGTAAAACACGGCTAACCTACGCTGAAGTGCCACCTCCGAAGGAAAAGGTGACGAACTCAGAACGCCAAAAAGTGGAAGGGGGGGCAGGTGGGGAAAGGATGGACGTGTGCACGGGCTAAGCGCCGACGGGCAGGGGGGCAGGACGGGCGCAGAGTGGTCCCCGTGGAGGCAGAGCCCGAGGCCCTCAGCTCCCCGCGAGCAGCTTCCAAAGCGCCGCCCCCGGGGAGGCGCCGCGCCGATTGGAAGTTCCCCGACGACCGTCACTAGCCCCGGGCCAAAGCGGCGAGTCGGCGGCGGCGGAGCCCTCCCTCCCTCCCGGCCCCGCGCGTCTCCCCGGGAAGGACACGAGACCCTCGCGAACTCCGGGGCCAGCGAGGTGTCCGTGCGACTCCTCGGCACGCGTGGGGGCAGGACGGTGAGAGGGAAGGTGACAGCCCAAGCGGGCGGCACCGACGCCCCGGCCCGGGCAGCACGGCGGGACTCCGGAGGAACCCCGGACGGCATCCTCCCAGGACGCCCGGGCCCCCTTCCACGGCGCGGCGCCACGCGCGAGCCCGCTCCCACCCAACCCATCCCGCCCGCCGGGCCGCCTCGGGGCGAGGACCGGACTGGCCCACGGCCCCCGCCCCGGCTCTTACCCATCTTTGCGCCTCGCCTTGTAGACGTGCCCGTAGGTGCCGCGTCCCACTTTGCACCCTTCGTACTCAAACAGATCCTCCACCCGCTCCCGCTCCGCCGCCAGCTTCGCCTTGAAATCATAATCCATTGTCTGCTTCCCCCATAGAGGCACCGGGACGCGGGGGCCGCCGCCACAGTCCCTCCTCGTCCTCCTCCTCCTCCTCCTCCCCCCGCGGCCGCCGCTCCACTTCTCCAGCAGCCGCCTCTCGGGTGCGTGCGCGCGCGCCGCCCGCCTTCAGCTAGGGACTCCTCGGCGGCCGCGGCAGTCACCACCTCCTCCTCCTCCTCCTCCTCCTCCTCCTCCTCCTGCTCCACCACCACCTCCTCCGCGACGGCGGCTCCCGCAGGCACCCACAGTCCCGCCTCCCCCCCTTCATTTCCTTGTTTTGGAACCTGGTGGGCCGCACCGCGGCTTGCTCGAACTCATTAACAAACCAACCCGCCCGCCTCGAAGCCGCGGGGCCCCCTGGGAAATGTAGTCCAGCAGTCCCCAGAAGCTGGGCATGCTTCTCGGTCAAGAGAAATACAATTCCCAGAACGCCTTGGGCCGCTTCGGTCCCCGCCTCCACAAGGCGTGTACGCCTGCGCACTGACGGCCCGCCCTCTTTCTCCCCCTCCCACCATCACAACCTCAGGTAGAGCGCGACTCCCAGTTCCTCGTAAAGAGAGCGCAAAGTTAGAGCGCGCTTTCCGCGAGTCTGTGGGAAGTGAAGGGAATAAAAGCTGGGCAAATTAATAATAATAAAGTTCCGGGGGAGAAGGAGAGGGGGAGAAAAAAAAGCCTTGCCCACGAGTTCGCTCCAGCGAATGGGGAGTCGAGGAGGGTGGCACAGACAGTTGTACTACAGTGTTGTTTGTTTTCTTCGGCCACTGATCCGCCTGTGGCTCCGCCCCTTGCCAGCGCTGATTGGTGCAGACTGAAGAATGACGTCCCCCTTCGGTGCGTGGGTATACACCGGCTTTGGCTAGTTTCCCGCTCTTTATTGGTAATTGGATGTGCTCGGTTCTTCCTGATAGGTTCATCTTTTTCCTTTACGATGCAAAAACCGTATTTCAAAAACGTGAACATTCAGCGGTTTCCTAGCTCTGTCGAGGGGGCGCCGGGTAACTTCTGGGCGCCTCAGCCAATCATCTTTTTCTTGGCGCTCTAAGTCGGTTTTCTCCGGGCATATGCGGCTGCACAAGCCAAGCTTTAACCATCTGTCTGAGGACAATTAAAGTGCCTGGAACATGCAGCGCTGTAAAGGCAATCATCTTTGCTGGATTGTAAAGGGTATGTACAGTCTGTGCATAATGGCGAAGTTCACCTAGAATGTCTAAGAAATTTCTTTTAATTTCAGGACGAACATTGATTTTTATGGTGTTGAGGCTCAGGACATACCATCCCTAAATACGCATTTTAAGAGCCTGGAGTGTACTACGCTAAAAATATGCCCCTCTGGCATATTGATTACACGAAGACGAAAAGAAATTGAGAACCATCCAACACAAGAAAAACTCGTTAGCTCCCTTCTACTGCCTAAAAAAAGCAAAAAGCAACTCTTTTGTTAAGAAAAATTTAAATTTATCAAGAAATTTATCAATAGTAATGTCTGTACCGGGAAGGCGGCTATTCCTAGACAACCTTGTCATTAGTGACACTACAGACAATTTTTATTCACTTTTAATTCGCTTTTTATTTACTATTTTACCCTCTCTATATTTGTCTCCATTGCCCCCTGAAACGGCAAGTCCTTTCTGTATTCAGGATGCTATGAATTTGATGCTTTAAGCATCTGGCCCTCTGAGCCTCATTTTGTGGCACACTGGTGCATACATCTTTAAATTCTCTTAGGGTAGACATAGTGGCACACACCTATGGACTAGGCTACTACTGGGGTTAAGGAGTCACACACTAGTAGTCCCTGCTGCTGGCTACTGGTGGGTGTATAGCGAGAACTAAAGCAAGGAGAATCTCTTACTAAATTTATGTGTTTGCAAGCAGCGAGAGAGAGAGAGAATGGATATATCAGTCAGGGCCTTTCGCCACTGCAAATGAATTTGAGGTGCATGTGCTACTTTGTACATCTGGATTTATGTAGGTACTAGGGAACAGATCCCAGGCCGTCAGGCAAGTGCTTTTTTTAAATTTTTTTGTTTATTTTTATTTATTTGAGAGCGACAAAGAGAGAAAGAGACAGAGAGAGAGAGAGAATAGGTGCGCCAGGGCTTCCAGCCACTATAAACGAACTCCAGACGTGTGTGCCCCATTGTACATCTGGCTAACATGGGTCCTGGGGAATCGAGCCTCGAACCAGGGTACTTAGTAACTGCTAAACCATCTCTTCAGCCCTAGGCAAGTGCTTTTAACTGCTTGGCCAGCTCTCCAGCCTGAGGAGAATCTCTTGCTTATTTATCCATTCATCCATTCGTTTATTTGCTCACAGAGATAGAAGAGAGACTGACAGAATGGGCTAGCCTCTAGCTGCAGCAAACAGGCTCCAGATGCATGTGCTACTCTATGCATCTGGCTTTACGTGGGTACTGGGGAATAGTATCCAGCTTCTCAGACTTTGCAAGCAAGAGCCTTAATCCCTTGCTTCTACAACATTCCTTCCTGGGAAACTTGCTCAAATCTTGAAAGTATCTTCAGTCAAGAAGTGGGGTTCCACCTAGCTACAGATGACTGGGCTTCTGCGTGAGAATGAAAATACTTAGTAGCAGAGGCCAGTAAGTTAAAAAGGAGACATAAAGGGAAGAGAAAGGAAGGGAGGAGGGTACTTAATAGGTTGATATTGTATATATGTAAGTACAATGATTGTGATGGGGAGGTAATATGATGGAGAATGGAATTTCAAAGGAGAAAGTGAGGGGGAGGGAACTAACATGGGATTTTTTTTATAATCATGGAAAATGCTAATAAAAATTTGGAAAAAAAAAAGAAGTGGGGTTCCAGCCAGGTGTAGTGGCACACACCTTTAATTCCAGCACTCAGGAGGCAGAGGTAGGAGTATCGCTGTGAGTTCGAGGCCACCCTGAGACAACATAGTGAATTCCAGGTCAGCCTGGGCTAGAGTGAGACCCTGCCTGGAAAAATCTACAAAAAGAAAAAGAAATAAAGAACAGAAGGGTTAAAAAAAAAAAAAACGAAGAATTAGGTTTCTTTTATTGCCAGGCACCACAATAAGTGCTATAGATAACAAATGAAAATGGGACTTTTTTTTCCATCAGGGAACTAAATCTTCTGAATCAACCAACATTTACACAAATTAAAAATAAACAATGGTGGGCTAGAGAGATGGCTTAGCAATTAAGACACTTACCCACAAAGCCAAAGGACCCAGGTTCAATTCGCCAAAACTCACATAAGCCAGATGCACAAGGTGATGCATGCATCTGAAATTTATTTCCAGTGGCTAGAGGCCCCGGTATGCCCATTCTCTCTCCCCCTCTTCTCCCTCTCTCTCTCTCTCTCTCAATAAGTAAAATATGTTTTAAAATAAATAAATTAATAAAATTTAAAAATAAACAATGGGGCTGGAGAGATGGTTAGCAGTTAAGGCACATGCCTGTGAAGCATAAGGACCCAGGTTCGATTCTCCAGGTCCCAGGTAAGCCAGGTGCACAAGGTGGCACATGCATCTGGAGTTCTTTTGGCAGTGGCTAGAGGCCCTGGTGCATCCATTCTCTCTCTCTCCCACTCTTCTGTCTCTAATAAATAATAAGTAAAAGTAAATCTTTGAAACCAAATAAACAGCCGGGCATGGTGGCTCACACCTTTAGTCCCAGCACCTGCAAGGCAGAGGTAGGAGGATCGCCATGAATTCGAGGCCACCCTGAGACTACAGAGTGCATTCCAGGTAGCCTGGACTAGAACAAGACCCTACCTCCAAAATAAAATTTAAAAAACAAATAAAAATAAATAAATAAACAAGCTGGGCATGGTGGCACACGCCTTTAATCCCAGCACTCGGGAGGCAGAGGTAGGAGGATTGCCATGAGTTCAAGGCCACCCTGAGACTCCATAGTGAATTCCAGGTCAGCCTGGGCTAGAGTGAGACCCTACCTCAAAAAATCAAAAGAACAATAAATAAATAAACAGGGGCTGGAGAGATGGCTTAATGATTAAATGCTTGCCCGTGAAGCCTAAGGACCCCAGTTCAAGACTTGATTCCCCAGGACTCACATAAGCCAGATGCAAAAAGGGGTGCATGCATCTGGACTTCATTTGCAGTGGCTGGAAGCCCTGGTGTGCCCATTCTCTATCTGCCTCTTTCTCTCTCAGTCACTCTCAAATAAATAAATAAAAATAAACAGAAAACAAAT
The DNA here is from genome assembly GCF_020740685.1 of Jaculus jaculus. Lineage (NCBI taxonomy): Eukaryota > Metazoa > Chordata > Mammalia > Rodentia > Dipodidae > Jaculus > Jaculus jaculus. The sequence continues at coordinate 36,150,386 of NC_059108.1, read as the reverse complement.
AAACAAACAATGAAGCCGGGCATGGTGGTACATGCCTTTAATCCCAGCACTTGAGGTTAGAGAATGGCCATGAGTTCGAGACTACCCTGAGACTACAGAGTAAATTCCACGTCAGTCTGGGCCAGAACAAAACCCTACCTCAAAAAGCCAAAATAAATAAACAAACACTGGAAAATAAGGTAGCATCCATGGAGGTGTGTTGTGAGCAAAATGTAAAGAATGAGTAGAACATTACTTGAAGGACAAGGGAAGGAATGGAGCAAGAAGCTCTTTCAGACAGGACAGCATGTACTCATACCAAACATATAGTCTGTTTCAGTGACCTCATTGCTGCACAAAGCATCCAATCAAAAGCAGCTGATGGGACTGGAGAGATGGCTTAGCAGTTAAGACATTTACCTGTAAAGCCAAAGTACCAGGTTCAATTCCCCAGGACCCACATAGGCCAGAAGCACAAGGTGGCACACGTATCTGGAGTTTGCTTGCAGTGGCTGGGGTCCCTGGCACACCCATTCACTATCTGTGTTTTTCTTTCTGTCTCTGTCAAATAACTTTTTTAAAAGCACCTGATGAAAGTATTTATTTTGTTTTATACTCTCAAGGGGAAGCACCATGATGGCAGGAGAAAGCATGGCATGAGCAGAGGCTGAACATGATCTCTGCCATAACAGATAGAAAACAGCAGCAGGAGAGTGAGCTGAAGTCTGACAAAGAGGAACTGGCTAGAACACACCAAAGCCCACCCTCAACAGCACACCTCCTCCAGTTAGTCTCCATCTCCCAAACTACCAGCAGTTGGGGATCAAGATTCAGAACACATGAGTTTACGGAGGACATCTGATCCAAGCCAGTGTATTGTTTAAGACTGTTACAGATTAAGCCAAGAAAAGGGAATGAATAAAACTGGATGACAAGCAGAAGTCAGATTGTAAATAGCTCTATAGTCAACAGTTTAGACTCATTATTGTGTAAACAACAGGGAGCCATTAAAGCCTTGTCTGCCTGTCTGTGACAGGGTTGCACTGTGTAGCCCAGGCTGATTTCAAACTCAGAATCTTCCTGCCTCAGCCTCCTAAGTGCAGAAATTACAGGTGTGCACCACTGCACCCAGATTCTTAAAGACTTAGAGCTAAGAAGAAATATAATCAGTCATGTGTTTCAAAACTCCTTTGATGGGGGGGAGGCTGGAGAAATGGCTTAGTAGTTAAGGCACTTGCCTTCAAAGCCAAAGGACACCCAGGTTTGATTCCCCAGGATCCACATAAGCTAGATGCACAAGGTGGCACATACGTCTGGAGTTTGTTTGCAGTGGCTTGAGGCATGGTCCACCCATTTCTCTCTTTCTCTCTCTCTCTCTCTGTCACTCACTCACTCACTCACTCACACTCTCTCCCTCTTTCTCAAATAAATATTTTAAAAACAAAAACTCCTAGCCAGGTGTATGCATGGTGGTGCATGCCTTTAGTCCCAGCCCTTGGAAGGTAGAGGTAGGAGGATTGCCAAGAGTTCGAGGCCACCCTGAGACTATAGTGAATTCCAGGTCAGCCTGGACTAAAGCAAGACATTACCTCAGAAAAACAAAAAAAGAAAAAAACAAAACAAACAACAACAAAAAATACTTCTTTGGGGGCTGGAGTCCTGGTGACTCAGCAGTTACAAGTACTTGCTTGCAAAGCCTGACAAGCCAGGTTCAGTTCCTCAGTACCCACGTAAAGCCAGCACAATCATCTAGAGCCTATTTGCAGTGGAGGCTGTGGTATGCTCATTCTCTCTGTTTCTCTTCTCTTTCTGCTTGCAAATAAATTAAAAAATAAATTTAAATGGTACAAGCATCTGGCATTTGTATACAGCAAGAGACCCTGGTGTGCGCATACACATGCAAATAAATAAATATTTAACAAAGAACTAAAATGACAAATAAATAGATAAATGTATTTGCTTTTCAGTAAGAAGACTGGCCTAAATAATCAGATTTGGAAATTGTGTAATTTATAATGATAGAGTATTAAGAATATTTTTTCCAGACTTTCTGAATACAACCCCAATTGCTCAGGCAATAAAACCACAGATTAATCACTGGGACCTCATGAAATTAAAAAGATTTTGAACTGCAAAGGACACTGTGAATAAAGCAAAGAGGCAACCTACAGAATGGGAAAAAAATCTTCGCTAGCTATATATCTGATAGAGGATTAATATCTAAGATATACAAAGAACTCAAAAAGTTAAATAATAAGGAATCAAACAAGCCAAACAAAAAATGGGCTATGGAGCTAAATAGAGAGTTCTCAAAGGAAGAAATACGAATGGCATATAAGCATCTAAAAAAAATGTTCTACGTCACTAGTCATCAGGGAAATGCAGATTAAAACTACATTGAGGGCTGGAGAGATGGCTTAGTGGCTAAACGCTTGCCTGTGAAGCCTAAGGACCCCGGTTCGAGGCTCAATTCCCCAGGACCCACGTTAGCCAGATGCACAAGGGGGCACACGCATCTGGAGTTCATTTGCAGTGGCTGGAGGCCCTGGCGTGCCCGTTCTCTCTCTCTCTCTCTCTTTCTCTCTCTGTCTCTGTAAAATAAATAAATAAAAATTAAAATTATATTTTTAAAAAAACTACATTGAGATTCCATCTCACTCCTGTCAGATTGGCTACCATCATGAAAACAAATGATCATAAATGCTGACAGGGATTTGGAAAAAAAGGAACCCTTCTACACTATTGGTGGGAATGCAATCTGGTCCAGCCATTGTGGAAATCAGTGTGGAGGTTCCTAAAACAGCTAAAGATTGATCTACCATATGACCCAGCTATAGCAACTCCTAGGCATATATCCTAAGGATTCATCTCATTTCCTTGGAAGTATGTGCTCAACCATGTTTATTGCTGTTCAATTTATAATAGCTGGGAAATAGAACCAGCCTAGATGTCCCTCAACTGATGAGTGGATAATGAAGATATGGCACATTTATACAATGGAGTTCTACTCAGCGGTAAAGAAAAATGAAGTTATGAAATTTGCAGGAGAATGGATGGATCTGGAAAGGATTATACTAAGTGAGGTAACCCAGGCCCAGAAAGCCAAACATCACATGTTCTCTCATATGTGGATCCTAGCTACAGATGTTTGGGCTTCTGTGTGAGAAGGAAAAAACTCAGTAGCAGAGGCCAGTAAGTTTAAAAAGGAGATATGAAGGGAAGAGAAAAGAAGGAAGGAGGGTACTTAATAGTTTGGTATTGTATATATGTAAGTACAATGATTGAGATGGGGAGGTAAAATGATGGAGAATGGAATTTCAAAGGGGAAAGTGGGGGAGAAGGGAGGGTATTACCATGGGATATTTTTTATAATCATGGAAAATGTTAATAACAATTGAGAAAAAAAAATTTTTAAATTTTAAGAAAAGAATATTTTTTCCTGGAGCTACAAAGATGGCTTAGTGGTTAAAGGAACTTTCTTCTAAAACCTGCTGTCCCAGACTCATTTCCCCAACCATCTACATAAGCCAGATGCAAAAAGTGATGCAAGTGTCTGGTGTTTGCTGTGACAAGAGAACTTAGCATGCCAATACACATGCACGCACACATGTGTGCATACACACATGCAAATAATTTTTTTTTGTTTTGGGGTTTTGTGGTTTTTTTTTGGTTTTTCAAGGTAGAGTCTCACTCTGGCTCAGGTTGACCTGGAATTCACTATGTAGTCTCAAGGTGGCCTCGAACTTTCAGTGATCCTCCTACCTCTGCCTCCCGAGTACTGGGATTAGAGTACTTTTTGTCACCAACACACTGGATTAAAACCAGGGTCTTGTACATTTTAGGCAAACATTCTACCATTGAGCTACATCCCCATCTGTAAGAATGTTTTTATTCATTTACTTATTTTTATATTTTGGGAGAAGGAGTGGAAGATTGCAAGGATCTCTTGCTGCTGCAAATAAACACCAAACACATGCATCACTTTTTGCATCCGACTTTATGTGGGTACTGGTGAATCAAACCCAGGCCAACAGGTTTTACAAGCAAGTGCCTTTAATCACTGAGCCAAAAATATCTTTGATTGGTTGTTGTGATGATTAATTTTGTTTTTATTTTTGTTTTTCAAGGTAGGGTCTCACTCTAGCTTAGGCTGATCTGGAATTCACTCCGTAGTCTCAGGGTAGCCTTGAACTCACAGCGATCCTCCTACCTCTGCCTCCTGAGTGCTGGGACTAAAGGTGTGCACCACCACACCTGACTCATGGTAATTGATTTTTATTATCAACTTGATTGAATTAAACACCTAAACTATAACTGGCCTTTAATTCCATCAGCCTGGGTTAGAGTGAGACCCTACCTTCAATAAAAAAAAAAAAAAAAACTAAAAAAAAACACCTAAAGCAGGTAGTAGTTTATGCCTTTATTCCCAGCATTCTGGAGACTGACACTGAGGAAGATCTCTGTGCGTGCAAAGCCAGCCTGAGCAAAAGAGTGAGTTCTGGGTCAGCAGGGGCTACATTAATGAAGCATGCCTTGTGATGTGTGTGTTTGAAGGATTATGGGTGGGGACAGGAAGACCTGCCCTGAGTGTGGACAGTACACCATCCATGGGCTAAGGTCCCAGATGGAATAAAAGGGGCAAGGGGAGGGCTGAAGAGAAGGCTCAGCGTTAAGGTGCTTAAACACCAGATTCGATTCCCCAGTACCCACATAAAGCCAGATGCACAAAGTGGCACTTGCATCTGGAGTTTATTTGCAATGGCAGGAGGCCCTGATGTACCCATTCTGTGTGTGTGTGTGTGTGTGTGTGTGTGTGTGTGTGTGTGTTTCTCTATATGTGCAAATAAATAAATAAAAATCGGGGAGAGGAAGGAGGGCCAGCCAAGCACCAGACACAATGTGATCAGCCACCTCGTGTTCCTGCCACCATGCCTTCCCTGGCAGGATGAGCTGTATGTCCTCAAACCATGTTCCAAAATAAACTCTTGTGTTACTTTGTCAGGGACTTTGCAACAGCAATGAGAAAAGTAACTAACACAGGTACTATTTATAAATATGTGCATAAATGACTATTACAAGCGAACACCTTTAACTGCTGAGCCATCTTCCTAGCCCGGATGATTTTCACATCTGACATTATAGCTCGGTGTATCAGATAACACCCAGTTCATGAGGAGCACCTCAGTTCACGTAATAATTTGTTGGCCCATAGTCAAGGATTGTTTCCACTAAGGTACAGTAGCAGGCTAACAGCTGTCTCACAAAAGGACAGACGCTGTCTGCAGATGACAGCAGGAGCTTACTGCAATATCTCATGCCCCTTAGCTGAGATTCATCTACGAGTGCCTGCCAAAGGCTCCAAACAGTGTCTCTGCCTCGGACACCCCAAGCACCACTGAGCCTGCTGAATCATAAGGCCCAAGCAGCAGAGCTGCTCCAACAAGTAGCTCGACCGCCTGCTGAGTCCTCTCTTAAGATCATGACATCAAAATAAAAGAGATACTGATTGAGATGGGGAGGGGATATGATGGAGAATGGAATTTCAAAGGGGAAAGTGGGAGGGGGGGAGGGAGGGTATTACCATGGGATATTTTTTATAATCATGGAAAATGTTAGTAAAAATTGAGGGGAAAAAAAAAGATTGAGCCTCATGCATGCTAGGCAAGCACTCCACCACTGAGAGCTACATCCGCAGCCCTTAGGACTCCAGCGGAAGCTCCACAATGGCAGGGAAAACAATGGCATGAGCAGAGGGTGGACATCACCCCCTGGCCAACATCAGGGTGACAATAGCAACAGGAGAGTGTGCCAAACACTGGCAAGGGGACACTGGCTATAACACCCGTAAGCCTGCCCCCAACAATACACTGCCTCCAGGAGGCTTTAATTTCCGATTGCTATCAGCTGAAGAGACTAGCATTCAGAATACCTAAATTTACGGGGAACACCTGAATCAAACTGCCACATGAGTGCATCATGGTCTCTTGCCACCACAATATGTCATTTTGTGCATCTGACTTTACATGGGTACTGGGGAATTGAACCCTGGTCATCAATCAGGCTTTGTAAGCAAGCGCCTTTAACTGCTGAGCCATCTCCCCAGGCCTGAGTTAAACTTTTCGATGAAGGTGACTGCACTGAGGAATAGCATGTCAACTTACATGACATAGCTTTCTATGGATTAAGACGCTATCTAGGACTGTCCTAATCAGAGAGGCCGGCTGGCTTTCTTGTTAGAGACTCATGCAGCTGGTGACTTTATTTGTAGTATTCTGATTTGTATGGATTCTCACTTTGATTTGTTTCAGATGAGGTCTCATTATAGAGCCCATTATTTTACTTTTGTGGTTTTCTTTTTCTTTTCTTTTCTTTTTTTTTTTTTTCTTTTTTGGTTTTTCAAGGTAAGGTCTCACTCTAGCCCAGGCTGACCTGGAATTCACTATGTAGTCTCAGGCTGACCTTGAACTTACAGCGATCTTCCTACCTCTTCCTCGGGTACTGGGGTTAAAGGCATTTGCCACCATGCAAATATTTTATTAAATATTTTATTCTTATTTTGCCACTATGCAAATATTTTATTTTTATTTAATAGAGCGAGAACAAGAGAACGGGCATGTATGTGAAGACCTCCAGTCACCACAAACGGACTCCAGATGCACATGCCACCATGTGCATCTGGCTTACATGGGTTCAGGGGAATTGAACCTGGGTCCTTAGGTTTTGCAGGCAAGTGCCTTAACTGCTAAGCCATCTCTCAAACCCCCAAAATGGTCTTAATCTCACAATTCTCCTGTCTCAGCCTCCCAAGTGCTGGGATTGCAGGTGTACACCACAACTATATTACCTGTGGCTTTAAATTGAAACAAATGTGTCTTTGTCATTCAGAAAATCCTCGCCCCTTAATTACAGTAAATCCTCTTTGCCTGGAACAGCAAAGCCTAGATGACAGCACTTTTTTATTCCCCCAGAAGTCTGAGAAATTTTAAGCCCACTAAAACCTACTGCTTGGAAAAAATGATTCTCAAAATCTTACCATTCATTGACAATACGTGTAGTTACCCAAGAGTTCTGGTTAATATAGAAAATGAGATTAATGTTTCAAACCTGCTAACATAATAACCATTCTGCAGTTCATGGATCAAGGAGTAATTTGAAGTCTTATTTAAGAAATAAGAAATAAACTTTGTAAGATAGCTGCGTGAACTAAAGTTCCCAAAAGGTACTACATCTGCTTCCAAAAATGCTGAATGGACTGACAGAACTCCTTTGATCGCAAAGAAATGGAATGTTGCAGGATCATAGCCAGATTATCTTGGGCTGCCTCTAGCCCCTCAGTAGCCATTTATTGTCCACCTCTGTGTCTGACCTAACATCCTTGTGACTAGCAGGTGATCAGGCAAAACCTTTCTTGGACTATACAAGCAGACCACCAGCTTCCACCAAAACAAACGCTAAGAATGTCACCAGATAACATCTGCAGCCTAAAGCTGAGATCGCCTCACATTACTAAGGTTCCCACCCATTTATTTGAAAAGTGTATTGGTTTGTTCTGTAATTATAAAACCTTCAGAAAATTGTTAATTGGTAACATTGGGGTAACCTAAACCTGTGTTCCCGGACAATGGTCACTCATATTTGGCTCCAGAATAAGCTATCTCTTATCCCCTTTGAAGCAAGAGCTGTGTGTTTTGTATTGATAGCTGCTGTAAATTCCTCTGATGGATCTTAACACAGTAAATTAAAAACCTAGCAAAATCTTTCTCTCTCTCAAATAAATAAATAAATAAATTTTAGAAAGGGCTGGAGGCATGGCTTAGCAGCTAAGGCACTTGCCTACAAAGCTAAAGGTCTCAGGTTCAATTCCCTAGTATCATGTAAGCCAGGTGTACAAGGTGGCACATGTGTCTGGAATTTGTTTGCAGTGGCTGAAGGCCCTGGCACACCCATTATCTCTTTCTAGACCTGTCTCTTTCTTTCTCTCTCTCACTCACATAAATAAATTAAGATTTTTTTAAAAAACCTAGAAAATGGGCTGGGGAATAGTTTAGCATTTGGGGCACGTGCCTGCAGAGCCTAACAAGCTGGGTTCAGTTCCCCAGTGCCCACGTAGAGCCAGATGGACAAAGAGACACAAGCATCTGAAGTACACTTGCAGTGACTATGGACCCTGGTGTGCCCATTTTCTACCTCTCTCTCTCTCTCTCTCTCTCTCTCTGTCTCTTTTTACTATCAAATAAATAAAGTTTTAAAAAAACTATAAAAAGGAAGGGAGAGACTGCAAAGATTGCTCAGTGGTTAAAGGCATTTGCTAACAAAGATTGTTAGCCTGGGTTCAATTCCTCAATCTCCAGGTAAAGCTAGATGCATAAAGTAGTGCATGCATCTGGAGTCAGTCTCCAGTGGCAGGAAGCTCTGATGTAGCCATTCCTACTCTTTCTGACTCTTTACCAATCTCAAAAGTCTATTTAAAAAGGGGGGGGTCTATTTAAAAAAGAGGGTGTGGTGGCATATGCCTTTAATCCCAGCACTTGGGAGGCAAAGGTAGAAGGATTTCTATGAGTTCAAGGCCACCCTGAGACTATATATAGTGAATTCCAGGTCATCCTGTGCTAGAGTAAGTGAAAACCTACATCAAAACGCCCAAAAGAAAGAAAGAAAGAAAGAAAGAAAGAAAGAAAGAAAGAAAGAAGGAAGGAAGGAAGGAAGGAAGGAAGGAAGGAAGGAAGGAAGGAAAGAAAGAAAGAAAGAAAGAAAGAAAGAAAGAAAGAAAGAAAGAAAGAAAGAAAGAAAGAGAAGAAAGAAGGGAGGAAGAAAGGGGGCTCAAGAGATGGCTTAGCAGTTAAGATACTTGCCTGCAAAGCCTAAGGACCCAGGTTCTATTCCTTAAGATCCATGTAAGCCACATGCACAAGGTGGTGCACACATTCGGAATTTGTTTGCAGTGGCTGAAAGTCCTCATGTGTCCATTCTCTTTCTGTCTGTCTGTCTGTGTCTGTCTGTCTGTCTATCTATCTGTCTGTCTCTCTCGCTCTCTCAAATAAATAAAATTAAATAGAAAGAAAGTTTACCAGGCATGATGCTGCATGTCTTCAAAACCAGCCCTCAGGATGCAGAGGTAGGAGGATTGCAGTGAATTTGAGTCCCCCATGAGATTACATAGTGAATTTTGTGTCAACCTGGGCTAGAGAAAGACCCTACCTCAAAAAGAAAAAAAACAAAAAAAGTAAAGAAAGGAAGTGAAAAAAGAATAAAGTACCTTGGAATAAACCTAACCAAGAAACTAAAGGATGTCTACAGTGAAAACTACAAAACACTCAAGCGAGAAACTGCAGAAGACACTAGGAAATGGAAAAACGTCCCTTGTTCCTGGATTGGAAGAATCAATATTGTGAAAATGGCAATTTTACCAAAAGCAATCTACACATTTAATGCAATCCCCATCAAAAATCCAAAGGCATTCTTCATGGTAATAGAAAAAACAATCCAAAAATTCATTTGGAATCAGAAAAAAAAAAAACTCAAATATCTAAAATAATACTGAGCAACAAAAATGAGTCAGGAGGTATAACCATACCTGATTTTAACCTATACTACAGAGCAATGGTAACAAAAACAGCATGGTACTGAACAAAAGCAGATATGTAGATCAATGGAACAGAATAGAGGACCCAATATAAGTCCAGGTAGCTATAGCCACCTGATATGATAAAAATGCCAAAAATACTCATTGGAGAAAAGACAGCCTCTTCAGCAAATGGTGCTGGGAAAACTGGATATGTATCTATAGAAGGATGAAAATAGATTCTTCTCTTTCTCCATGCACAATAATTAAATCCAAATGGACTAAAGACCTTAACATCGGACCTGAAACTCTGAAATTGCTAGAGGAAAAAGTAGGGGAAACCCTTCAACATATAGGTATTGGCAAAGACTTTCTGAATATAACCCCAATTGCTCAGGCAATAAAACCACAAATTAACCACTGGGACCTCATGAAATTACAAAGATTTTCTACTGCAAAGGACATTGTGAATAAAGCAAAAAGGCAACCTACAGAATGGGAAGAAATCTTTGCCAGCTATATATCTGATAGAGGATTAATATCTAGGATATACAAAGAACTCAGAAAATTAAATAATAAGAAGTCAAACAAGCCAATTAAAAAATGGGCTATGCACAAAGCCAAGCGCCACATGTTCTCTCTCATATGTGGATCCTAGCTACAGATGACTGGGCTTCTGCGTGAGAATGAAAATACTTAGTAGCAGAGGCCAGTAAGTTGAAAAGGAGACATAAAGGGTGGAGAAAGGAAGGGAGGAGGATACTTAATAGGTTGATATTGTATATATGTAATTACAATGATTGTAATGGGGAGGTAATATGATGGAGAATGGAATTTCAAACGGGAAAGTGTGGGGGTGGGGAGGGAGGGAATTACCATGGGATATATTTTATAATCATGAAAAATGTTAATAAAAATTAAAAAAAAAAAAAAAGTTAAAGACCAAAAAAAAAAAAAAAAATGGGCTATGGAGCTAAATAGAGAGTTCTCAAAAGAAGAAATACAGATGGCTATAAGCATTTAAAAAATGTTCTACATCTCTAGTCATCAGGGAAATGCAGATTAAAACTACATTGAGATTCCATCTCACTCCTGTCAGATTGGCTACCATAATGAAAACAAATGATCATAAATGCTGGCAGGGATTTGGAAAAAGAGGAACCCTTCTACACTATTGGTGGGAATGCAATCTGGTCCAGCCATTGTGGAAATCAGTGTGGAGGTTCCTAAGACAGCTAAAGATTGATCTATCATATGACCCAGCTATAGCAACTCCTAGGCATATATCCTAAGGACTCATCTCATTTCCTTAGAAGTACGTGCTCAACCATGTCTATTGCTGCTCAATTTATAATAGCTGGGAAATGGAACCAGCCTAGATGTCCCTCAAATGATGAGTGGATAATGAAGATTGGCACATTTATACAATGGAGTTCTACTCAGCGGTAAAGAAAAATGAAGTTATGAAATTTGCAGGAAATTAGATGGATCTGGAAAGGATTATACTAAGTGAGGTAACCCAGGCCCAGAAAGCTAAGCACCACATGTTCTCCCTCATATGTGGATCCTACCTACAGATGATTGGGCTTCTGTGTGAGAAGGAAAAAACTCAGTAGCAGAGGCCAGTAAGCTAAAAAGGAGGTATAAACGGAAGAGAAAGGAAGGGAGGAGGGTACTTAATAGGTTGGTATTGTATATATGTAAGTAGAAGAATAGATTAACGGGGGTGAAAAGGCCAAAGTGAGGTCAGGGGAAGAGATTGAGTAAAGGAAAGGTGGAGGGAGGGCTAATCAAAATTTAAGAGGATGCAAATAAATCATATGGAATCCTCCGGTTTTGGACAATGGAACAATCAGGAGCCATAGATTGTTGTTAGAAAATTTTCAGTGCCAGGGATGGGATACTTCCAGTGAGTTGTTGGCCAGGGAGGTCCCTGATGCCCCCCAAACATTATAGGCATTGCTGAGGCCCTTGGTTTCCCACCAGGACTAGATGGTAAGACCCTATTGCTGAAGACTCCACATACTTGGGCTGCAAGGCCACTGAAAAATCCTGCTGGAACTGAGCTGATGACCTCCTCCATGTAGACCAGCTGACAGAAAGCTGGAAGAAGCCATTCTACATGTAGTTCAATGGGAGAAAGAGATACCACCAGTGAAGATACTCAACAGTGGACACTGCAAACCTTATAATTGGCCAGCCAGGCCAAATGAGCCAATGGGTGCAATAGTAGCATGTCTGTTATGGTGGAAACCAACTGCCCTCCAACTGGACTAGAGGCCTGCTTCATGGGAGGGAATACATTCCTGATACTGAAAACTTAAAACAGGGGTAGTCATGAGCTCCAGGGGTGTAACATCTGCTGATGTCTGGAAAAATGTATATACTATGCTTATCAAACTGCCCAGTAAGCACTTCTCTTAATATTTATACCCTTATATTAACACTACTCTCACTTTGGGTAGAGAATCTTCTCTTTTCAGATGGCAGTGACCTTGGGACAACTCAGAAGGTATCATTGTGCTGGAAAGAAGTAACTGGAGTACTGAGTAACATCTCGATCATACCTTCCGAGGCTCAGGGTCTAATGCGGAAGAGGTGGCGGAAAGAATGTAAGAGCCAAAGGAAGGGTAGGACTACTTACAACGTGCTCCTCCAGACACAAAATGGTCTGGATATCCATGACCTCACAGTGCCTGACACTACCTACACAAGACAAGAAGAGGAAAAGATCATGACATCAAAATAAAGAGAGACTGATTGAGATGGGGAGGGGATATTATGGAGAATGGAATTTCAAAGAGGAAAGTGTGGGGGGCGGGAGGGTATTACCATGGGATATTTTTTATAATCATGGAAAATGTTAATAAAAATTGAGAAAAAGAAAACATGAGTTTATGGGAACATCTGAATCAAAAACTACCACATTCTACCCTTGGATTCTATGATTTAAAACCATCTCAAGAAGCAAAAATGCATTCAGTGCAACTAAAAATTCCTTGACCTTTTCATGGTGGCACACACCTTTAATCCCAGCAATCGGGGGCAAAGTTAGGAGTATCATTGTGAGTTCTTGACAAACCTGAGATTACATAGTGAATTTCAAGTCAACCTGGGCTAGAGTGAGACCCTACCTCGAAGAACAAAAAACAGTCCCTGTAGTTGATACAGTCTCAATGCTATTCAAACAATGCCTAATCCAAAGTCTCTTAACTGTAAGCCTGTATAACCAAAAAACAAGTTACATACACATAATGGCACAGAATAAACATTCTTACTGCAAAAGAAGGCATTGGGGCCAGGCTTGGTGGCAACACATCTTTTTTTTTTTTTTTTTTTTTTTTTTGAGGTGGGGTCTCACTCTGGTCCAGGCTGACCTGGAATTAACTACGTAGTCTCAGGGTGGCCTCAAACTCATGGCCATCCTCCCAACACTCAGTTGGCTGAGGTTGGAGGCCCACTGTGAGCTACAGGGTAGCCTGAGACTAGTAAAATTCCAGTTGAGCCTAGGGTAGAATGAAACCCTACCTTGCAAAACCAAAAGAAGAAGGAGGAGGAGAAAGAGGAGGTAGTATTGGGCATAGCAAGGAAAGATTGAACCAATGCAAGATCTAAAGCAACCAGCAAACATCAAATCCTATAGTTCCAAGTCTGACATCTCTAACCAGTAGCAAAGTCTCTATAGAGTTCCAATTCCTTCCTTCCAGCTGGACTGCTCACAGCCCAAGGAAAAAACCCCATCCTGAGCTGGCAGGTCTCCTTGGTGGCTATTCTATAGTCCTACCACTTCAAACCCTGGGGTCTCCACTGTAACACACAGTTCATCATGCTGTGGCCTCCCATGGCTTCTCTTTAGTGACTATGACCCTGCTCGGCATTGCCTAGGGGCCATCTTCAAATCACCATATTGTAAACCAGGTGTGGTGGTGCATACCTTTAATCCCAGCACTTGGGAGGCAGAGGTAGAAAGACCATGAGATTACATAGTGAATTCCAGGTCAGCCTGGGCTAGAGTGATACCCAACCTCAAATAAATAAATAACCACATTGTAAATCCAATGACCCTCTCTTTCCTGAATTTGTTATACTCACAAAATACCAAGTAGGCTATAAAATTGTTAATCTAGGGGGGAAGAAATCCACTGTTTTTTATAGTTTAAAGCTCTAAAAGGGAGAGAAAAGGGGCTGAAGCCTAGAAGGTAAGAGAAGGAAGCAAGGTGGAACTTTTGCTCAGGGAGGCAAAAGGGTGCTTGAGAAGCCCCCAAAGCTAACCTTTTTTTTTTTTTTTTTGGTTTTCAAGGTTGAGTCTCCCTATGGTCTAGGCTGAACTGGAATTCACTCTCAGGGTGGCCTCAAACTCACAGCAATCCTCCTGCCAAATTTAATCCCAAATGATGGGATTAAAGGTGTGTGCCACCACACTCTAATAAGCCAACCACCCATGTCAGGGCAGGTTATGTGTTAGACTTGATTGATAGTAGGCTTTGCCATTATTAAATAAGCTGTGTTTTGGGGGTTATCCTTTGTTGCTTCCTGTTTTATAATGCCATTGTCTTCATCTTCTGTCATTCTTGGAGGCAAGGTCTCACTCTGCCCCAGGCTGTCATGGAACCCTTTACAGACCAGAAATCACAACCTCCCAGTTGACAGCATTAAGGGTGTGGGACAACACACACCCTAAGGGACAGTGACTTTGTTAGATTGTCTGTTTGTTTTAATATCCACTCTCACATAAATACTCTGTGCCGGTTTTGATGGAATATATATATTGCTCAGTTGAATTTTAGAATTTGCCTGCATTTTGCTCCACCCAACCCACTAGAATATTTGCAAGCAGACAAATTCAACATGTAGGGCCACTACTTCAACACCCCACTCTCATCAATTGACAGGTCATCCCAGCAAAAATAAATTGAGAGACATCTGGATTAAATGATGTCATAGAACAAATGGACCTAACTGATATCTATAGAACATTCCATCCAAATGCTGCAGAATATACATTCTTTTCAGTAGCACATGGAACATTATCTAAAATAGACCATATATTAGGACACAAAACAAACTTTAACAAATACAGGAAAATTAAAATAATTCCTTGTACTCTATCTAATCACAATGGGATTAAACTACAAATCAGCAACAAGAAAAATTACGGGGTATACATAAAATCACAGAAACTAAATAGTATACTATTGAATTGAAGAAATCAAAAAGGAAATCAAAACATTCATAGATCAAATAATAATGATAACATGTCCAAAACCTTTGGGACACAATGAAGATAGTCCTAAGAGGGAAATTTATAGCCTTAAGCAACTATATTAATAAATTTAAAAGATCACAAGTAAAGAATTGAATGCTTCACCTTAAGGCCTTGGAAAAAGAAGAACAAGGCAAACCAAAAATCAGTAGATGGGAAGAAATAATCAAGATTGAGGCAAAAATTAGCCAAAAATACAATACAAAGAATCAATGAAACAAAGAGTCGATTCTTTGAAAGGATAAACAAGATTGGTAACCCCTAAGCACATCTGACCAAAAGAAAAGAGAGAATAGACACAAATTAATAAAATTAGAGATGAAAAAAGTCACCAATACAACAAATACCAAAGAAATTCATAAACTTATAAGGACATACTTTAAGAACATATACTCCAGTTAAATTTGAAAATCTGAAGGAAATGGATGATTTCCTTGACTTATATGACCTACCAAAATTAAAACAAGATGAGATTAACCATTTAAACAGACCTATAACAAGTATGGTGATCAAAGCACTTATAAAGAATCTTCAAACTAAAAAATGTCCAGGCCCAAATGGATTCGCTGATGAATTTTACCAGACCTTCATGGAAGAACTAACACCAAGGCTTCTCAAACTTTTCTATAAAATAGAAAGGAAGGAATATTACCAAACTCCTTCTATGAAACCAGCATCACCCTGATACTAAAACCAAAGACAGAACAAAAAAAGCAAATTACATACCAATTTTCTATTTGAACATAGATGCAAAAATTCTCAACAAAATATTGACAAAAAGAATGTAAGCATATATCAAAAAAGATCATTCACCCTGGCCAATTAGGCTTTATCCCTGTGTTGCAGGGATGGTTCACCACATACAAATCAATAAATGTAATACACTGTATAAGTGGACTGAAGGACTAAAACCACA
This sequence comes from Jaculus jaculus, assembly GCF_020740685.1. Lineage (NCBI taxonomy): Eukaryota > Metazoa > Chordata > Mammalia > Rodentia > Dipodidae > Jaculus > Jaculus jaculus. The sequence continues at coordinate 36,134,666 of NC_059108.1, read as the reverse complement.
CAATCATCTCAATAGATGCAGAGAAGTCATTTGACAAAATCCAACATTTCTTCATGGTGGTAAAAAGAATGTAAGAGTTGGGCTGGAGAGATGGCTTAGAGGTTAAGCACTTGCCTATGAAGCCTAAGGACCCCGGTTCGAGGCTTGGTTCCCCAGGTCCCACGTTAGCCAGATGCACAAGGGGGCGCACGCGTTTGGAGTTTGTTTGCAGAGGCTGGAAGCCCTGGCGCGCCCATTCTCTCTCTCTCCCTCTATCTGTCTTTCTCCCTGTGTCTGTCGCTCCCAAATAAATAAATAAAAATTAAAAAAAAAAAAAAGAATGTAAGAGTCAAAGGAAGGGTAGGACTGCTTACAATGCAATCATTTGGACAGAAATTGACCTCAATATCCACGACCTCGCAGTGCACTACTTTCAGAGGACCCTTATAGTAGGAAGAAACGATGATGACATCAAAATAAAAGCGAGACTAATTGAGGAGTGGAGGGCATTATCATGGTTTAGTGTCTATAATTATGGAAGTTGTCAATTTTTTTTTAATTAATGTCAGAATGGTCTGGCCTTATCTTATCTTGGTCCCTCTGGGGATGTTTTTCTGAAAAGGACCTTCCTGAAGTGTGATAGAAGAATTTTTTTTTTTTTTTTTTTTTTTTTTGGTTTTTCAAGGTAGGGTCTCACTCTGGTCCAGGCTGACCTGGAATTAATTCTGTACTCTCAGGGTGGCCTTGAACTCGAGGCAATTCTCCTACCTCTGCCTCCTGAGTGCTGGGATTAAAGGCGTGCACCACCACACCCGGCCTTTTGTTTTTATTTTTTTTGTTTTTGGAGAAGAAATTTAACAATGAAACTAGAGCCAGATGATACTGTAAGAGCACAAATTTCTATGCATAAGCTGTACCAGGGAGACAGCATGACCCTGAGTCTCCTCCCTATCTCAGCAGCTGCACCCTGCTTGTGTGTTATCTGGTTAGTGCAGCCACAGACACAAACACCCAGGAACAGTTTTTCTGTTCTACACTTGTACTTTCTTATCACTGTTTTGGTTTTTTTTTTTTCCTAAGGAATTTTTGTTTTTCAAGTTAGGGTCTTACTCTAACCCTGGCTAACCTGGAAGTTACTCTGTAGTCTCAGGGTAGCCTCCAGCTCATGGTGATCCTTCTACCTCTGCCTCCCGAGTGCTAGGATTAGAGGCATGTGCCACCACACCTGGCTCCTAAGGAATTTTCTGTTTGTGCCCCCAAATCATGTAACCTTAGAAACCTGTAACCCACCAATAGTGCCAAGAATTCAAGATAATGTCAGACGAACTGCCATACTGTTTATAAAACCTCTGAGCTATCAGAGCTTGGTACTCAGGCTTTGGAAATTATTCTCCTGAGTCCATGTGGACATGAATAAATTTTCGGATCCTCCATTCTATCTCTGGTGCCATCCCTGTGTTACTCAGTTTTCTGTAACAGAAGGATTAAGATTCCTAGGCAGATTGTCCTTTCCCAGAAATCTTGACACCAGAGCAGTAAGTACTACACTGAGCAGACCAGCAGTCCACAGGGCGGGGTGGGGGTCACAGAAGAGATATTCCTAAAAGTCTTGGGGTGGGCTCCCCATTTTTTGGAAACAGCTCTGGATTCATTGCTTCCCTCTCTCTCTCTCTCTCATGGTTTGTTTGTTTGTTTTGAGGTAGAGTTTCACTCTAGACCAGGCTGACCTGGAATTCACTATGTAGTCTCAGGGTGACCTTGAATTTATAGTGATCCTCCTATTCTGCCTCCCAAGTGCTGGGATTAGAGGCATGCGTCACCACGCCCGGCTTCATTCCCTCTCTTAAGCAAACCCTTCCCTTAAAACTTTTCCTCATAAAAAGCTCTAAGCTATAATAAGATCTTGTTGAACTTTATGCTCTGGTCTGTGGATTTAATTCATTGAATTCATAAGACAAAAGCTCAATGCTTACCATTCAGTGGAAGTTTTTGTATGTTTTGTTTTTGTTTTGAGGTAGGGTCTCACTCTAGCCCAGGCTGACCTGGAGTTCACTATGTGGTTTCAAGATGGCCTTGAACTCATGGCGAACCTCCTACCTCTGCCTCCTGAGTGCTGGCATTAAAGGCGTGTGCCACCACACCAGGCTCAGTGGAACTTTTTTTTTTTTAATTTTTTATTTATTTGAGATAGACAGACACAGAGAGAAAGGCAGATAGAGGGAGAGAGAGAATGGGCACACCAGGGCTTCCAGCCTCTGCAAACGAACTCCAGACGCGTGCGCCCCCTTGTGCATCTGGCTAACGTGGGACCTGGGGAACCGAGCCTCGAACCGGGGTCCTTAGGCTTCACAGGCAAGCGCTTAACTGCTAAGCCATCTCTCCAGCCCTCAGTGGAACTTTTGTATGTGACCATGACCATCTGGGACCATTACCTCAAAGTTTTTGCCCACTCAAAAACCAATAAATGTTCCATCACTCTCAAGGCATCCTGAAATTCCCATATCAGTATGAGAATTTAGGCTGACCACCATAACCCCCATAGAGTAAATTCCCATTAAAGACCCTAATCAGGGTCTCCAGGCAGGACCATTTCTGGGAATGACCTCCTGAGAAGGTGATCTACCTATTTTCCTTCTCTATAAGCTCTGTAATAAAATTCTTCTGAACTTCGTTCTCACTGGTCTATATGTTTCATTTGTCAAATTCAGAAGAGCAGAACTTGGAAGCCACTGACTCAGTGTAAGTTTTCCATTGCCATGAGCATCTGCGGCCTTAACTCCTGAGTTACAGCCAAACCAAAAGCAGAGAAAAGCTCTGTTTCCCTCAAGCATACGCCAAATTCCCATGTAGAAAGGGAGGGAGAGTGAAGGAGGGAGGAAGGAAGGGAATTTGGTACCTGAAACTGTACCTTGATTTAGGAATTATTCTCAGTTTATAAACGTATCATGATGTTCTTATCTATGTTTTATGGAGCTAGAATTCTTTTGTTTTTGTTTTCAACATAGATTCTCTCTCAGTCTAGCCTAGGCTGACATGAAACTCACTCTGTAGTCTCAGGTGGTCTCAAATTCACAGTGATCCCCTACCTCAGTCTGAGACTCCCAGAGTCAGTGTGGGCTAGAGTAAGACCCTACCTCTAAAAAGCCTAAAAAATGTGGGGGAGCCTGGAGCAATGGTTCAACAGTTAAGACACTTGCCTGCAAAGCATGACAACCCAGTTCCATTTCCCAGGACCCACATAAAGCCGGAGGCACAAAGTGGCACCTGCATCTCGAGTTCATTCACAGTGGCTAGACACCCTCGAGTGCCCATTCTCTCTGACTCTCTCCGTGTGTGTGTGTGTGTGTGTGTGTGTGTGTGTGTAAAAGAGGCTGGAAGAATGGCTTAGCAGTCAAGGCACTTGCCAGTAAAGCCAGAGGACCCAGGTTCAATTCCCAAGTACCAATGTAAAGCCAGATGATCTGCGTGGTGCATGCATCTGGAGTTCATTTGCAATGGCTAGAGGCCCTGGTGTACCCATTCTTTCTCTACCTAGCTCTATCTCTCTTAAATAAATAAATATATATATTTTGAAATTCTGGGGAGGCCGGGTGTGGTGGCGCATGCTTTTAATCCTTGCATTTGGGAAGTAGAAGTAGGAGGATCACCATGAGTTCAAGGCCAGCCTGAGACTACATAGTGAATTCCAGGTCAGCCTGGGCTAGAACAAGACCCTACCCTGAAAAAAACAAAACAAAAGCCAGGCATGATGGTGCACACCTTTAATCTCAGCCCTCCAGAGTTTGAGGCCACCCTGAGACTACATAGTGAATTCCATGTTAGCCTGAGCTAGAGTGAAATCCTACCTTGAACAACCAAAAAAGAAAAAAAAAAGTCCCAGGGAAAAGAACCTGAAAATTAATCACTATTTTAGGTGCCATAAAGAACCTTTGTGGCCAGCTATAGCACTCCTAGGCATATATCCAAAGGACTCATCTCATTTCCTTAGAAGTACATGCTCAACCATGTTTATTGCTGCACAATTTATAATTGCTGGGAAATGGAACCAGCCTAGATGTCCCTCAACAGATGAGTGGATAATGAAGATGTGGTACATTTATACAATGGAGTTCTACTCAGCGGTAAAGAAAAATGAAGTTATGAAATTTGCAGAAAAATGGATGGACCTGGAAAGTATTATACTAAGTCAGGTAACCCAGGCCCAGAAAGCCAAGCACCACATGTTCTCTCTCATATGTGGATCCTAGCTACAGATGACTGGGCTTCTGTGTGAGAATGAAAATACTTAGTAGCAGAGGCCAGTAAGTTGAAAAGGAGACATAAAGGGTGGAGAAAGGAAGGGAGGAGGCTACTTAATAGGTTGATATTGTATATATGTAATTACAATGATTGTAATGGGGAGGTAATATGATGGAGAATGGAATTTCAAATGGGAAAGTGTGAGGGTGGGGAGGGAGGGAATTACCATGGGATATATTTTATAATCATGGAAAATGTTAATAAAAATTAAAAAAAAAAAAGAACCTTTGTGGGCTGGAGAGATGGTTTAGTGGTTAAGCATTTGCCTGTGAAGCCTAAAGACCTCGGTTTGAGGCTCGATTCCCCAAAAACCCACGTAAGCCAGATAAACAAAGTGGCGCATGTATCTGGAGTTCGTTTGCAGTGGCGGGAGGCCCTGGCGCGCCCATTCTTTCTATCTATCCTCCTCTTTCTCTCTCTGTGGGTCTGTTACTCTCAAATAAATAAATAGTCAATTAATAACTTTTTAAATAAAAAAAGAACATTTGTGATTTGTGAGAAGAGGTCTCAGAGTCAGCATTTTAATAGAGTTAAAATAAGTTGAACCTAGTCCTTACAGATGACCTTAAGGGACTAAATTGTTGATGGTGTAGAATCAGCAAGAGAGCCAGAAGAGGAAGCTGCCACTGGGGCTGCATTGCTGAGAAGTCATGATAAACCTTTATCGGATGGATGAGCAAAGGAAGCAGTGTGTGGAAACAGAGGCTACTCTCCAGAAGATGATGTCGTCTAGGGCTGTTGGGTTCATTTGGTCAATAGATGTGGCAAATTTAGTTGTGTCTTTTTTTTTTTTTTTTGGTTTTTCAAGATAGGGTCTCACTCTGGTCCAGGCTGACCTGGAATTAACTCTGTCATCTCAGGGTGGTCTTGAACTCATGGCGATCCTCCTACCTCTGCCTCCCGAGTGCTGGGATTAAAGGCGTGCGCCACCACGCCCGGCAGTTGTGTCTTATTGTTTATTTATTTTGCATTGTTAGGGATCAAACCCAGGGCCTTGCATTTGCTACACAAGAGCTCTCTCTTTCTCCTCACAAATAAATTCTTTGTTATTCATTTACTTATTTATTTATTTGAGAGAAAGAGAGAGAGAGAAAGGAGGCAGACAGAGAGAAAGAAAGAATGGGCACGCCAGGGTCCCTAGCCACTGCAAACAAACCCCAGACTATATGCACCCCTTGTGCATTTGACTTACATGGGTCCTGGGGAATTGAACCAGGGTCCTTAGGCTTTGCAGGCAAATGTCTTAACTGCTAAGCCATTACCTTAGCCTCACAAGTAATTTTTTTTAAAGATAATGGAAAGCTGGGTGTAGTGGTGCATGCCTTTAATCCCAGCACTCGGGAGGCAGAGGTAGGATTGCTGTGAGTTCGAGGCCACCCTGAGACTCCATAGTGAAGTCCAGGTCAGCCTGGGCTAGAGTGAGACCCTACCTCGAAAAAACAAAAACAAACAAACAAAAAAGTTAATGGACATACAGGGGCTGGATGAATAATTCAGTGGTTAAAGTTCAGATGATTAAAGTGGCATGCATCTGGAGTTCACTTGCAATGGCAGAAGGCTCTGGTACACCCATTCTCTCTCTCTCTCTCAAATAAACAAATAAAAACATTGTCTAAAAATGCCATTTCTTGAGTTGGGTGTGGTGGCACACATCTTTAATACCAGCACTCAGGAGGCAGAGGTAGAAGGATCACCATGAGTTTGAGGCCACACTGAGATTACTTAGTGAATTCCAGGTCAGCCTGGGCTAGAGAGAGACCCTACCTAGAAAAACCAATAATAGATAAATAAATAAATACATATATACATAAAAATGGCCATCTCCAGTCCAACCATCAGGACCCACTACCCTGATCAGTAGCAGCCATCAACACTGAGGCCAGACCCTCCACAGGAAAAAAAAAAAATTATGACTCACTGAAGGCTCAGATAATAATTAGGTTTTGTGCAGGGTGTGGTGGGGCATGCCTTTAATCCCAGCACTGGGGAGGTAGAGGTAAGAGGATCGCTGTGAGTTCAAGTCCACCCTGAGACTATATCGTGAATTTCAGGTTAGCCTGGTCTGGAGTTAGACCCTACAATGAAACACAAAAACAAAAACAATAATAATAATTAGCTTTTGTTTTATTTTTTGTTTTTTGTTTTTTGAGGTAGAGTCTCACTCTAGCCCAGGCTAACCTGGAATTCATTCTGTGTTCTCATGGTAGACTTGAACTTATAGCAATTCTCCTATCCTAACCTCTGCCTCCCAAATGCTGGGCTTAAAGGAGTGTACCACCATGCCCGGCTCAAGAATTAGCATATTCATTTATTTATTTTTGTTTTTTCAAGTAGGGTCTTACTCTAGCTCAGGCTGACCTGGAATTCACTATGTAGTCTCAGGGTGGCCTTGAACTCATGTCAATCCTCCTACCTCTGCCTCCCAGAGTGCTGGGATTACAGGCATGCACCACTGCACCCGGTTCATTTTTTTAAATTATTTATTTATTTGTTTGAGAGCAACAGAGAGAGAAAGAGGCAGATAGAGAGAGAGAATGGATGCTCCAGGACCTCCGGCCACTTCAAATGAACACCAGACGCATGTGCCCCCTTGTGTATCTGGCTAACATGGGTCCTGGGGAATCGAGCCTCGAACCAGGGTCATTAGGCTTCACAGGCAAGCACTTAACTGCTAAGCCATCTCTCCAGCCCCCAGAGCATTTTTAATTAAAAATTTTTGTTTGTTTTCTGAGGTAGGGTCTCACTTTAGCCCAGGCTGACCTGGAATTCACTATGTGGTCTCAGGGTGGCCTCAAACTCACAGTGATCCTTCTACCTCTGTCTCTGGAGTGCTGGGGTTAAAGGTGTGTGCCACCACGCCTGGCTAAAATATTTTTATTTATTTGAGAGAGAGAATATAGGCAAGGCAGGGCTTCCAGCCACTGCAAATGAACTCCAGATACACGTGCCACCATATGCATCTGGCTCTCATGAGTGCTGGGGAATCAAACTTGGGTCCTTGGGCTTCCCAGGCAAGCACCTTAATTGCTAAGCCATTTCTCCAGCATTAAAATTATATATATATTTGCAAACAGAGAGATTGAGACAGAGGTGGACACAGAGAAAGAGAAAGAGATAATGGGGTAAGCCAGGGCTGACCTAGACCTAGCAACGTTTTGTTACAAAGTTTTTTGGGATTTTTTTGTTTGTTTGGCAGGGATCAAACCCAAAACTTCACACATGCTAAGCATATGCATTACCACTGTAGGAAATAAACACTATAAGAGTCCAGGGCTAGGGATATGGCTCAGCAGTTAAAAGTACTTGTTTGCCAGGCATGCTGGAGATGGCATAGTGGTTAAGACATTTGCCTGCAATGCCTAAGGACCCAGGTTCCATTCCCTAGTACACACATAAGCCAGATGTATGTAGTGGCACATACGTTTGTAGTGGCTGGAGGCCTTGGGGTGCCCTCTTAAATAAATACAATAAAATAAAATTTTATTTTGTTTATTTGAGGTAGAGTCTCATTCTAGCCTCCAGGCTGACCTGGAATTCACTATATAGTCTCAGGGTGGCCTTGAACTCATGGTGATCCTCCTGTCACTACCTCCCAAGTGCTGGGATTAAAGGCATGCACCACCACGTCCGGCTTCAAATAAATAAAGAAAAAAGAAGAAGAAGAAAAGAGGGGATGGGGAGCTGGTTTAGCAGTTATGGCATTTGCCTGCAAAGCCAAAGGACCCAGGTTCCATTCCCCAGGACCCATGTAAGCCAGATGCACAAAGTGGTGCATACATCTGAAGTTCGTTCATAGTGGCTGGAGGCTCTGATGCACCTATTCTCATTCTCTCTCTCCCTCTTTGTCTCCCAAATAAATAAATAAACAATAATTTTTTGAGGTAGAGTTTCACTCCAATAAAATAATTAAAAACAGAAAACAGCAGGGCATGGTGGTGCATACCTTTAATCCCAGCACTGAAGAGGTACAGGTAGGAAGAGCACCATGAGTTTGAGGCCAATCTGATACTACATAGTGAATTCCAAGTCAGCCTGGGCTAGAGAGATCCTATCTCAAATAAATAAATAAATAAGTAAATAGGCTCAGGGTCCATCGTGGAAGAGGTAGTAGAAAGAATGTAAGAGCCAAAGGAAGGGGTGGGATATGAGGGAGAGTGGGAATTACCATGGTTAATTGTCTACAATTTTTTTAACCCAAAAAATAAGCCGGGAGTGGTGATGCACGCCTTTAATCCTAGCACTTGGGAGGCAGAGATAGGAGGCTCACCACGAGTTCAAGACCACCCTGACACTACATAGTGAGCTCCAGGTCAGCCTGGGCTAGAATGAAACCCTACCTATAAAAACCAAAATAATTAATTATTAATTAATTAATTAATTAAAAGGTTACTTTTGAACTCAGACAGCATGCTTCCTTTTTTTTTTGTTTTTGTTTGTTTGTTTTGATCTGGACTGTGTCCAATCCTGCAGGGTAGAAAATTAAATGCTTCACTTTCACTCCTCTGAGTCCTCAGTCTCTTTAGTCAGAGACGTGCCTATCTCCAACATCATTGATCCATACCCACAGCCTCAATACAGTATTTTTTTTTCAAGGTGAGGTCTCGCTCTAGCCCAGGCCAAACTGGAGGTCACTCCGTAGTCCCTGGCTAGCCTCAAATGCATGGCAATACTCCCATCACAGGCCTCCTGAGTGCTGGGATTCAACTTGTGTGCCACCCCCGTTGACACCAATACAGTATTTTAACTCAGATATGTGCATTGCGTTTGAAACATGCTGCTGCACATTGTAATACTCCATAGTATAGTGTAAACCTAACTTTCCTAAGCAGCAAGAAACAAGCAGGTTGATGTCACTTTTTTTTTTTTCCTTTATTAGAGTGGTGTGGACCTACTCCAATATCCCTCAGAGGTGCCAATACATGGGTAGTCTTGCAAATTTTTTAATTAATTTATTTATTTGTAAGCAGAGAGAGAGAGAGAGAGCCAGTTCCTCCAGCCACTGCTAAAACAAACTTCAGATGTATGCACCACTTTGTGCATCTAGCTTTGTCTGTGGGCACTAGAGAACTGAACCCAGGTCGTTAAGCTTTGCAGACAAGCGCCTTAACTGCTGAGCTATCTCTCCAGCCCCCTAGTCTTAGAATTTAACCATAATGTTCCCCTCTCTACAGCAAGGCAGATTACTTTCAGCCATGGAATAATGGCAATGCCTACCTCCAGGGAGTAAGAAGACAAGGTAACTGCACATTATAAAGCGTATGTGTTCCATCAGGCATGTGTGAACCTATAATCCCAGCAACCAAAGGTGGCTGAGGCAGGAGGATTGCAAATTCAAAACCAGCCTGAAGCCAGGCATGGTGGCACATGCCTTTAATCCCAGCACTCGGGAGGCAGAAGTAGGAGGATTGCCATAAATTCAAGGCCACCCTGAGACTATGTAGCGAATTCCAGATAAGCCTGAGCTAGAGTGAGAACCCACCTTAAAAAGCAAAAAAACCATCCTAATATAGCAACACCTTGTCTCAAAACACAAAATTAAACATATATGTTCCTGGAGGCTGGGGATGTAGCTCAGTTGACAGAGTTCTTGCCTAGCATCCTACTCTGCCTCCGGAGTTCTGGGGTTAAAGGCGTGTGCTGCCACGCCTTGGCTTGCTAGGAGATTTTTGTTGTTGTTGTTTGTTTTTATTTATTTATTTGAGAGCAACATACAGAGAGCAAAAGGGGCAGATAGAGAGAACAGGCACGCCAGGGCTTCCAGCCACTGCAAATGAACTCCAGACATGTGTGCCCCCTTATGCATCTGGCCTACCTGGGTCCTGGGGAATCAAGCCTTGAACTGGGGTCCTTAGGCTTCATAGGCAAGTGCTTAACCACTAAGCCATCTCTCCAGCCCACTAGGAGATTTTTTTTTTAATTTTTATTAACATTTTCCATGATTATAAAATATATCTCATGGTAATTCCCTCCTTCCCCACCCCCACACTTTCCCATTTGAAATTCCATTCTCCATCATATTACCTCCCCATTACAATCATTGTAATTACATATATACAATATCAACCTATTAAGTATCCTCCTCCCTTCCTTTCTCTACCCTTCACTAGGAGATTTTTTTAAAGGCAGAGAAGATAGGTGCAAGGAAAGGGGCTATATGGGAAAGGAATACACAATGAGAGGAAAAGGGGGAAAGGAGAAAAGGAAAAAGAATTAGTGATATTTACAGATGGTCACTTCTGTGAATGTATATGTAGGTGTGTAAACTGTGTAAGTCAGTCAGGCACAGTGGCCCACGCCTTTAACCCCAGTACTCGGGAGCCAGAGGTAGGAGGATCACTGTGAGTTCAAGACCAGCCTGAGACTACATAGTGAATTCCAGGTCAGCCTGGGCTAGAGCAAAATCCTGCCTTGAAAAACAAAAGCTCAAGGTCATCTTTGGCTGTACATAATAGATTTGAGGCTATCTTGTGCTACATGAGACCCTGTCTCAAATTTAAAATGAGAATAACTGATGGTCTCAGAACTCAGAAGGCAGACGTATAGCCGGGCGTGGTGGCGCACGCCTTCAAACCCAGCACTCGAGAGGCAGAGGTAGGAGTACCACCAGGAGTTTGAGGCCACCCTGAGACTACAGAGTGAATTCCAGGTCAGCCTGAGCTAGAGTGAGACCCTACCTCGAAAAACTAAAAAAAAAAAAAAAAAAAAAAAAAAAAGAAGGCAGAGGTAGGAGGATCACTGTGAGTTCTAGGATTACAGAGTGAGTTCCAGGTCAGCCTGGGCTAGAGTGAAACCCTACCTCAAAAACACACAAAAAAAAAAAAAAAAAGAAAAGAAAAGAAAAGAAAAGAAAAAAAAAAAAGAAAGAAGAGAAAAGAAATTGAAAACACATATACATATTCTCTAAGTCTAGGACTCCTGTCCTATGTATTTCCACCCACTGCATGTACAGATATCACCAGACCCACTTTGTATTGCCCTGTGGGAACAGGGATTTGGGCAACCTGAACAAGTGCCCGACACTCTGACAACTGCTTTTGCTTTGAGTCATAAACTCTCTTCTGTCTGATCCCAAAGTAGCATGTCTAAGCGGGGCAGGCTAGCTGTGACAGGGTAAGATCCTGGACTCTGCTGTCATTTGAATATGGTTGAGTCTGTCCCCCAAGGGCTGATGTGTCGAAAGCTTGATCCTCTGTGTGACAGTGTTGGGAGGTGATGGAGTATTTAAGAGGCAGAGAGACTACTGGAAAGTGATGAGGTCACTGGGGGCATTGCCTTCAGAAGAGATGAAGGTAATTCTCGTGGGATCCTGGCTAATGTCCATGAGAAGATTGGTCTAAAGCAGCGAGGCCAGCCTCTCCCTGTTCTCTGGCATCTTGTCATCTTGTCAGGGCAGAATCTCTCACAAGGCACTCTAGTCATAATGCCACACAGCCCAGGAATACTCAGCAGAGCCAAGCAAATGCTGGTGACAGGCTATTTTTGTTATTTATTTATTTATTTATTTATTTATTTATTTATTTTTTCGAGGTAGGGTTTCACTCTAGTCCAGGCTGACCCAGAATTCACTATGTAGTCTCAGGCTGGCCTTGAACTCACGGCGATCCTCCTACCTCTGCCTCCCGAGTGCTGGGATTAAAGGCGTGTGCCACCACACCCGGCTTTTAATTTGGTTTTTTATTTGAGATGGGGTCTCACTCTGGCCTAGGCTGACCTGGAAATCACCCTGTAGCCCAGGCTGGCCTCAAACTCACAGTGCCTCCACACCAGTCCCTTTGTTTGAATTTAAATATTTTGTATTTATGTATTTTCAGAGAGAGAGAACAGGCACATGGTTTCACCAGGACCTCCAGCCACTGCAAAATAGCTTGAGACTGGGGAATTGAACCCTGGGGCCAGCAGGTTGTACACGAAAGTGACAAGCTATGCCACAACTCAACTGGCTTACAGCCACGAGCTTATTCTCAAGCTAGCTGCACTGAAGGTCCTCTGTGGTTTAGCCGACCAAGTTTCGGACTGTGGAGGTGTGCACTTGGCTCAATCTAAGTACAGGGCTAAAGGGTAAGGAGATACTATTTACCAGTGCCCCCCCTGCCCGCCCCAGACCATGACAGGTTTGAGGAACAGGAAAGAGGGCTGGAGAGATGACTTAGTGGGTAAGGCACTTGCTTACAAAGCCAAAGGACCCAGGTTCGATTCCCCAAGACCCACATAAGCTAGATACACAAGGGGCCCACACATATTTGGAGTTTGTTTGCAGTGGCTAGACGCCCTGGCGTGCCCATTCTCTCTATCTTCCTCTCTCTCTCTCTCTCTCTCTCAAATAAATAAATAACTAAAATAGTAAAAGAAAAAACAAAACAACAACAACAACAAAAAAACCCACCATGGGTTCAAGCTGGGTGTGGTGGTGCACGACTTTAATTCCAGCATGCAGGAGGCAGAGGTATGAGGATCGCCATGAGTTCAAGGCCACCCTGAGACTACATAGTGAATTTCAAGTCAGCCTGGGCTAGAGCAAGACCCTACCTCAAACAAACAAAGAAACAAACAACAAAACAACAAACCCTGGGTTTCATGGGCTGGAGAGATAGCCTACCAGTTAAAGCATTGCCTGTGAAGCCAAAGGACCCAGACTCAATTCCCCAGGACCCACATAAGTCAGATGCATAAGGTGGCACATGCACTTGGAGTTCATTTACAGTGGCTGAAGGCTAAAATAAAGATGTGACAATTTCCCAAATAGGCTCAATACATGATTTGAGCCTTCTATTAAAAAAAAAAAAAAAAAAAACCTGGGTTCCATCTTCAATACCAAGAAAAATATATAAACCAGCCATATTTTTTTTATTGTTGGGCTGGAGAGATGGCTTAGTGGTTAAGGCACTTGCCTGCAAAGCCAAAGGAACCCCGGTTCAAGACTCAATTCCCCAGGACCCACGTAAGCCAGATGCACAAGGGAGCTCATGCATCTGGAGTTCATTTGCAGTGGCCAGAGGCCCTGGTGTGCTCTAGCTCTCTCTCTCTCTCTGCCTGTATCTCTCTGTTAAATAAATTAATTAATTTAATAATAAATTTAAAAAATTAATTAATTAATTTAAAAAATGGTGGTTTTTTTTTTTTTTTTTGAGACAAGATCTCATGCAGTTCAGTCTAGTCTGGAACTTGATGCGTAGCCAAAGATGACTTTAAACCTTTGATCTTTTGAGTTCTGGGATTCATGCATGCCAGCAAGCACTCTACCAACTGAGCTATTTCCTCGGCTAAAATGTATGTTCTTAATTGCCAAAGAGTCTGCTAAACATTATGTGCTTAGTAGTTGCTCATTGTCTTCTTTTCTATCTTTCTTTTTCCATCTCCTCCTCTTCTTCCCCTTCCTTCTCTTCCTCACCTTCCTCCTTCTGTTTCTTCTTCATCATCTCTTTTACTGAGAAAAGGTCTCACTCTGCAGCCCTGGCTGGCCTGGAATTCCTGCTCCTCCTGAAGGGCTCAATATTTTTGGTCACATAAAAGGAGGATCTGTGGACTGGAGAGATGGCTTAGTGATTAAGGTGCTTGCCTGAAAGCCCAAAGAAACAAGTTTGATTCCCCAGAACACACATAAACCAGATGCACATGCTAGTACATGTGTCTGGAGTTCGTTTGCAGTAACTAGAAGCCCTGGCATTCCCATATTCTCTCTCTCACTTTCTCACTCTCTCAAATAAATAAATAAATTAATTAAAAACTAAGCTGGGCATGGTGGCACCCGCCTTTAATCCCAGACTCAGGATGCAGAGGTAGGAGGATCACTGTGAGTTCAAGGCCACCCTGAGACTTCATAGTGAATTCCGGGTTAGCCTGGGCTAGAGTAAAACCCTACCTCTAAAAACTGAAAAAAATAAAAATAAAAATTGGCCTCCAATAAAACCCCTTTGCAGGGCCAGGGAGATGGCTTAGTGGTTGGTTAAGGTGCTTGCCTACAAAGCCTAAGGACCCAGGTTTAATTCCCTGGTACCCACATAAGCAAGATGCATAAGGTGGTGCACGTGCCTGGAATTTGTTTGCAGTGGATAGAGGTCCTAGCCTACCCATTCTCTCTTTCTCTCCTTTCTAATAAATAAATAAATAAAAATATTTTTAAGGGACTGGGGAAATGGCTTAGCGGTTATGGCATTTGCCTATGAAGCCTAAGGACCCTGGTTCGATTCCCCAGGACCAACCTAAGCCAGATGCACAAGGGGGCATATGTGTCTGGAATCATATGCAGTGCCTAGAGGCCTTAGCATGCCCATTCTCTCTTTCTCTCTATCTGTCTCTTTCTCTCTCATAAAGAAATAAGAAGGAGAAATTGGGTTTGTGTATTCTGTGTCTGCCTCAAGAGATCTAGTGGCCTCAGGAGTGCCCTAGCACCTCTGAGGAGGAAAGGGACCATCCCACACAGGAAGCATGGCATTTACCAGTCCTGCCTGTGATGAGATGAACAACTATTGCTTCTTTTAGAATCCAGCTTGTATCATGAACAAAGCAGGTATCTTTTCTAGTTCTTCATTTCACCTCTAAGATGAGGAAGAGGCCCTTCAAACATGAACATGTGTGAGATCGATATAACTGAACAATATATTAAAGTGAACTAGCATTATTTCTAATAATACTTCTAAAAATATGTTGTTGTTGTTGTTTTTGAGGTATGGCCTTGCTCTAGCCCGGCTGACTGGGAATTCACTATGTAGTCTCAGGCTGGCCTCTAACTCACTTAGATTATCCTACCTCTGCCTCCCAAGTGCTGGGTTTAAAGACATGTATCACCACTTGTGGCCTAACCAACCATAAAAATAATGTTCAGTTTAAAAAGTTTATTTATTTATTAATTTGCAAGCAAAGAGAGATAAAAAGACAGAGAGAATGGGCATGCTAGGGTGTCTGGCCACTGCAAATGAACTCCAGACACATTCACCACCTAGCGTATCTGGTTTACATGGGTTCTAGGGAGGGATTTGTAGGCAAGTAGGTCTTAATTGCTAAGCCATGCCTCCAGCCCTATCCACAATATTTTCTATTGAATTCATTTTTTGTCACTTATCAAAATCATCAAATGGCTGAGTATGCTGGTGTACCCTTTTAACAACAGCACTAGTCAGGTCAGAGGATCCCCTTAATTCAAAACTTGCCAGGAAGCCAGGCATGGTAGCACATATCTTTAATCCCAGCACTCGGCAGGCAGAGGTAGGAGGATCACCATGAGTTCAAGGCCACCCTGAGACTACATAGTGAATTCCAGGTCAGCTTGAACTAGAGGGAAACCTACCTGGAAAAAGAAAAAAAAAAAAAAAACAAACTTGCCTGGTGCTACAAAGTGCATTGAGTTCCAGGTCAGCCTGGGATGAGACCGTACCTTGAAAGAAACCAAAAATGGCCAGGTGGTGCACACCTTTAATCCCAGCACTAGGTAGGAGAAGCACTGTGAGTTTGAGACCAGCCTGAGACTATATAGTGAATACCAGGTCAGCCTGGGCTAGAGTGAAACACTGCCTTGAAAAGGAAAAAAAAAACCCAAAATGGTCAAACAATTTTATGATTTTTAAGGAGAAATAGTTACATATTTTTATTTTTATTTCTTTTTTATTTATTTGAGAGCAACAGAGAGAGAGAGAGAGAGAGAGAGAGAGAGAGAGAGAGAGGGAGAGAGGGAGAGAATGGGCACGCCAGGGCCTCCAGCCACTGCAAACAAACTCCATATGCGTGCACCCCCTTGTGCATCTGGCTAACAGTGGGTTCTGGAGAATAGAGCCTCGCCTAGAACCGGGGTACTTAGCCTTCACAGGCAAGTGCTTAACCACTAAGCCTTCTCTCCAGCCCCATATTTTAATTAATTAATTAATTAATTTGGTTTTTTGAGGTAGGGTCTTACTCCAGCTCAGGCTGACCTGGAGTTCACTATGGAGTCTCAGGGTGGCCTTGAACTCATGGCAATCCTCCTACCTCTGCCTCCAGAGTGCTGGGATTAAAGGCTTGCGCCACCACACCCGGCGCCCATATTTTTATTTTTTATGCAGAGGATACTCAAAATTGGAAACTTTTTTTTTTTCTTTCTTGAAATGAGTTTTCTTATGTTACCAAAGCTAGCCTGAAACTCAGGATCCTCCCACCTCAGCCTCTGAGAGCACGTTTTGTATTCCCTGCTTCAACATAGGACTTCTTGTGTATGGGCTCTAACACTGAATTAGCACCCATCCACCCCCCCACACACTAACATAAATCTTCTTACTATTCATTTATTATTTATTTATGAGAGAGAGAGGGAGAGAGAGAATGGTCGCACCAGGGTCTCTAGTCACTGCAAACAAACTCCAGAAGCATGCACCACCTTATGCATCTGGTTTATGTGGGTTCTGGGGAATCGAACCTCAGTTATTAGGCTTCACAGGCAAGTGCCTTAACCACTAAGCCATCTCTCCAGTCCATCTTCTTTATTAAAATATATTTTTTGGGGTGTGGGCTGGAGAGATGGCTTAGCATTTAAGGTGTTTGCCTGCAAAGCCAGAGAATCCTGATTTGACTCTCCAGGACCCTCATAAGCCAGATGCCCAAGGGGGTGCATGCATCTGGAGTTTGTTTACAGTGGTGGGAAGCCCTAGCATGCCCATTTTCTCTCTCCCTCTGCTTCTTTCTCCTTCTCAAATAAAGAAATTTTTTTAAAAAAATATTTTATTTGTATTTATTTACTTGAGAGAGAGGAAGACACAGGGATAGAGAGAGAGAATGGGTATATCCAGGCCTCCAGCCACTGTACAAGAACTCCAGATACAGGTCCCACCTTGTCTATTTGGCTTACGTGGATCCTGGGGAATCAAACTGAGGTCCTTTGCCTTTGCAGGCAAGTGCCTTAACTGCTAAGCCATCGCTCCAGCCCCTCATTTTTCTTTCTTTCTTTTTTTTTTTTTAATGTTTTTTGGGCTGAAGAGAATAGTGTGCCCATTTTCTGTCTATCTCTATCTGCCTCTTTCTCTGTCTGTTGCTCTCAAATAAATAAATAAATAAATAAAATATGAACCTTGTATAAAAGTAATGTATTTTTATTTTTATTTGCAAGCAAAGAGAGAGAAGAGAGGCAGAGAGCAAGAGAGAAAGAGAGAGAGAATGGGTGCTCCAGAGCCTCTAGCCGCAACAAATGGACTCCAAATGCATATGTCACTAGGTGCATCTGGCTTTACATAGGTGCTGGGGAATCAAACCCTGGTTGTTAGGCTTTGCAGATAAGCATCTTAACTGCTAAGCCATCTCTCTAGACCCAAAGGATTTTTTTTTTTTTGTCAGTTTTTGCTTTTGTTTTTTCCAGGTAGTTTCTCACTCTAGCCCAAGCTAAAGGTAATGTTTCAGTTTGAGATATTAACTAAAATTAAACTAAAGTTAAGATTTTTTTAAAAAATTTTATTTAAGAGCTGGGCGTGGTGGTGCATGCCTTTAATCCCAGCACTGGGGAGGCAGAGATAGGAGGATTGCTGTGAGTTCAAGGCCACCCTGAGACTACATAGAAAATTCCAGGTCGGCCTGGACTACAGTGAGACCCTACCTCAAAAAAAATTATTTTTAAGTTTTATTCCACATTTGAAAAGCTGTATACTTCATAATATGCACAATGTATTTGTTCACTAGTGCATGTTGATGCTATACAAATGTGTCATGTTTTATTTTTCTCTAGATAGTATTAATTGGGATACACAATAAAAAATTATGGTGCCCTTCTGGGATCTGGGTCAAAAGGCACTTAAAGCTGTCCAGCACTTGACATATACTGTTGTAAGTTTTCTGAAAACACAATCTTGAACAGACCACTCCTGGATTTAACCTCTGGTACAATGGCTTACGTTTATCCCAAGAAAGTTGGGAAAGCATGCGCTGCAAGCTCATGCTGACAGAGGCGTCCATGCTATGACTCCCAAGATTTTAGGAGGTTCTGACAGAAGCAATAAAATGTGTCGCAGTGGCTTGTGGTGGTTCTCACATGTGCTCACTGTGTCTAATAGAACCGAGCTTGCTTTCCTCAGCCAGGAACAGATGTCCTTATGAGAGTGTTGAAGCCATAAGGACAACTTCAAAAAGTTAATTTTTAGAGGAATTTTTTTGAGTAATAAAAATATTTAAAGCCAGCCAGGTGTGTTGGTGCACACCTTTAATCCCAACACTCTGGAGGCAGAGGTAGGAGGATTGCTATGAGTTTGAGGCCACCATGAGACTATATAGTGAATTCCAGGTCAGCCTTGGCAAGAGTGAGAATCTACCTCAAACAAACAAACAAACAAAAAAATTAAAAGCCACATGTGATGGCGTGCACTTTCAATCCCAGTACTTGGGAGGCAGAGGTAGGAGGAGTGCCTTGAGTTCAAGACCACCCTGAGACTACATAGTGAAATCCAGGTCAGCCTTGGCCAAAGCAAGACCCTACTTCGATAAACCAAAAACAAAAAATAACTAAGGGGTTAAAGAGATGACTCAGTAGTTAAGGTGCTTGCCTGCAAAGTCTAATGACCAAGGTTTGATTCCCCGACATCTACGTAAAGCCAGATGCACCAAGTGGCACATGCATCTGGAGTCCATTCGCTGAAGGTAGAGGCCCTGGAGCACCCATTCTCTCTCTCTCTCTCTCTCTCTCTCTCTCTCTCTCTCTCTGTCTGAAGTAAATAAATATTTTAAACATATATTTAAAAAAATTAAGCTGGACTTGGTGGTACATGCCTTTAATTCCAGCACTTGGGACACCGAAATAAGAGGATTGCTGAGTTCAAGGCCAGCCTAAAGCTATATAGTGAATTCCAGGTCAGCCTGGGCTAGAGCGAGACCCTACCTCAAAAAGCAAAAAATAAGTTTAAAAGTTATAAAATTTGTTCTATCACACTGACAAATAATAAAACAAATCACACAAACCCCAGGCATGGTGGTTCAGACCTTCAATCCCAGCATTCAAGAGGAGAGGCTGAGGTGGAAAGATCTATCACTGAGCTACATTTGAGCACCTTTCAAAATATTTCATTGTGGCCAGGCGTAGTGGCTCACCACTTTGTGCATCTAGGTTTATGTGGGTTCTGGAGAATCAAATCCGGGTCATTAAGTTTTGCAGGCAAGTGCCTTAACCACCTAGCAATTTCTCCAGCTCCTCTTTTCCTCTTTCCTTCCTTCCTCCCTCCCTCCCTCCCTCCCTCCCTCCCTCCCTCCCTCCCTCCCTCCCTCCCTCCCTCCCTCCTTTCTTTCTTTCTTTCTTTCTTTCTTTCTTTCTTTTTATTTGAGAAAGAGATGGTCTCCAGGACCTCTAGCCACTGCAAACGAACTCCAAGTGCATGCATCACTTTACGCATCTGGCTTTACATGGTTACTGGAGAATTGAACTCGGGAACTCATGTCTTTAGGTTTTGCAGGCAAGTTCCTTAACTGCTGAGCCATCTCTCCAGCCCTCTTGTCCTATTTCTTGAGCTGAGAATTCCAACTTCTTAACATTTTATTCTGTGTAGATGATGCTGACCTTGAATAGGGGGTCCTCTTGCCTCTGCTTCCTAAAAGTGAACACCACCATTCTTGACTTTTTTTTTTTTTTTTTTGAGGTAGGGTCTCACTCTAGCCCAGGCTGACCTGGAATTCACTATGTATTTTCAGACTGGCCTTGAACTCTGTGATTTTCCTATCTCTGCCTCCCTAGCCCCGGGATTAAAGGAGTGTGGCACCACACCCGGCTTTCATTTTCCTATTCTTATTGAAACATTCCCTCCTTCTCCAGGGCTACTAGGAATCCCCTCACTTCTGCTCATCTTCATCATTACACCAGGCAAGTACTTGAAGTTGCAAAGGTTCATTCTTTTCAAGCCCTTTATCCCAAACAAGTATAAATCATATTTTCAGGGATTTGGCTTGTTTTCTTTGTTGACCTGGCTGTCATAATACCCAGTTACTCAACCACACAGTCATCCAGGTGCTGCTGCTGGGACGGCATTTCACAGATGGAATCAGCACGTCAGCCAGTTGGGGATTGTACAACCCCGTAGTCCCAGCTGCTTGAGAGGCTGAGGTGAATGCTTGCTTAAGACCATGAGTGTGAGACCAGCCTGGCAGATATGGAGATGTCAGTCTCAAAATGAACAAGATAGCTGGGCATGGTGGCGCACGCCTTTCATCCCAGCACTTGGGAGGCAGAGGTAGGAGGATCGCCGTGAGTTTGAGGCCACCCTGAGACTACATAGTGAATTCCAGGTCAGCCTGAGCTGGAATGAGACCCTACTCCAAAAAAACAAGCAAACAAAATAATAAATAAATAAATAAAATATAGGAAGTGGACAGATGACTTAGTGGTTAAGGTGCTTTCCTGCAAAGACAAAGGACCCAGGTTCAATTTCCAAGACTCACAGAAAGCCAGATGCACAAGGCGGCACATGTGTCTGAATTTTGTTGGCAGTGGCTAGAGGCCTTGGCATGGCCATTGTCTCACTCTTTCTCTCCCAGATAAATAAATAAATAAAATATTTAAAAGATAAATATGCACAAAAGCTCTTTGACTTACCTTCCAATGAGCCCAGTGTAAGCTAAACTTCATAACTGAACAATACACTTAGTCATCCCCACTGCTTATCTGTAGCCCAGGAAAAGATCAAAATCCCAAGCATAGTTTCTTTTATTTTAATACTTTATTTGGCCGGGCGTGGTGGTGCATGCCTTTAATCCCAGCACTCAGGAGGCAGAGGTAGGAGGATCACCGCGAATTCGAGACCACTCTGAGACTACATAGTGAATTCCAGGTCAGCCTGAGCTACAGTGAAACCCTACCTCAAAAAACAAAACCAAAACCAAAAAACCTTTATTTATTTGCAAGAACAGAGAAAAAGAGGGAGAGAGAGAAAGAGAGTAAGAATGGGCACCAGAGCCTCTTGCTGCTATAAAAAAACTTTGTGCATCTGGTTTTATGTGGGTACTGGGTGGGTAATGGAAAGCAGGCTATCAGGCTTTGCAAGCAAAAACCTTAACAGCTGAGCCATCTCTCCAGCCTCTCAGCACAGTTTCTTTTCTTTTCTTTTTATTAAATTTATTTATTTATTTATTTATGTGAGAGTGACAGACAGAGAAAGAAAGAAGCAGATAGAGAGAGACAGAGAATGGGCACACCAGGGCTTCCAGCCACTGCAAACGAACTCCAGATGTGTGCGCCCCTTGTGCATCTGGCTAACATGGGTCCTGGGGAATCGAGCCTCGACCTGGGGTCCTTAGGCTTCACAGGCAAGCGCTTAACCGCTAAGCCATCTCTCCAGCCCTCTTTTCTTTTTTTGGGGGGGGATTGCTGTTTCAAGGTAGGGTCTTACTCTAGCTTAGGCTGCTCTGTAATTCATTATGTAGTCTCTGGGTAGCCTCAAACTCATAGTGACCCTCCCACCTTTGCCTCCTGAGTGCTGGGATTAAAGTGTGTACCACTACACCCAACATCTTTATATATATATATATTTGAGAGAGTGTGTGTGAAAAAGAAAGATGCAGACACAGAGGGAGACAGAGAGAGAATGGGCATGCCAGGGCCTCTAACCACTGCAAATGAACTCCAGACACTTGTGTACCTTGTGGATCTGGTTTTACATGGGTACTGGGGAATCGAACCTGTGTCCTTTGGCTTTGTTGGCAAGCACCTTAACTGTTAAGCCATCTCTCCAGCACCCACAAGCACAGTTTCTAAGGAATGAGTCTAGCCGTTGAACCATCATAAAGTTGAAAAGTTTATTTATTAGAACTAGGAACACAGATATATGTGTGTATATCATATATATTCCATATATATGATATAGGTACAGTCTCACAACCAGTAAATGTGTGTGTATAATGCAGTTTTGTTTCTCTGGTAGATACCTTATGGATATGTGTACTGTGAACTCAGAGCTAGGTACACAATTTACGTATCTCAATGGAAAACAAAAACGTGGATACTTTATGGAGTGTGGTGTTGCATGACAGAAATCCCAGCACTGGGCTGGAGAGATGGCTTAGCGGTTAAGCGCTTGCCTGTGAAGCCTAAGGACCCCGGTTCGAGGCTCGGTTCCCCAGGTCCCACGTTAGCCAGATGCACAAGGGGGTGCACGCATCTGGAGTTCGTTTGCACAGGCTGGAAGCCCTGGCGCGCCCATTCTCTCTCTCTCCCTCCACCTGTCTTTCTCTCTGTGTCTGTCGCTCTCAAATAAATAAATAAATAATTAAAAAAAAAAAAAGAAATCCCAGCACTCTGGAGGCATAGACAGAACCGTGAGTTCGAAGTCAGCCTGTACACTAGAGGGTGACTGTCTCAAAAGAAATAAAAAGGTAGTGATCCATTTTCAAAAAGCAGGAAATAAGACCAAGCATGGGGGTGCACACCTTTGATCCCAGCACTTAGGAGGCAGAGGTAGGAGGATCACCATGAGTTCAAGACTACATAGAAAATCCCAGGTCAACCTGGGCTATTGTGGTGATTTGACTCAGGCGTCCCCTATAAACTTACGTGTACTAAATGCTAGTCCTTCAGCTGGTGGCAATTTTGGGAATGGGATCCTCTTGGAGGAAGTGTATTGTTGGGGAGAGCTTATACATGTTATGGCCAGCTTCCCCTTGCCAGTGTTTGGCACACTCTCCTACTGCTGTTGTCCACCTCATGTTGGCCAGCAGCGATGTCCACCCTTTGCTCATGCCATCATTTCCCCTACCATCATGGAGCTTCCCCTCAAGTCTGTAAGCTAAAATAAACCCTTTCCAAGCCGGGTGTTGTGGCGCATGCCTTAAATCCCAGCACTTGGGAGGTAGAAGTAGGATTGCCATGAGCCCAAGGCCACCCTGAAACTACACAGTGAATTCTAGATCAGCCTGAACCAGAGTGAAGCCTTACCTCGAGAAACTATATATATATATATGTGTGTGTGTGTGTGTGTGTGTGTGTGTGTGCCCTTTCCTTCCACAAGCTGCTCTTTGTCAGGTGTTTTCTGCCAATAACGCAAAGCTAACTGCAACCATAGGTATGCATGTTGTATGTATGTGCGTGCGTATATATGTGTGTGTGTTACATATAGTATATAAGATATATAGTGTATATGTATAACGAATATTATACATATGTAATATATCGAATATACTGTTGCCATCTGGGGGTTGGGGCTCATTTTCTCTGCCAGAAAGGCAGGAAAATGTTTTAAAAAGTAAAGTTTATTTTATGTAAAAGTAGGCAGAGAAGGGCTGGAGAGATGGCTTAGTGGTTAAAGGCTGAGCTTGACAAGCCTGAACGCCTGATAACCCAGGTTCGATCCCCCAGTACCCACTTAAAGCCAGTTGCACAAAGTGGGGAATTTGTCTAGAGTTCGTTTGCAGTGGCAGAAGGCCCTGGAGTACCCATACTCTCTTTCTGTCCACATCTTTCTGTCTCTCTTTCAAAAAAACATGATTTTTTTTTAAGTAGACAGAGAAAACAGACTCCTCATGGAGAAGGGTATTCCAGAGCTGGGGATCTGATGCCCCAGTGGGACCTTGGATTTCACAGAGTAAGGGAAGTCTTCCTGCCCAGAGTCAGAGGGCGTTCATTGGTCCACGATGCCTTTCATACCTCGCAGGTTACACAGGGAAGAATTGGGAAATGAGCTGCCCTCTCAGCCACCTTAAGTCACCATCTTGGGGTACTCCAGAATATACTACCTACCAAGAGCCCTATTTGCCTGTCTAGCTGAGGCAACTAACTAGCTCCTGTAAGTGTCTCAATATGTTTTTCGTTCACCTAGAGCTGATGATTCACAAGGGATAATTTTAATAAAAGGTTTAATTCTAGGGGCTGAGGAGATTGCTCAGCAGTGAAGAATGCTTGTTGCTCAAGCATGCATGCCTAGGAGGGCTGAGACTGCCCAAGTTCAACTTCTCAGAACCTACATAAAGCTGGGCATGTGTAAATGATCAACAAATAAGGGCACCCAAAATTCTCCTCTGGCCTCTCATGTGTGCATGTACACATGTGTATCTGTGCACACACACACACACACACACACACACACACACACACGTGCATACACCATACATAATATGTAACTCACACATATTGTACATTTACATCAGCTTCATGTAAATTTGAATTTAATTGTAAATGCAAATTTTTACAATAGCATGTAATGTTACCTCTGACCTTTCCTCTAACTAGTAGAGGTAAGTCATATAAGAAATTGAGCAAGGTATGGTGGTGCACGCCTTCAATCCCAGCACGTGGGAGGCAGAGGTAGGAGGATAGCCATGAGTTCAAGGCTATCCTGAGATTACAGAGTGAATTCCAGGTCAGCCTGGGCTCAAGCAAGACCCAACCTCTAAAAACAAAAAACTAAAATAAATAAATTGAAAGTGGCCAGGCAATCCCAGCACTTGGGACACAGAAGTAGGAGGGTCACAGTGAGTTCGAGGCCACCCTTAGACTACATAGTGAATTCAAGGTCAACCTGGTCTAGAGTGAAACCTTACCTCGAAAAACAAAACAACAACAAAAATCTTGAAAATGGCTTCATAATTTTCATATAATTCAAGACACTTATTTATACCTTCTATTGTTATACAGTCAACTAGAAAGGAAAATCTTGAGCTGGAGAGATGGCTCAGCTGTTAAGGCAACTGCCTGCAGAGCCTAATGATCTGAGTTCAGTTCTTCAGTACCCACATAAGGCCAAATACACAAAGTGACACATGCATTTGGAGTCCATTTGCAGTAGCTGGAGTTCCTGGTGTTCCCATTCTCTCTCTGTCTCTCTAGCCACTGCAAACGAACTCCAGACACATATGCTGCCTTGTGCATCTGGTTTTACATGGATACTGGGGACTTGAACCCAGGTCTTTTGGCTTTGCAGGAAGCTCCTTAACCACTGAACCATCTCTCCAGTCCCAAAATCTAGAAGTTTTTGAGACAGTTTATCATGCAGTTCAAGTTGATCTTGAACTCATGACCCTTATGCCTCTACCTTCTGAGTGCTGGAATTATGGATATATTACACTATGGCTAAAAAACTTCAGGGCTAGAGAGATGGTGTAGGAGTTAAGGCACTTGCCTGCAAAGCCCAAGGACCTATGTTCGAGACTCCAGGTCCCACATAAGTTAGACACACATGCTCACAAGATGGTGCATGCATCTGGAGTTTGATTGCAGTGGCTGGAGGCCCTGGCGTGCCAATTCTATCTCTGTTGCTCTTAAAAAGTTACAAAAAAATTCCAGAATTGAATTCATAATAATAATTTTGTAACAGTTTCACATGAAAATAATGCTTATAAAACCAATTTTTTTTTTTATAATGGTGCACCCAGGAACCATAGATTGTTACAACAGCAAATTCAGTGCCAGGGTTGGGATACCTTCCAGCGAGTTGTTGGCAGAGAGGTCCCTGATGGCCCCAAAACATTTCAGGCTATTGCCAAAGCTCTGGTTTCCCACCAGAAATAGATGGTAAGACCCTATTGCTGAAGACATCACATGCTTGGGCTGCAGGGTCATGAGAAATCAAGCTGGAGCTGAGCTGTAAACCTCCTCAAGCTGACAGTAAGCTGGAAAAACCTATGCTGCATTCAGCTCTATGGGAGAAAGAAGTCATCAGTGGAGATAAACAACAGCGGATACTGCAAGCCTTAAGTTGGCCACCCAGGCCAAATGAGCCAATGGGCGCAATAGTGGCATGCTCACTAATTGGACTGGAGGTCTGCTCCACGGGAGGGAATAATACATGCCTGATACTGAAAACCTATGACAAGGGAAGTCATGAGCCCTAGGAATGTAATGTCTGCTGGTGTCTGGCTAAATGCTTATATTATGCTCATCAAACTGCCCAGTAAGCATGCTTTTCTTAATGTTCATACTCACATATTTATGCTACTCTCACTTTTAGTTAGAGAAACTTCTCATTTCCAATGGCAGTGACCTGTGGAATGATTCAAAATGCACCATAGCGCTAAGAAGTGACACAGGAGTGCTCAGCACTGAAACATCTCCATCAAACCTTCCAAGGTTTAGAATCCATTGTGGAAGAGGTAGGTGGTGGAAAGAATATAAAGAGCCAAAGGAAGGGTAGGACTGCTTGCAATGGAATCTTCCATACACAAAATGGCCTGGATCTCCATGACCTCGCAGTGCCTGACACTACCTTCATAGGACCATCATAATAGGAGGGAAAGATGATGATATCAGAACAAAAGAGACTAAATGAGAGGGAGAGGGGACATAATGGAGAGAGGATTTACGAAGGGGAAAATGGAGGAGGAGAGGAATTATCATGGTTTATTATCTATAATTATGGAAGTTGTCAATAGAAAAGTTTTTTTTAAGTGTCCTTTTTTTGTCCAGTGGGACAATCTTCATTTTATTTATTCTTAAATCTTTAAATTTAGTTTTTACTTGTAACCCTGTGAATATTTGTTTCATAATGCTGCAGTAGTTTTCAAAAGCATAGAATCTAAACTCAGTGAAGGGCTGAAGAGATGGCTCAGCAGGTAAGGTACCTGCTTGCAAGCCTGGTGGCCCAGGTTCAATCCTCTAGTATCCACATAAAGCCAGATGCACCAAGTGGTGACTACATCTAGAGTTTGTGTTCCTATTCCCTCTCCTCCTTTTCCTCAACAAAATAAATAGGATCCGGGCATGTTGACGCAAGCCTTCAATCCCAGCACTTGGGAGGCAGAGGTAGGTGGATCACTGAGTTTGAGGCCACCCTGAGACTACATAATGAATTCCAGGTCAGCTTGGGCTAGACAGTGAGACCCTACCTTGAAAAACCAAAAAATAGTAAATAAATAAATAGGGCTGGAGAAATGGTTTAGTTGGTAAGACACTGGCCTATGAAACCTAAGGACCCAGGTTCAATTCCCCAGGACCCTCGTAAGCCAGATGCACAAAGTGGCACATGCTTCTGTAGTTGTGTACAGTGATTGGAGGCCCTGGCATGCCCATTCTCTCCCTCTCTCAATCTGCCTCGCTCTCAAATAAATAATAAATAAAATTTAAATAAGTAAATAAACTCAGTGAAGAATTTTATTTAATTTACTTGAGAGGGGAAGAGAATGGGTGTACTAGGGCTTCTAGCTGTAGAAGAAGCACAGCCAGGGGTCCCTGGGACAAGGCACTAAGATTTCAGCACATGCGCAACTGCTACTTCCCCTGTAAACCAACCTAAACCCCGCCTGGACACCGCTGACGCAGGAAACGAGCCAATGAAAAACGGGCAACACAATGCCAAACAATGAAAGGACCAATGGGAAGCGGGGAAGGGGTATATACCTCCACCCCCAAGGGCTGTTGATAGGCGTCCAACAACTTCTAGCCACTGCAAACTAACTCCAGGTGCATATGCTACCTTGTGCACCTGGCTTTACGTGGGTACTGGGGAATTGAACCCAAATCCTTAGTCTTTGCAGGCAGGCTCCTTAACTGTTAAGCCATCTCGCCAGCCCTGTGAAGGATTTTCATAACTGTGTTATGGGCTGGCGAGATGGCTAAGCAGTTAAGGCGCTTGTCTGTGAAGCCTAAGAAAACATGTTCAAATCTCCAGGTCCCACATAGCCAGATGCGGTGACACAGTGGGCAGTGTTCACTTGTGCACAGAGAGACACGTGTCTGGAGTTTGTTCACAGTGCCTAAAAGGCCCTGGTGTGCCCATTTTTTCTCTCGTTCTCTTTCTCAAAAATAAAATAATAAGCCGGGCGTCGCGGCGCATGCCTTTAATCCCAGCACTTGGGAGGCAGAGGTAGGAGGATTGACATGAATTCAAGGCCACCCTGAGATGACAGAGTTAATTCCAGGTCAGCCTGAACCAGAGTAAGACCCTACCTCGAAAAACCAAAATAAATAAATAAATAAAATAAGATAAGATAAACAATAAATAAATAAATAAAATAATAAAAAAGTTTAATAACTCTGTTATACTTTGCTATAACAAGTGTCCCTATACACTTTTTTTTATTTTTTATTTCTTTATTTGTTCATTTTTATTTGTTTATTTGAGAGCGACAGTCAGAGAGAGAAAGAGGCAGATAGAGAGAAAGAGAGAGAGAACGGGCGCACCAGGGCCTCCAGCCACTGCAAACGATCTCCAGACGCGTGTGCCCCTTGTGCATCTGGCTAACGTGGGACCTGGGGAACCGAGCCTCGAACCGGGGTCTTTAGGCTTCACAGGCAAGCGCTTAACCGCTAAGCCATCTCTCCAGCCCCACTTTTATTTTATAATAACGTAGTGAAAGTGTTAGCTGAGAGAGTACCAGCAGTCCCTATCCAGACCCTGCAGCCAGAGAGGATTTGTGCAGATACTGTGGGGTGGGTTGTGTGGATGGACTGCAGGCCAGTTTCCCTCCTTCCATCAGTGCCATCCCCAAGCAGAACCCCTCTGCCTTCTGATGGCCATGGCATTGGCTGTTTCTGCTGATGCTGTCTCCGTCACTAGTACCAGGCTAGGGCCTGTGCATGCATCTGTGAGTTCGGCTGCCAAGCCATCTGCTCAGCCCCCAGGTTACCCCTGCGGGTGCTGTCTCTCCTTGTGGGTCTCCACACTCACACCCAGGCCTCAATGTACCACTGGGCATCACTTACAGGTTCAGAGCTGGCTGTGGTACCCAAAAATAACCCACAAAAATAAGATCACTGCTACCATGGGGCATGACGGGGCACACCTTATTTAACCCCAGCACTTGGGAGGCTGAGGTAGAAGAATTGCTGTGAGTTCCAAGCCAGCCTGAGACTAATTCCAGGTCAGCCTGAGCTAGAGTGAGATCATACCTCGGGAGAAAAAAAAAATTACCATTACTGGAGTTGTTGGGCAAAAGCTCTAGCTCTGGAATACATTAGTATCTGCACGAAAGTGGTCTACGGCCATATCACCTTGAACATTCCAGACCAAGACACTGAAGTGTTGAGTAGTTGTGAGGTCCAGAGAAAGGAGATTCAAACAGTGTGGCCATGTTGGGAAGACGAAAAGAGTCTAGTGATCCCCCAGCCTGTCTTCAAGAGGCTGACAGGAATGTGAGATGTAACGGAAATGGACGCAAAGGGCAAGGGAGATGGCTCAGTGGTTAAGACACTTACCTACAAAGCCTAATGATTCCCTAGTCCCCATGTACAGCTGGATGCACAAAGTGTTGCATGCATCTGGAGTTCGTTTGAAGTGGCACTATACCACAGCATGCTCATGGTCTCTGTGTGTGTGTCTTTCTTTCTCTTTCTCTACTTGTAAATAAGCAAATTAAAAAAAAAAAAAAAAAAAAAAGAGGGCTGGAGGGATGGCTTAATGTTTAAGGCGTTTGCCTGCAAGGTTAAAGGAGCCAGGTTCAATTCCCCAGGAACTCCCATGTTAGCCAGATGCACAAGGGGGTGCACATGTCTGGAGTTCATTTGCAGTGGTTGGAGGCCCTGGAGCGCCCATTCTCTCTCTCTCCCTCTTTCTATGTCAAATAAATAAATAAATATATTAAAGAAAGAAATGGATGCAAAGGCAGGTAGCACAGTTAACCTGTTGATCATTACTTCAGCTCTGATTCTGTAAGGGGTCCTGGAGAAGTTGTTGCTTCTTTCATCATTGGAGGGGAACGATAGGGCTCCCACGGGAGGATGATGTCTGTCTGGGGTGCAGCCTCACCTTCACAGATAATTGCCTTCAAGTGTATGGGAGGGGGAGGGGTGTTTGGGTAACCTGTTCAGCAAAGCCCACTGTTGCTTGCGAGTGGTTCAAGTTCTTTGTTCTAAAAATATTTATCCATCAGTTCTGTCCTCCCTGGAATCCCAGGCCATTGCAGAATGACACAGGAGGAAAAAGATTGAAGAGGCAAACATAGAGAGCAGGAGAGGTAGTTAGGCCAGTAACCAAACTAAGTGATGACCCCCTGTGGGGAAAACCACACTGTGGGGATGACAAGTGTACCATTTTCACAGGTGATGTTATGCCTCATAAGCAACCCAAACCTCTTATTCCTTTTTGAGTTTATCAGATAAAGAATACTGGTCAGTTTCTGTGAAGACTGGGCCTCCTCACAGATCTCTGTCCAAGAGGAGCTCAGTGCAGCAGGTTTATAAGCCTAGGGTGGAGGAGGAAGTAGACAGGGAAAGCACAGGGTTTGGTCATTCCTTCGAAATGTTTAAAAAGATAACCTAGGGCTGGAGAGATGACTCAGTGGTTAAGGCGATTGCTTGCAAAGCTTAACAGCTTGGGGTGAACTCCTCAGTTCCCACACAAAGCAAGATGCACAAAGTGGCCCATGTATCTGAAATTCATTTGCAATGGCAAGAGGCCCTGGCACGCTCATTCTCTCCCTTCACACCTCTCTCTCTCTCTCTCTCTCTCTCTCTCACACACACACTCACACACACACAAATAAATAAATTTTATTTTTTGCTTTTTTTCAGGTAGAGTCTCGCTCTAGCCCAGGCTAACCTGTAATTCACTATGTAGTCTCACGCTGGCCTGGATAGCTTGCCTGAAAAGTCTAACTACTCAAGTTTAATTGCCCAATACCCACATAAAGCCAGATGCATAAACTGATTTGTGCATCTGGAGTCATTTGCAGCAGCTGGAGGCCCTAGTGTGCCCATTCTCTCTCTCTCTCTCTCTCTCTCTCTCTTCTTGCAAATACATTTTAAAAAAGAAAAGATAAAGCTATTTTCTACTGTAGAAGAAACAAATATGGTATCAAATGCTCTATGGTTAAAGGAAGCAACTATAGAAAGCTCAAAGTAGCCACTGCTCTCAATACAAAAACAGAATAAAATATAATTAGAGGCAGGTGTGGTGGGATGTGCCTTTAATCCCAGTACTTAGGAGGCAGAAGTAGGAGGATCACTGTGAGTTCGAGACCACCCTGAGACTACATAGTGAATTGCAGGTCAGCCTAGGCTAAAGCAAGACCCTACCTCAGAAAAAAAAAAATTAATTAATTAATTAATTAATTAATAATAGTAGGGACCGGAGAGACGGTTCAGCAATTAAGGCATTTTCTCGCAAAGCCTAAGGACTGGAGTTTGAGTCCCCATTACCCACATCAAGCCAGACACAGAAGGTGGCACATGTGTCTGTGTTTGTTTGCAGTGACTAGAAGCCCTGGCAGAACCGTTCTCTCTCTCTCTCTTTGCCTTGTTCTCTCAAATAAATTAATTAATTAAAAATAAAAAATGCTGGCAACTGTCAATATTTTTAAAACCAACATATCAAACTTGATCATTAGAATGTATTAATTTTTCACACTAGTAATCAAAAATCAAGACCCAGATTTCATGTGTGTGTGTGTGTGTGTGTGTGTATAAATATATAAATAAAATGCACACAATTATTGAGCTTCATCTTCTGGACAAGAATGCCAAATTAGCTTGGCATGATGGTGCATGCCTTTGATCTCACCACTCAAAAGGCAGAGAGAGGTAGGAGGATTGCCATAAATTCAAGGCCAGGCTGAGACTACATTGTGAGTTCCAGGTCAGCCAGTGAGACCCTACCTCAAAAACCAAAAAAATAAAAAGAATGCAAGCAAGCCAAGTCAGTCTTTTCATGGAAAGCGACAATCTGAAGTCACTTCATGTTTGCTTCCTGTGCGAGCACCAAGTTAGCCTCCTCTGACTCCTTCCATGACATGAGAAATGTCACTTCTCCACTGCTGGCTATGGCACCAATGATTCGCCCAGGATCAAGACCTCTGGCAAAGCTTCTGGGTTTGGCAGCAGCATCTCTTTTCTTCTTTGATTTACTATCATCAGATTCACTGTCAGAGCTGGGCATGGTGGTGCATACCTTTAATCCCAGCACTCAGGAATCAGAGGTAGGAGGATCTCTGTGAGTTCGAGGTCAGCCTGGGCTAGAGTGAGACCCTACCTATGGGGGAAAAAAAAGTCAGATTCATTGTCAGATCAAGATTTTCATTTTGCACCATCTTTTTCTCAGCCTTTAAAAAAAAATTTATTTATTTATTTATTTGCAAGCAGAGAGAGATAGAGAGAATGGAGACAGAAAAAGAATGAGCACTCTAGGGCCTCTAACCACTACAAATTAATTCGAGACACATATGCCCATCGTACATCCGGCTTACATGGGTCCTGGGAAATTAAATCTTGGTCCTTTGGCTTCGCAGGCAAGCACCTTAACTGCTAAGCCATCTCTCCAGCCCATCTTCAGCCTTTTTTTTTTTTTTCACTGTAGTCCAGGCTAACCTGGAATTCACTATATATTCGCAGGCTGGCCTTGAACTCACGGTGATCCTCCTACCTCTGCCTCCCAAGTGAGTGCTGGGATTAAAGGCATGTACCACCATGTCAGGCTTTCAACTCTTTTACTCTTTCCATTCTGTTTTTTTTTTCCCACATTTTGCAAAATAGTTTTATTGAGATCATGATCTTAATTACAGACTGGAAGAGTTCAGCGTGTCTGATGCTCTCGGGGTGTCCTGCAGCATCTCAAGACTGGGTGCCTCAGCTCTAGTCACATCCCAGGGAGGGGGCGGGTCACAGGAGGTGGAGAGATGAAGCAAGTGCTTTTAACTGCTGAGCCATCTCCCATCCCAAAACTATAGTTTTATAGTTCAATAGTTCAGCAGAGACATTATGAGGTATTATAAGCCAGGCGTGGTGGTACATGCCTTTAGTTGCAGCACTCGGGAGGCAGAAGTAGGAAGATGGCTTTGAGTTTGAGGCTAGCCTGGGATTACATAGTGAATCTAAAGCAAAACTCTACCTGGAAACTAAACAACAAAAACACCACCACCACCACCAACAACAACAACAACAACAAAATATATATATGTACATATATATTTTGGTTAAGAGGAAACGTTACATTTATTCAATCTCGTGGGGGTTGTATATGTGACTAAGGGAAGTGCTCTGGAGACAGACTGCCTGTATTTGTTTCTGTAACTTGGTATCTGCATTATTCTGACCAGGTTACTTGACTTCAGATTTACTATCTGCACACTGGAGATAAGGACACTATTTCTGAGAGTCCCAATGAGATAAAGCACAGTGTTTTACATCAGTCAGCTGTGAAAGTCAAGTGTGCAATAAATGTTGGCATAAAAGCCAGGTGTGGTGGCACACACCTTTATTCCCAGTACTCAGGAGGCAGAGGTAGGAGGATCACCGTGAGTCTGAGGCCACCCTGAGAATACATAGTGAATTCCAGGTCAGCCTGGGCTAGAGCGGAACCCTACCTTGAAAAAACAAAAATAAATAAATAAATAAATAAATGTTGGCATAGTTCATATATGTGGCTTGCTAGAGGAAAAAAATTATCCCAGACCATCATGAATATATCTACAAAAGCAAGTAACCAATTCAACTCAATATGCTTTTTTAAAATTTTTTATTTATTTATTTGAGAGCGACAGACACAGAGAGAAAGACAGAGAGAGAGAGAGAGAGAATGGGTGTGCCAGGGCTTCCAGCCTCTGCAAACGAACTCCAGATGCGTGTGCCCCCTTGTGCATCTGACTACCGTGGGACCTGGGGAACCGAGCCTCAAACTGGGGTCCTTAGGCTTCACAAGCAAGCGCTTAACCGCTAAGCCATCTCTCCAGCCCTCAATATGCTTTTAAACTGTATATAGGAGTTGGAGTGTAGCAAGTAATAAGACATTTGCCTAGTATAGATTAAGTCCTTTTGTTTGATTCCCAACACTACATACATACAGAGAGAGAGAGGGAGAGGGATGGAGAGAAAATGAGAAATGAAAGAATGAAAGAATAAATAAGATTGTTAAAGAAAAACTTCTCTTCCTTCTCTTCCTCCTTTGCTTCTTTGAGGCAGTTTCTCGCTAAGTGGCCCAAACTAGCCTCAAACTCAAGACCCTCCTGCCTATGCCCTCCAGATGCTGGGATTACAATGTGCAGTCATACCATGCTCTACCTTTTCATTTTCAAAACTTTATTTCTCTGTATGTGTGAGTATACCAGGGTCTTTTACCCCTGCAAATAAAATCTAGATGCATGTACCATTTGCATGGTGGTTTTATGTGGGTGCCAGGGAATTGAACCCTGGGCTGAAAAGCTTTGCAAGCAAGCACCTTTAACAGCTGAACCATCTCTCCAATCCCTACTTTTTCATTTTTATTTTTTATCTTTATTATATTACATAACATATTACATATATTATGGCCAGGTGTGGTGGCACACACCTTTAATCCCAGCACTTGGGAGGCAGAGCTAGGAGAATCGCCACAAGTTCAAGGCTCTCCTGAGACTGCATAATGAATTCCAGGCCAGCCTGGGCTGTGGGACCCTATCTCGAAACAAACAAACAAAAAAGTATACTTATTTTGGAAATTTATGAAACTGAGTGCCTAAATTATATTTAATGAATCAAAAATGTGTTATCTATTTATTGCAATACTGGAGATCAAACCCAGGGCCTCATACATGCTAGCCAACTATCTACAACTGAGCTACTTACTCGGCCCTTAATTCACAATTTCAATACATAGGACCTCACACAGAGCCATATATAAGTACCTGATAAATATTTGTTCAATGAATAAATGATTGAATTAATTAATGGGCTGGGCATGATGGCACATGCCTTTAATCCCAGCACTGGGGGGACAGAGGTAGGTGGATCGCTGTGAGGATGAGGCCACTCTGAGACTACATAGTGAATTCCAGGTTACCCTGGGCTAGAGAGCAAAACCCTACTTCAAAAAACCAAACCAAAACAAAACAAAACAAAAATACCTAAGTGTAGTTACCTACACAAAACCTGCATAATAGGAGAGAAAAAAAATGATGACATCAGGGCTGGAGAGATGGCTCAGGTACTTGCCTACAAAGCCTAATGACCTGGGTTTTATTTCCCAGTATCCATGTAAAGCCAGATACACAAAGTGGCACATGTGTCTGGCATTTCTTTGCAGTGGCAAGAGGGCTTGGTGTGCCCATCTTCTGTAGCTGAGCATGGTGGCTCATGATTTTAATTCCAGCTCTTGGGACGCTGAGGTAAGAGGACTGCTGTGACTTTGAGGCCAGCCTGAGACTACATAGTGAATTAAAGGTCATCTTGGGCTACAGTGAGACCCTTACCTTGAAAGAAAAAAAAAAAGATGATATAAAAATTGACCAGTTGGAAGGCTGGAGGAATGGCTTAGTGGTTAGGGTACATGACTGAGAAGCCTAAGGACCCCAATTCGATTCTCCAGGTCCCACGTAAGCAAGATGCACATGGGGGTGCATGCATCTGGAGTTTGTTTGCAGTGGCTGGAGGCCCTGAAACACCCGTTCTCACTCTCTCCCTTCCTCTCTCTGTCTCTAATAAGTAAATACATAAATAAAAATAAAATCTTGAGCTGAAGGGATGGATTAGTGGTTAAGGCATTTGCCTGCAAAGCCAAAGGACCCAGTTTCAATTCCCTAGGACCCACGTTAGTCAGATGCACAAGGGGGCATACGCATCTGGAGTTCGTCTACAGTGGCTGGAGGCCCTGGCGCACCCATTCTCTCTCTCTCTCCCTCTCTCTCCCTCTTTCTTTGTCAAATAAATAAATTAAAATTAAATATTTTTTAATAAAATAAATAAAATCTTTTAAAAAATAGACTAGTTGGAACAAAGTAAAGATTCAGTGGAGGGGGATTCAGGAAGAGGAAAATAGAGGGCTGGAGATATGGCTTAGTGGTTAAGGCACTTACCTGTGAAGCCTAAGGATCCATGTTCAACTCTCCAGATCTCACATTCAACACTCCAGATCCCACATAACCCAGATACACAAAGGTGAGGCAAGTACAAGGTTGCACATGGTCACTAAGTGGCAGGAGCATCTAGAATTCTATTGCAGTAGCTGAGGCCCTGGCACACCAATTCTCTTTCTCTTCCTCTAAAGTTTTTTTTCACCCCGACCCCCCTCTTTCTCTAATTTTTTTTTTAATTAAAAACCTTAAAAAAAAAAAAAAAGATAGGGTGAGCCAGGTATGCTGGTACACGCCTTTAATCCCAGCACTTGGGAGGCAGAGGTAGGAGGATCACTGCGAGTTTGAGGCCACCCTGAGACTAACTACATAGTCAATTCCAGGTCAGTTTAGAGCTAGAGTGAGACCTTACCTTGGGGAAAAAAAATAAATCCAACATGCCAGGCATTGTGGCATGTGCCTTAAATCCCAGTACTAAGGAGGCAAACGTAGGATTGTTGCAACTTTGGGGACGTCCTGAGCCTACATAGTGAATTTCATCAGGTCAGCCTGGGCTAGAGTGAGACTAACTCAAAAACCCAAAAATAAAAATAGAAAATTCAACATATTCAAGGGGTGGAGGAAACTAACAAGAAAAATTCAGAGGTCTAGCTAACCATGTTAGTTTTAAAATATCACTAGGTCTTGGGCTGGAGAGATGGCTTAGCAGTTAACAGCTTGCCTGTGAAGCATAAGGACCCCGGTTTGAGGCTCGATTCCCCAGGACCCACATTAGCCAGATGCATAACGGGGAGCACGCATCTGGAGTTCCTTTGCAGTGGCTGGAGGCCCTGGCGTGCCCATCCTGTCTTTCTCTCTATATCTGCCTCTTTCTCTGCCTGTCACTCTCAAATAAATAAATAAGAAAAAAAAATACCACTAGGTCTCCAGAGCTGGCAGCAATGTTTTTTGGGTCCTCAGATGGGTAATATCTCTCTCACCCCAGAAGCCATGCTGAGGTGGGAAGAGACCCTTTTCTTCCTTCTATTACTGTCTTCACATCTGATCTTTCTTGGAAGTGCACATTAAAAAAAAAAAAAAAAAAAAAAAAAAACCTCTCATGTTTCTGTTTGTTTGTTTCTGTTTTTGTTTTGATTTTTGAGGTAGGGTCTCATTCCATCCCAAGCTGACCTGGCATTCACTCAGTAGTCTCAGGGTGGCCTTGAACTCATGGCTACCCTCCTACCTCTGCCTCCCAAGTGCTGGGATGAAAGGTATGCACCACCACACCTGACCTCCTTCTTGTGTTTCCCCGCCCCCCTCCAAGATCCATGTTTGGTTACATGGGCTCCTGGACTCCACGTGGAATACTTTTCTTCTCCCCACTTTATCTTCCCTTACCTCCCAGTTTTCTCCCTTCTCCACTCCTTTGTAAGATCTGAATAAAATGTGGTATTTTAAAAATCATAAAGAAGTGACAGAAGCTGGGTGTAGTAGCGCATGCCTTTAATCCCAGCATTTGAGAGGCTGAGGTAGAAGGATCACCATGAGTTCGAGGTTACCCTGAGAATATTGAGTGAATTCCAGGTCAGCCTGGGCTACAGCAAGACACTACCTCAAAAAATGAAAACAGGGCTGGAGAGATGGATTAGCAGTTAAGGCACATGCCTGAGAAGCCTAAGAACCCAGGTTTGATTCTCCAGGTCCCATGTAAGCCAGATGCACATGGTAGCGTATGCATCTGGAGTTCATTTGCAGTGGCTGGAGACCCTGGTACACCCATTCTCATTCACTGTCTATCTCTCTCTCTCCCTCTCTCTGTCTCTAATAAATAAATAAATGAATAAAAATCTTGGGCTGGAAAGATGGCATAGCGGTTAAGCGCTTGCCTGTGAAGCCTAAGGACCCCAGTTCGAGGCTCGGTTCCCCAGGTCCCACGTTAGCCAGATGCACAAGGGGGCACACGCGTCTGGAGTTCGTTTGCAAAGGCTGGAAGCCCTGGCGCGCCCATTCTCTCTCTCTCCCTCTACCTGTCTTTCTCTCTGTGTCTGTTGCTGTCAAATAAATAAATAAATAAAATTTCAAAAAAAAAATCTTTTTAAAAAATGACAGAGCTGGAAAAGGCTATGCTGCATGAAGCTCCATGGGAGAGAGAGGTCACCAGTGGAGATAAACAACAGTGGACACTGCAAACCTTAAATTTGGCTAACCAGGCCACATGAGCCAATGGGTGCAATAGTGGCATGTCTGTTATGGGGAAAGAAACCAATTGGACTGGAGGCCCACTCCATGGGAGGGAATATATGGCTGATACTGAAAACCTATGATGGGGGAAGTCATGAGCCCTAGGGGTATAACATCTGCTGGTGCCTGGCTAAATGTATATATTATGCTCACCAAACTTCCCAGTAAGCACCTCTCTCTGTTGTTGTTTTTTTTATCATTTTTTATTTATTTATTTGAGAGCCATAGACAGAGAGAGAGAGAATGGGTGCGCTAGGGCCTCCATGCCGGGCTCCCCAACAACAGGTAGTGCTGAGGAGGGACCAGGCCCGCTGGTTCCTCCCAAGGGGTTGAGGAGGAGGATGAGCGTCCGACGACTCAGAACCTCTCCTGGTCACTGGAGAAAAACCACACAGAGTCGGGAGTCTTGTCGAAGCAGGAACTCGCTGTATTGTTACAAGCAGTTGCCTATATAATGTTGGGAACAAAGACGGGGATTCTAGGATGGGGGGAGAGGTAAGGGCCAATAGTAAACTGCGACTATTGAAGTGATAATTCCAACTCCTGCGCAGAAGTAGCAGGCCAGAAGCCACTGGGCATCTTGCTGAGTCCGGGCTGAGCAAACTTTAGCTAGGCTCAGGAAGTTCCACCAGGCCTCGCGTCCAGGCCTCTCAAGGCCCAACACCTCCGGCCACTGCAAACGAGCTCCAGACGCATGCGCCCTTGTGCACCTGGCTAACGTGGCTCCTGGAGAATAGAGCTCGATCCGGGTCCTTAGGCTTCACAGGCAAGCGCTTAACCTCTAAAGCATCTCTCCAGCCCCCAGTAAGCACTTCTCTTAATGTTCATACCCATATGTGAATGCTATTCTCACTTTTGGTTAGAGAAGCTTCTCTTTTCAGATGGTGGTGACCTGTGGGATGACTCAGAAGGCACCATGGCACTGAGAAGAAGTGACGGGGGGTGCTCAGCACTGAAACATCTCTATCACACCTTCCAAGGCTCAGGGTCTGTTGTGGAAGAGGCGGAGGAAACAATGTAAGAGTCAAAAGAAGGGTAGGACTGTGATGTAGACAGCTTCAGGTTCGCTGAGATGAACTTCCAGACCAGGCACAGTTATGGAGGAAGGAATATTTATTGAAGCTTACTGATCCAGGGGAAGTTCCATAATGGCAGAAGAAGCTGGCCTGCTTTCACAGGCCCAAGCAGAGAGAGAAGCCACAAGCCACACCACACAGCACACTTGAGGAACTCCAGGTGGAACTAGGCACTTTTCATATCTTTAGATTGGAAATTCAAACCCACTACCATGCCTCCTCCAAAGTACAAACTACTAAGACACTGAATATATTGGGGGCCATCTATTCAAACTTCACAGACTGCTTATAATGCAATCGTTAGACAGAAATTGGCCTTGATATCCATGACCTACAGTGCCTAGCACTACCTACACAGGACCCTCATAATAGGAGGACAAGATGATGACATTAAAATTAAAGAGAGACTGATTGAGAGGGGGAGGGATATGAGAGTGGATTTGTGAAGGGGAAAGTGGAGGAGGAGAGGGAATTACCATGTTTTATTGTCTATAATTATGGAAGTTGTCAATAAAAAAAAATCATTAGAAAGTACCACCAAGCATGGTGGCACATTCCTTTAATTCCAGCACTCGAGAGGCAGAGGTAGGAGGATTCCTGTGAGTTTGAGGCCATCCTGAGATTACATAGTGAACTCCAGGTCAGTTAAAAAAAAAAAAAAAAAAGGCATCCCTTTATTCAAAATAAATATAAAGCACAGCCCTCAGTCTTGAATTTCATTGTGGAATGACTAAACACAGGCTCAACAGTCAAGTGTCCTTTGAGTAGGCCACTGCATAACCATACCCATGTCCCTTAGGACATTAGTTACTCAGTCTGTAGAGCTTGGCAAGGGTGAAGGGAAACTCACAGACTGATATTTTCTTACAATTTTTAAAAATTTCACTTTTTATTTATTTGAGAGAGATAGAGATACAGAAATAGGCAGAGAGAGAGAGAGGGGGGGGGAGAGAGAGAGAATGGGCATGCCAGGGTGAAGGGAAACTCACAGACTCATATTTTCTTACAATTTTTAAAAATTTCACTTTTCATTTATTTGAGAGAGATAGAGATACAGAAATAGGCAGAGAGAGAGAGAGAGAGAGAGAGAATGGGGGTGCCGGGACCTCCAGCCACTGCAAACAAACTCCAGATACGTGCCCCCCCCTTGTGCATCTGGCTTATGTGGGTCCTGGGGAGTTGAACCTGGGTCCTCTGGCTTATGCAGGCAAGCGCCTTAACTGCTAAGCCATCTCTTCCAGCCCCAGACTGATATTTTCTGTCAAGGAGTTTGCTGGGGTCCTAGGGGACACCTGGTTTGGGATGGTCGCATTTCCTTCTCTCTCCTGCTTTAACTGTTTATTCACGTGTGAGAAATTACATGTGACAGTATGGTACACAATGGCTGTGTGTGGCAGAAACGTGTTTGGCTGGAACGGTGTCTGGTATCACCAGTGTGCCACACCTCAGTTGCTAAAGAGAGAGCTGCTGGGAAATGGTGACAACACCCCATCTCACACTTGGGATGACAGCCCTGTCAAGTTAAGCAATGCCCGACTTCACAAAGGAGGTTTGAATTTAAATGAGGTACAGCTAACTTTTATGTAGGTCACCAAGATGCACAGAACAGGAAAGAGTCCATGAAGAAAGGAATCAATTCCAACACAATTCCTCAGGTAGAATGCTGAGTGGATGAAGTAAATATACCAATACTGACCTACTTGGAGAAGCTAAACTAAAATTACTATGATGTTTTGTTCACATAATTCCTTGTGTTTTTTTTTTTTTTGGCTTTTTTTTTTTCCCAAGGTAGGGTCTCACACTAGCTCAGGCTGACCTGGAATTCACTCTGTAGTCTCAGGGTGGCCTCAAACTCACAGTGGTCCTTCTATTTCTGCCTCTCTGGTGCTGGGATTAAAGGCATGCGCCACCACACCCAGCTATTTTTTGTTTGTTTTTATTTTTAGACATAGGGTCTTGCTCTAGCCCAGGCTGACCTGGAATTTACTCTGCAGTCCTAGAGTGGCCTTCAACTCACAGCGATCTTCCTACCTCTGCCTCCCAAGTGTTGGGATTAAAGGGATGTGCCACCATGCCCAGCAGTTTTCTTGTTTTTGAGACAGGGTCCCTTGAACTTGTGGCAATCCTCCTGCCTCAGCCTCCCATTTGCTGAAAATTTAAGTGTTTGCCACCACACCTGGCACATAATTGCTTAAAAAAGAAAAGTTGAAGCCAG
The DNA here is from genome assembly GCF_020740685.1 of Jaculus jaculus. Lineage (NCBI taxonomy): Eukaryota > Metazoa > Chordata > Mammalia > Rodentia > Dipodidae > Jaculus > Jaculus jaculus. Next base: position 36,093,269 of record NC_059108.1, on the reverse strand, counting down.
GCATGATGGCACATGCCTCTAATCCCAGGATTTGGAGGTAGCAGTAGAAGGATCACTGTGAGTTCATGGCCAGCCAGGAACTACAGAGTGAGTTCTAAGTTAGCCTGGGTTAGAGTGAGACACCCTACCTCAAAAAAAAAAAAAAAAAAAGTTGAGGGGCTGGAGAGATGGCTCAGTAGCTAAAAGCACTTGCTTGACAAGCCTGAAGGCTCATGTTTGAGTCTCCAGTAACCACGTAAAGCTACAAGCCCAAAGTGGCACATGCACCTGGAGTCTGCCATGTCAGGAGGCCCTGGCATGCTTATTCTGATTCTTTCTATCAGAAGGAAATAAAGGGCTGGAGAGATGGCTTAGTGGTTAAGCGCTTGCCTATGAAGCCTAAGGACCCTGGTTCGAGGCTCGATTCCCCAGGACCCACATTAGCCAGATGCACAAGGGGGCGCACACATCTGGAGTTCGTTTGCAGTGGCTGGAGGCACTGGCGTGCCCATTCTCTCTCTCTCTCTCCCTGCCTCTTTCTCTGTCTGTCACTTTCAAATAAATAAATAAACATTAAAAAACAAAAATAAATAAAAAAGAAGTAAATAAATATTTTAAAAATAAAAAACGGAGTTGTGAAGGGCAGTGGTTATAATTTAGTGGCACAGCCCTTCCCTGCATGCTCAAGGCGTGGATTCAATTTTTAATTACTCAAGGCAAAAATAATTTGTTTTCTTTCCCCATAATGATTATTTTCATTTTGTATCTGCCTTTTTATAGGTATAGTGTGATCAACAAAATGTAGTATTTAATATCAGAACTGAATTGAAATCATTTACAAGCCAGGACTTGGCAGCACATGCCTTTAATGCCAGCACTTGAGAGACATGAGTTCAAGGCCACCCTGAAACTACAGAGTGAATTCCAGGTCAGCCTGGGCTAGAGTAAGACCTTACCTCCAAAAACAAACAAAAAGAAATAAAATAAAGAAAGAAAGAAAAGAAATTCATTTACAAGGGAAGCTATTTTGTGTACGGGGGAAGGGCAGGGTCTCACTTCACTTTAGCCTAGGTTAATCTGGAACTCACTCTGTAGCCCAGGTTGATCTTGAACTCACATTTATCCTACCTCAGTCTCAAGTGCTGGACAGTACTGGGATTACAGGCATTGGACACCATGCCTGACAAAATAAGATACTTATAAAATGAGTGTGTTTTTGTAATTAAAAAATATTTTATTTGTGAACGTATTTAAGAGAGAGAGAGAATGGGCATACCAGGGCCTCTAGCCACTGCAAACTCCAGACACATGTGCCACCTTGTGCCTCTGGGAAATTGAATCTGAATCCTTGGGCTTCGCAGGCAAGTACCTTAACCACTAAGCCATCTCTCCAGCCCAAGTGTGTATGTTGTGCTGTGACCAGATATCAAAGTGCACATGGCTCTCTCACATGTTCCAGTTAAAGAAGTTATCTATTAAAAAAAGAAGTTATTTTACCACTGATAATAATGTTGATTTCCTCTCCTTTATTATTATTATTTGCATTTCGTATGTTCTACAGAATAAATGTGTTAGTTGAGTTTATGTCAAAATGTATGAATTCATGTACTATGTGTATGGACCTTTGAAGGGTCCTCTACTGAATTGCTGATTCAAAAGTCTTGGTCTTTAGATTCCAATTCTCTAGTGAAAGATTCTAACTAGATTAGATATTTTTGAACCTTTGCTTAGGAGACAAGGTCTAAAAGTGGTGCAGACACCCCTGAACTGAGAAGAGACAACTAGCCTTCAATCCCACCAGAGATAGGAGGATCTCTGTGAGTTTGAGGCTGGCCAGCCTGGGACTACAGAGTGAATTCCAGGTCAGCCTGGACTAAAGTAAGATTCTACCTCGAAAACAAACAAACAAGCAAAAAGGCCTGGAGAGATGGCTTAGCGGTTAAGGCACTTGCCTGCAAAGCCAAAGGACCCAGGTTTGATTCCCCAGGACTCATGTAAGCCAGGCGCACAAGGTGGTGCATGCACCTGGAGTTCATTTCCAGTGGCTGGAGGTACTGGTGTGTCCATTCTCTCTCTCTCTCTCTCTCTTTCTCTCTCTCTCTCAAATAAATAAATAATAAACAAAACATTTTGGCTGGGCATGGTGGCACACACCTTTAATCCCAGCACTCAGGAGGCATCATCATGCATTTCCAAGCCACCCTGAGACTACATAGTGAATTCCAGGTCAGCCTGGGCTAGAGTGAGACTCTACCTTGAAAAACAAAACAAAAAGAAAAAAACAAAACAAAACAAAAAAAAAAAACACCGCTAGGATGTCAAGTTCCCAGTTAGCAAATAGCTAAATTGGACTTTCTGGGTTGGTCTTTCTTGGCTCAATTTTTTTTTTCATTGTTGAAGTTATTGAACCCAGGGCCTCATGCATGCTAGACAAGTGTTCTACTGGTGAGCCACAACCCCAGCCCCTGAGTTGGTCTTTCTCAGTCTTTAGTTTTCAAGTTGGAAAGTTACAGATCAAGTTTCTCTAGAGGAACAAAAGCAATAGAATGAGTGACATATATTACCACAGGGACTTATCAGACTGGTCCACACCACAGTAACCAGTGTTGGCTAGCCCAACAAGCGCTGTCTTACTGAAAAGGCTGGGTGCTTTGCCCTCCCAATCGGGTGCTGAGGGCCTGGAGAAGCCCCTGGTCTTCTTCAGTCCATGTTGGCAGGCTAAAGAAGCTGGGTTCTAGCTGGGTGTGGTGGTGCACGCCTTTAATCCCAGCACTCGGGAGGCGGAGGTAGGAGGATCGCTGTGAGTTCGAGGCCACCTGGAGAATACAGAGTGAATTCCAGGTCAGCCTAGGCTGAAGTGAGACCCTACCTCGAAAAGAAAAAAAAGAAGAAGAAGCTGGGTTCTGGGACTGGAGAGATGGTTCAGCGGTTAAGGCACTTGCCTGCAAAGCCAAAGGACCCAGGTCTGATTCCCCAGTACCCATATATGCCAGATGCACAAGGTGATGGATGCTTCTGGAGTTCGTTTGCAGTGCCTCTCTCTCAATAACTAATAAATTAAAAAAAAAATTTTTTTTAAAAAGAAGCTGATTCTGACCTAAGCAAAGGATGGCTACAGCAAACAGGGCAGGCGTGCTTGCCAGCAGAGAGCCAAGACAGGCAGGCAAAAAGTAGCACCCTGTATCTTCCATCACCGGGAGGCACTGCCCACTTTTCCTCCCTCATTGAGTTAATCCTTCTAGGAAATACCTTTGCGGACTCACACAGAGGTGTGTCTCAGCTGATTCCTGATCCCATCGAGCTGAAAGTTGATGCACTATCACAGAAGGTTAAGGTTCTAGTGGGAGAAGAGCGGAAGCATATCACCCTATTCTCTGAAACAAGACAGGATTTAGCGAGTCGACCAAGTGTAGCTTGACTTATTAGAGGCTGGGTGGGTAAGCGCTCTCCATTCCCACTACCAAGACTGGGCTCCGGATTCCAGAATGAGGGGGAGCTTTGAGGAATCAACCTAAACCTGCCACCAGGTGACAGAGCAGCCTTTATTCTTCAGCCTGCTATAAGGCTGTTCTGAGACAGACAGGGTTACTTTATCGCCTTAATTATTCCACTTAAATATCTTTCTCAAACAAGGGCAGCAGAGATAGTGACCCAGGAGGAGAATTTAATTATTCGGTACTATGGGTCTGTTGCCCTAACAGTAATTCCATTTTCTTTTAAAAATAGTTTTATTTGGGCTGGAAAGATGGCTTAGCAGTTAAGCGCTTGCCTGTGAAGCCTAAGGACCCCAGTTTGAGGCTCTATTCCCCAGGACCCACGTTAGCCAGATGCACAAGGGGGGGCACATGCATCTGGAGTTCATCTGCAGTGGCTGGAGGCCCTGGCGCGCCCATTCTCTCACTCTGCCTGCTTCTCTCTCTGTCTGTCACTCTCAAATAAATAAATAAATAATAAATTAAAAGAATAGTTTTATTTTATTATTTGAGACACAGAGAAGCAGAGAGAAAGAGGCAGTGAGAGTATGGGTGCACCAGGACATCTCAACACTGTAAATAAACTCCAGATGCATATACCATCTTGCTCATACTCCCTGTCTTTTTCTCTGTCTCTCCCACAAGTAAACAATTTTTAAAAAATATTTTATTTTAATTAATCTATTTGACAAAGAAAGAGGGAGAGAGAGATAATGGGCACGCCAGGGCCTCCAGCCACTGCAGATGAACTCCAAATGCATGCGTCCCCTTGTGCATCTGGCTAATGTGGGTCCTGGGTAATCGAACCTGGGTCCTTTGGCTTTGCAGGTAAATGCCTTAACCACTAATCAATTCCTCCAGCCCAGTAGACAATGTTTAAAAAGCTAAGTAAACCAGGCCTGGTGGCACATGCCTTTAATCTTAGGTCTCGGGAGGCAAAGGTAGGAGGATTGCTGGGAGTCCAAGGCCAGCCTAAGAATACATAATGAATTCTAGGTCAACCTGTGCTAGAGTGCTACCCAACCTCAAAACCAAACCAAAACAAAAAAGAACCTTAGAATTGCCTGAGAGTGGGTCGAGAGTTCTCAACTAAAAATAATCGGGGCTGGAGAGATGGCTTAGCGGTTAAGTGCTTGCCTGTGAAGCCTAAGGACCCCAGTTTGAGGCTCGATTCTCCAGGACCCACGTTAGCCAGATGCACCAGGGGCCGCACGCGTCTGGCATTCCTTTGCAGTGGCTGGAAGCCCTGGCGTGCCCATTCTCTCTCGTCTCGCGCTCACTCTCACTCTCAAATAAATAAATAAATAAATAAATAAATAAATTTTAAAAAAATAAAAATAATCAGGCCAGGTGTGGTGGAGCACTCCTGTAATCCCAGCACTCTGGAGTCAAGACAGGAGGATCATGAATTTGAGGTTAGCCAGGGCTATATGGTGAGGCATTATCTCTACAGTTATCAGAAGCATGCTGGGGTTATGATTCAGTGTAGAGAGCTTGCCTAGAATGCGCCAGGCCCTGGCTCTGATACCCAGCACTGACCAAAAATAAAAATTTTCAAAAGCCCTGTATTCTATTGACTTTAAAATTTCATTGCTGTTTTTGTTTTGTTTTGTTTTCATTTGGTTTTTCGAGGTAGGGTCTTGCTCTAGCCCAATCTGCCCTGGAGTTCACTATGCAGTCTCAGTCCTTGAACACACAGCAATCCTCCTACCTGCTTCAGTCTCCCGGGTGCTGGGACTGAAGGCGTGTGCCCACCATGCCAGGCTTTAATGCTGTTATTGTAAAGAGGGGTTGAGGGTTCGGGAAAAGGTCCCTGAACTCCAAATTTTGAGTTAATGTCTTGTTTTTTTTTTAAACCGAAGACTTATGTTGAAACAAGACTGAGAAGGATAATTATTAAATTATTATGTTCATTCAGGAAAAAGTACAGGTCCTTTTAAGATCTTTATCCAGGGTTGGAGAGATGGCTCAGCAGTTAAGGTGCTTGCCTACAAGCCCAAGGACCCTGGTTCAATTTTTCAGTACCCTGTGTATGTATCTGGAGTTCGTTTGCTGAGGCTAGAGGCCCTGGACTGCCCATGCTCTCCCTCTCTGCCTACTTATCCTTGCAAAAAAAAAAAAAAAAGTGGAGCCTGAGAGCTGGGCCTGGTGGCTCATGCATTTAATCCCAGAATTTGGGAGGCAGAGGTAGAAGGATCACTGTGAGTTTGAGGCCACCCTGAGACTACATAGTGAATTCCAGGTCATCCTGGAATCCTACCTCAACAAACCAAAAATTTTTTAAAAAATAAAATTATCTTTATCCAAACTATTATGAAATATCAAAATGATATGCGCTGGTGTGGCCTTCTGGTTTTGTTATTTTTTTTTTCAAGGTATGGTCTCCCTTTAGCCCAGGATGTCCTAGAATTCACAATGTAGCCTCAGGCTAGCCTCGAACTCGCTGTGACCCTCCTATCCATCACAGTGATCTGCCTCCTGAGTGCTGGGATTAAAGGCTTGCCCCACTACATCGGGCTTTCTAGTTTTTGTTTTTTTCCTCATTCATCCTGCAGAGCATTTCTTAAACCCTTTCAGTCCAGGGAGACACGTTCTTCTGTTGGAGTGTTTTACACTGGCTTGGACAGTTGCTTCCTGTCTTTTCTTTCTAGGTCCTGTGACTTGTACATGGAGACTTGTGACTGATTGAGTAATTTTCTTATCAATTCTTCCTCATTTTCATCTTTGACTTGTCCCAGTTTCTCAGAGATTTGCTCAATTTGTCATTTTGTCTCCCAGGTTTGTTTTTGTTTTTAACTTTTTCTCCAACTTAAAAAAAAATCAGTGTTGGGGAGATGGCTCAGCAGTTAGAGGTGTTGGTTTGCTAAGCCTGTGGGCCAGGGTTTAATTCCCCTGTACTCACATAAAGCTAGATGCTCAAAGTGCAAATGTGTCTGGAATTTGTTTACAGTGGCCAGAGGCCCTGATGTGACCATTCTCTCTCTCTTCCTCTGCAAATCAATACATAAATAATTTTAAATCAAACAGGGGACTCCTTTTACCTTCTTATGGGCAGGAGTTCCTGGTACTTTCTCCTCTTTCCTTCTCTTAATCTAATCAAATCTCTCTAAACCATTAAAAAAAAAAATTAGGGGCTGGAGAGATTGCTTAGTGGTTAAGGCACTTGCCTTCAAAGCCAAAGGACCTCAGTTTGATTCCCCAGAACCCGTATAAGCCAGATGCACAAGGTGATGCATGCATCTGGAGTTCGTTTGCAGACTCTCTCACTCACTCAATAAAAACAAAATATTAAAACAAAAATCAGAGGGGAGTCTTTAGTCCCAGCAATTGGAAGCCTGAGGTAAGAGGATCCTCTTAAATTCAAGGCCAGCTTGGGGCTACAGAATTACAGGTCAGTCTGGGCTAGAGTGAGACTCTGCCTTGAAAAAACAGCAACAACAAAAATCTTAGAGTCAGATGTGGTGGCACATGCCTTTAATTCTAGTACTTGGGAGACAAAGGTAGGAGGATCACCATGAGTTCTAGGCTACATAGTGAATTCCAGGTCAGCCTAAGCTGGAGTGAAACCCTATCTCAAAATAAATAAATAACATAACTGAATTTTTTTTTTTTTTCAAGGTAGGGTTTCACTCTAGTCCAGGCTGATCTGGAACTCACAATGTAGTTTCAGGGTGGCCTTGGATTCAAGGTGATCCTCCTACCTCTGCCACACCCAATAATAACTGAGTTTCTTGAAATATTTGTCCTCAGAAAACGTGGGCTTTAATTTTTTTTTTTTTTTTTTTTGAGCCAGGTGAGGTGGCAAATGCCTTGAAGCTCAGCACTCAGGAGGCTGAGGCAGGAGAATTGCTGAGCGCTCAAGGCCATATTAGAGCTACAGAGTGAATTCTAGGTCAGCCTGGGCTAGAGCAAGACTCTGCCTCAAAATAATAATAAATATTAAATATAATTTTTTGACACAGTAGTGTCTCACTCTTTAGCCCAGTCTGTCCTAAACTCACTATATAGACCAGGTTGGTACTGAACTCATAGCAATTTTCCTGCCTTAGCTTCTCAAGTACTGAGTAGATATGAGTCACCACATCTGGCTTAAAATTATTTTGCAAAGAGAGAGAGACAGAGACACACAGAGAGAATGAGTGCACCAGGGCCTTCTGCCATTGCAAACAAACTCCAGACACATGCGCCCCCTGCGCATCTGGCTTACATGGGTCCTGGGGAATCGAACCTGGATACTTAGGCTAGCACCTTTAACTGCTGAGCCATCACTCCAACCCTTTATTTTTTATAGTGGGGAGTAAACCTCAGGCTCTTGGTGCGAGTTACTATAAGCACTCTACCACTAAGCTATATATCCAACCTTCTCCTTTGTCTTCTTTTCTTGAGGTGGTTTCAAATTCATGGTGATCGTCCTACCTGAGCCTCCCAAGTGCTGGGATTAAAGGCTTGCACCACCACTCCCGACCCTAGCCTTCTTTGTTTTTCTCGAACTGTGTGTCTCTTTCCCTCTCCTGCTCTCTTTCTTCTCTCTCCCTGGGGGATGAAGCCAGCGTCTCACACGTGATTCTGTTACTGAGCTACACCTGCAGAAGTAACCTGCATTTACCTAAAAACAAACAAACAAACATGGTGCTTGTCCGTGGTGGCACATGCCAGTAGTCTCACCATTCTGGAGGTTGAGGCAAGAAGATGACACGTCTGAGGTGAGCCTAATCTATAAAGCTATCTCCAAGACAGCTGTAGCCATGAGGCAAGACTATATCTCAAAAATCAAACCAAGGGCTGGGAAGTATTTGTCTCACAGGCATAAGACCCTGAGTTCAATCCCAGCACCACAGAAGAAAAGCAACTAAAAGCAAAAATAAGCAAAACGACAAAAAATATGAGCCCAAACCAGGCGTGGTGGCACAGGCCTTTAATCCCAGGATTTGGGAGGCAGAGATAGGAGGGTCTCCCCATATTCAAGGCCAGCCTGAGACTACCTAATGAATTCCAGGTCATCCTGAGCTAGAGTAAGACCCTGACTCAAAAACAAACAAACAAAGGGCAGGTGAGATGGCTCAGCAGTTAAGGTGTTTGCCTGTAAAGCCAAAGAACCCAGGTTTGGTTCCCCAGGACCCATGTAAGCCAGATGCACAAGGTGGCGCATGCGTCTGGAGTTCCTTTGCAGTGGCTGTAGGCCCTGGTGTGCCCAATCTCTCTCTCTCTCCCTTCTTCTCTCTCTCTCTCTAGCAAATAAATACAAAAATTAGAAAAATAATAAAATAGCTAGGCATGGTGGTACACACCTTTAATCCCAGCACTCAGGAGGCAGAGGTAGGAGGATCACTGTGAATATATATGTGAGCTCAGTTTGTCATTTGGAATCCAGTACAGTTTTCTAATGAACATCCACTCCTGGAAATGACACCACTTAGACCCCAGGGAAACAAAAGACTAGTACAAATGCTAAAAAGAGGTTTATGCCGTGTTGATTTAGGGGAAAGACCTGTTTTGGAAACACGTGGAGGATTTTGAAGAAAAGGAACAGATAAAGTTAAAATAATTACACTGTCAGTCTTTCTCTCACTAGAAGGCAATAGATTTCCGCCCAGGGAAATATCTTTTCCTGTGTCAAGTACCCATTGTTTGCTTGTCTTGCAGCTCCAGAGATACTCATAAATTAAGGTAAAATTTGAAATACGTGAGCATGGCTGAGAAACATGTTTCAATCGGACACTTCTATAGTATTCTCTCTTTTTCTCTCCTGACTTTTTGAGACAGTGTTCCACTCTGTAGCCCAAACTCGCATAGAATTCACTATGTAGCTTAGGCTGCCCTTAAACTCACAGGGTACTACCTCGGTTTCCCAAGTGCCAGATTACAGGCATGGCCTGAGCCACTGTGCTTTGCTTTTGAAGTTATTCTTTTTTTCCCACTTGGTTTTTTGTACTTTTGGTTTTTTGAGGTAGGATCTCTCTGTAGCCCAGGCTGACCCAGAATTCACTATGTAGCCTCAGGGTGGCCTTGAACTCAAGGCAATCCTCCTACCTCTGCTTCCTGAGTGCTGGGATTAAAGGCGTGCATCACTATGCCCGGCTCTCCCCTTTGGTTTTTTGAGGCAATGTTTCATTGTAGCACAGGCTAACCTGGATTCACCACGTAGTCTCAGGGTGGCTGGGACTAAAGGTGTGCACCAACCACCATGTCTGCCTTATTTTGACATTATTCTTGAATATTCATTTGTGGATATCAATATATATGGAATGTGATAACTATTCTTTTCTTAGCCCCAAAATGGACATGGATAACAGAATTTCACAACAGGTATTTTTTATGAAAATATTTAATAATATTTCATTGATTTTTCAAGAAATTAAAATTTAAATGCTAGCCTTCTCAATATAATTCATTTATTATTTAAAATTTTTTCAAGGTAGGGTCTCACTCTAACTCAAGCTGACCTGGAATTCACGATGTATTCTCAGGGTGGCCTTGAACTGCAATCCTCCTACTTCTGCCTCCTAAGTATTGGGATTAAAAGCATGTGTCACCATGCCCAGCTGTCTATTTATTTGAGAAATAAAGGTAGAAAGAGGCAAATAGAAAAAAAGAAAGAGGCAGATAGAGAGAATGGGTGCACCAGGGCCTCTAGCAACTGCAAATAAACTCCAGATGCATGTTCCACCTTGTGCATCTGTCTTACATGAAGTCATTAGACTTCACAGGCAAGCACCTTAACCACTAAGCCATCTCTCCAGCCCCAGAAAAGTACTTAAAGAGCCTGATATGGGGCTGGAAGGATGGCTTAGCAATTAAGGCTTTTGCCTGCAAAGTCAAAAGACCCTGGTCGGATTCCCCAGAACCCATGTAAGCCAGAGGCACAAGGTGGTGCATGTGTCTGGAGTTTGTTTGCAGTGGTTGGAGGCCCTGGTGTGCCTATTCTCTCTGTCTCTGTCTCTCTGTCTCTCTCTCTCTGACACTCTCAAAGAAGAGTTTTTTAAAGCAAGATATGGGGGCTGGAGAGATTGCTAAGTGGTTAAGGCCTTGCCTGCAAAACCTAAGAACCCATGTTTGACTCTCCAGGTCCCACATAAGCCAGATGCACAAGGTGAGACATGTGCAAGGCTGCACATGTGCAGAAGGTGGCACATGTGTCTCAAGTTCCTTTGCAGTGACCGGAGGCCCTGGCAAGCCCATTCGTTGTTTCTCTATCTGCCTCTCTCTCATTCTCAAATAAAATAAAATAAAAATTTTAAAAGCCAGATATGCTGACACTGCTTGTAATCTCAGCAATGAACAGACAGAACCCTGGGGCTTGCTGGCCAGTCAGTCCATCGGTGGCGGTTTGAGTCAGGTGTCCCCCATAAACTTGGGTGTTCTGGATGCTAGGTTCTCCAGCTGATGGCAATTGGAAATTACACCTCCTGGAGGCAGTGTATTGTTGGGGGAGGGATTATGGGTGTTATAGCCACTTTCTCCTTGCCAGTATATGGCACACTGTCCTGTTGCTATTGTCCACTTTATGAGGGCTAGGGGGTCCACCCTCTGCTCATGCCATCATTTTCCCCTGCCACCATGGAGCTTCCTGATCATAAGCTAAAAATAAACCTTGTTTTCCCACAAGCAGCTCTTAGTTGGGTGATTTCTACCAGCAATGCGAACCTGACTGCAACAGTAAAGTGGTACCGAGGAGTAGGATTGCTATTAGACAACTTACTGTGTGGCTTTGGCCTTTTGGAGCTGATTTTCAAGAGAAATGTGGAAGGGTTTGAAATCTTGGCCTAAGAGATGCCTTGCAATGCTGTAAATACAGCTTGATGGACTATTTTGGTCAGAGTTGAAAGATCTGAATGCAGTAAGAACTGTGAGGTTTGGTTTATGAGGGTGAGAAAAAGCTTTGCTTGGACTGGGTTAGCAGTTTTTGTGAGGAAGCTTGCTGTTATGCCCGTGTCCTGAGAAGTTGTGCGGGGTTGCTTTGTGTAGAAATGAACTGGTGTGACAAGAGGGGTATCACACACACACACACACACACACACACACACACACACACACACAAATTTTTGGGTGAACTGCTGCCCACTCAGCTGCAATTGAGAGATTACAACCTCTGAGATTGGGTCAGCTGACCTGCACTGGGACAGTAGGAAGAATGTAGACTCTTTTGAAGGGGCCTGAGTGCTCAAGGAGTGTCCTGTTCTTCAAAGTCTGCTTATTTCAAACCCCCACCCCCGATTAATAACTTGGCACCCCACCTGGTATTGTGGAGTATAAGAAATGCAGGAAAGAGAGGGTCATTGCAATATGGTCTTGTGTTTTGGAAATGGCCATGGGCAGTGTGAAGCAGGTTTGCTGGATGCCTGCATGGAGACCCCATGGGGCCATGAGGATGAACTGTGGGTTGCAGTGGAGACCCAGTGGAGATGCCAGGACCACGAGATGGCTGCCAAGGAGAGCTGCTGGCCCTGGATGAAGTTTTCCAGGATTGTGATAGCCTAGCTGGAGGGATGGAATTGAAATTCCAGAGGCTTGTTGCTGGTTAGAGTTGTTGGCCTTGGAGCTAGAGAGTTTGGCATTTGCCCTGGTTAAATCATGTATTGTTTGAGTATTTCTTTGCTATGCCCCATGCCATCTTTTATAGTGTAAATGTTTATTCTGTGCCATTATGAGGTTTGGGGGGACATTTTTTTCTTTTATGGCTCAGTTAAAAGATCTTGGACTATAAGAATGTGTGAACATCATTGGAATTGATTTTAAAAAACTATGGGGACTTTTAAATTTTTATTTATTTTATTTATTTATTTGAGAGCGTCAGACACAGAGAGAAAGACAGATAGAGGGAGAGAGAGAGAGTGGGCACGCCAGGGCTTCCAGCCACTGCAAACGAACTCCAGACGCGTGCGCCCCCTTGTGCATCTGGCTAACGTGGGACCTGGAGAACCGAGTCTCGAACCGGGGTCCTTAGGCTTCACAGGCAAGCGCTTAACCGCTAAGCCATCTCTCCAGCCCATGGGGACTTTTATAGTTGGATGAATGCATTGTATTTTGCCTCATGAATGGTTACCAGTTTATGGGGGCCAGGGGCAGTATGTGGTGGTTTGAGTCAGGTGTCCCCCATAAGCTTATGTGTTCTGGATGCTAGGTTCCCTAGCTGATGGCAATTGTAAATTAAAGCCTCTTGGAGGAGTGTATTGTTGGGGCCGGGATTATGGGTGTTAGAACCAGTTTCCCCTTGCCAGTGTTTGGCACACACTCCTGTTCCTGTTGTCCACCTTAATTGGGCCAGGGGGTGATGTCCACCCTCTGCTCATGCCATAGTTTCCCCCTGCCATTGTGGAGCTTCCCCTCAAGACTGTAAGCCAAAGTAAACCTCTTTTTCCCAGAAGCTGCTCTTGGTTGGGTGATTTCTACCAGCAATGCGAACCTGACTGCAACACCATCCCATTTGGTTAGTTCCAGGCCCATGAGAGATCCTGTCTCACAAAAGGAGGGATTGTGGGGCTGGCTGGAGAGATGGTTCAGCAGGTAAGAGTGTGACCTGAGTTCAGTTCCCAGCACCCATGTAAAAAGCAGGGTGTGGCCACGCATGCCTGTAACCCACGTGCTGACAGGGGTGGAGACAGGAGAATTGCTGGGGCTTGCTGGTCAGCTAGTCTGACCAAAAAATGATTGTTCCAGGTTCAGCAAGAGACTGTCTCAGGAAAATAAAGAGGAAAAGCCCTTGAGGTGTTCTTTGGCCTCCACTTGTCGGTACACAGGATGTGCACATCTGCGCGCACACACACACAGCCACGTACATACACACAAAAAGACAAACAGTGGAGCCAGGAGTGGTGGCTCATGCCTTTAATCCTAGCACTCAGGAGGCAGAGATAGGAGGATCACAGTGAGTTCAAAGCCACCCTGAGACTAAAAAGTGAACTCCTGGTCAGCCTGGGCTAGAGTGAGACCCTATCTTGAAAAACAAAAGAAAACAAACAAACAAAAAAGACAGTATCTGCATGGAGAATGGAATTTCAAAGGGGAAAGTGGGGGTGGGGAGGGAATTACCATGGGATTTTTTTTATAATCATGGAAAATGCTAATAAAAATTAAAATAAATAAATAAATGTTTGCTTTAAAAAAAAAAGACAGTATCTGAGGAACACCTGAGGTTGTCCTCTGACCTCTCCACTCACACACACTCACATGTGCACCCCATATGTAAACATCCATGCACACAAAGTAACAGAGCTTTTCACTCTTCCTATTCATGTAGACACACACGGCAGAGGTTGTCATAGGAACCCAACCATACTTGCACTTTGCTCTTGGGCTTCTGGTTTCCAGAACTGTGTGTATGCATGTATGTGGTATATGCACATGTATGCCCCCTTATGATGACCATATGCTCACCTGTGGGGAGGTTGCTTGCCTGTGATGGCCAGGGCAGAACATCGGTTGTCCCTCTCCATCACTTTTCTGCCCATTTTCTTTTGTTTTATAATTTAATTAATTTGATTTTTTTTTTTTTTTTAGGTAGGGTCTCACTCAAGCTCAGGCTGACCTAGAATTCACTATGTAGTCTCAGGGTGACCTTGAACTCATGACGATCCTCTTACTTCTGCCTCCCAAGTGGTGGGATTAAAGGCATACGCCACCACGCCTGGCTAATTTAATTAATTTGAGAGAGAGAGGCAGATAGAGGGAATGGGCATGCCAGAGCCTGTAGCCACTATAAATGAACTCCAAATCAAGTGCCACCTTGTGCATCTGGCTTACTTGGGTACTGCAGAATCAAACCTGGGTCCTTAGGCTTCACAGGCAAGTGCTGTAACTGATAAGCCATCTCTCCAGATTTTTTTTTCAAATTATAATTATTTATTTATTTGCAAGCAGAGACAGAGAATGGGTGCACCAGGACCTCTAGTCACTGCAAATGAATTCCAGATGCACACAATACTTTGAGCATCTGGCTTTAAGTGGGCATTAGGGAATCAAACCCAAGTATTTAGGTTTTGCAAGCAAGTGCCTTCCCCACCAAGCCATCTCTCCAGCCCCTTTTTGTTGTTTCTTGGTTTTTTGAGGTAGCCTAAGCTGACCTGGAATTCACTATGTAGTCTCACTCAGGCTGGCCTTGAACTCACAACGATCCTCCTACCTCAGCCTCCCAAGCGCTAGGATTAAAGCTGTGTACCACCATGCCCGGCTTCATTTTCATTTTGAGCTGGAGTCTCTGATACTATAGCTCACTGATTTTTTTTTTTTTCTTTTTGCAAACAAGCCCAGACAATTCCCTGGTCTCTGCTCGCCTTTGTGGGGCTGGGGTCACAGGCACACCTGGCCACGCCTGGCTATTTGCGTGGGATCTGGAGATTCCAACTCTGGCAGCTTCAGGCCCCCTCAGGCCCTCATATGCACAGGAAGCACACTTAGCCACTGAGTCATCTCTCCAGCCTGAGAAGTAGATTCTTGTTGGTTATAAGCCTCCTGGTCTATGGTGTTCTATTATAGCAGTCCAAATTGACTGAAAGAGAATGGAACTTTAAATGTAAGCTTCTGGGAGAACCTGGAGCAAAGAACCCAGCAAGGCCAGTTACTCTTCACAGTCAACCTAACTGGATTTTGAATCACTTAGGAAATATACCTCTGTGTCTGTGGTTGTTTACAGTGAGATTTACTTGAAGAGAGAAGTCCTTCTCTGAATGTGGTCAGTACCATCTCATGGGCTTGGAACTTGGAAAGAATTAAAGAAAGGAAGGATCCAGGCATAGTTGTGCACACCTTTAATCCCAGCACTTGGGAGGAAGAGGCAGGAGGACTGCTGTGCATGCAAAGCCACCCTGAGATTACATAGAGAATTCCAGGTCAGCCTGCGCTAGAGTGAAGCCCTACTTGGAAGAAAAAAAAAATTAATTATAAGGAGGGATTAGAGAGATGGCTCAGCAGTTAAGGTGCTTGCCTGTAAAACCTAGTGAACCAGATTAAATTTCCCAGTACCCACACAAAGCCAGATACACAAGGTGGTGCATGCATCAGGAGTTTATTTGCACTGCCTAGAGGTCCTGGCTCACCCATTTCTCTCTATATATGTATCTGCCCTTTCTTTTCCTCTCTCAAATAAATGAATAAAGGAAAGAAAGAAGGAAAGAAAGCAAGCAAGCAAGAAAGAAAGAAAGAAAGAAAGAGGCATGTAGAACGAGCATTCACCTTTTTTTTGTTTTTTTGTTTTTCAAGGTAGGGTCTCACGCCAGTTCAGGCTGACCTGGAACTCACTATATAGTCTCAGGGTGGCCTCGAACACTCAGATACCCTCCAAGTGTTGGGATTAAAGGTGTGCACCACCATGTCCAGCCCAGCATTCATCTTACTTTACTACCACCATGGTACATCTATCTCTTCTTAAACTTCAAGCCAGAAGAAACCCTCCCTTCCTTAAATTGCTTTAGTCACAGCAATGACAGTGACTGTCACAGAAAATTTGTATTGAGGAATGAACTGTTACCATGATAAACCTGATCTTGTGTTTCTGAGGCATTTGGAACCAGTTTGAGGAAGGCAATAAGGAAGAGTTTGGAGCTGTGAGCTCTCTAGAAATCCCTAAGCAGAGCTTAATGGACCACTCTTGTGGGAATTTGGAAGACCAAAGTGTGGAGAGAATTACAGACAATGGAGGCCTGACTCGTGAGGTTTCAGCAGGGGAACAAGGACTCCCTTGGTGTGGTGGTTTGACTCAGGTGTCCCCCATGACCTTATGTGTTCTGAATGCTAGGTCCCCAACTAGTGGCAATTTGGGAATTGGAGCCTCCAGGAGATGATATGTTGTTGGGGGCAGGCTTATGAGTATTATAGCTAGCTTCCCTTTGCTAGTGTTTGGCACAGTCTCCTACTGCTGTTGTCCACCTGATGTTGGCCAGGAGGTGATGTCCACCCTCTTGCTCATGCCATGTTTTCCCCTGCCATCATGGAGCTTCCTCTGTAGTCTGTAAGTCAAAGTAAGCTCTTTCCACCCATAAACTGCTTTTAGCCAGCCACTTTTTGCCAGCAATGTGAAGCTAACTGCAACACTTGGGAACTGGTCTATAGGTCTTTTACAATATTCTAAAAGAATCTGGCTTCATTCTGCTCATGCCCTGAGAACTTGAGTGAGGCTGAATTCAAAAGCCATGGACTAGGCTGGAGAGATGGTTTAGTGGGTAAGGTGTTTGCCTGCAAAGCCTAAGAACCCAGGTTTGATTTCCCAGTACCCACGTAAGCCAGATGCACTAGGTAGCACATGCATTTGGAATTTGTTTGCAGTGGCTAAAGACCCTGGCATGCCCATTCTCTCTCTCTATCCGCCTTTCTCTCTCTTAAATAAATAAATAAGAGAAAATTTCATGACAGGATAGCATTCAGGCTGTGGCATTGTTACTGTTTGTTGTTCCTATTCAAGGGTACAGTGAGAGAGAGCAGCAAATGAAGAGAAAGATATCAAAAATGTGAAGTTCAGCAAAGAAAGTAATATGAGTTTTAAGTTGTTGACAAGGAGCATGTGGAGAAAGCAGCTATAATTGTTAAGGAAACTAGTGCACTTAAGGAGAAATCTTATGCTTTGTACTGGGCTAATAGGAAAAGTGCCTTAAGAGTAAGACACCCTTCCATCAAAGATTCCAGCATTGTAAAAATGCAAATTAAGGGATGGACAGATGGCTTAGTTGTTAAGTTGCTTGACTGCAAAGCCTAATGACCTGGGTTCAATTCCCCAATACCCACTTAAAACTGGATGCACAGAGTGATGCATGTATGTATCTGGAGTTCATTTGCAGTGGCTAGAGCCCTGGTTGTGCCCATTCTCTTTATCTCTCTCCTTGCAAATAAATATTTTTTAAAAATTTAATGCAAATTTATTTCAAAGAAAAGACACAGAACTGGAATCCTGATTACCTGTGCAAAAACAACCCACTAGGAACTGGGCATGGTGGCACACACCTTCAATTCCACCACTGGGGAGGCAGGAGGAGGATCACCATGAGTTTAAGGCCACCTGGAGACTACATAGTGAATTCCAGGTCAGCCTGGGCTAGAGCAAGACCCTACCTCAAGATAAATAACTAGGTAAATAAATAAACCTACCAATCCATTAGGGAAGTATTTTCCCAGAGTCAGTCACTAATATTTGATGAGGCCACCACAGCTGTGGCAGAAGGGAAACTACAGCTCAAACTCACAACAGAAATTATTAGCAATGTCATTCACATGGTGCTGTTTTTGTAGGCATACAAAATGCAAGAGTTACGCTGGGCGTGGTGGCACACACCTTTAATCCCAGCACCTGGGAGGCAGATGTAGGAGGATCGCTGTGAGTTTGAGGCCACTTTAAGACTACATAGTGATAGTGAATTCCAGGTCAACTTGAGCTAGAGTGAGCCCCTACCTTGAAAAATGAAACAAAATAAAATGCAAAAGTTATGGGGTCATAGATGTCTGTCTGTACCCCAAGCAATGTGTGGCAGAGTCCATACACAAAATCCCTGAGTGGCCACTGCATGACAGGGAAGCCTAAGTTGCAGTGAACTCTAGGATGTTGGAGGTGCTGAAAGACTGGGGGACATCTATCACGAAAAGTTGCAAGCATCGAGTGGAAGGAAACCAAGAGAAAGGCTCTGCATTCTATAGGCAATAGAGCTGGGAGGGTGGGGCTGCTGGAGCCCAGATGATTCCAGCAGGAGACCCAGATGCTGGACATGGAGATGTAGGGGAGGAGATTTGCCTTATTCGGTTTGCCCTGTTGAGCCTTTATTCCTCCCTTTTAGAATGTAAGTGCTTATCTGGTACCATTTTATATTAGAAATATGTAAGTTAGGGTGTTTTTGGACTTTTTTTTGGGGGGGGGTTCCTAGGTAGGGTCTTACTCTAGCCCAGGATGATCTGGAATTCACTATGTAATCTCAGGGTGGCCTCCAACTCACAGCAATCCTACTACCTCTGCCTCTGGAGTACTGGGATTAAAGACATGTGCCAGCAACCCTCTTGTTTTTTGATTTTATAGTTTTGTCTTGCAGGATGGGGATTTGGCTCAGTGGATAAAACACTGGCTGTGCAAGCATGAAAACTTGAATTCAGATCCCCAGAACAGTTACACTTTTTTTCCTTTTCACTACAATACATGCTATGGACACAACCTATGATAAGAACATGTTAGAACTTCCTGGCATTGTGGAGCATGCCTTCTGCCTAGTTCTGCATGCTAAGCCAGGAAAAATAATTTTAATCTTTGTTTTTGAGGTAGGGTCTCATTCTAGCCCAGGCTAACTTGGAATTCACTCTGTAGCCTAGGCTTGCCTTGAACTCACAGTGACCTCCTTCCTCTGCTTCCCAAGGGCTAGGATTAAAGGTGTGCACCAAGCAAGTATAGTAACTTCTTTGTTACTTGGGCTCACTTTGTTATAGTAACACAGCCTGTGCCTTACTAGCACAGGTGACCTTCTAGAACAAGCAACATTTCAATTAAGCCCTAAATTCCAAGAATGAACACACTCTGATAACACATCTGTAATCCCAGCACTCAGAAGGCAGAGGAAGAATGATTCACAGTTCAAGGTCAGCCTAGGCTACATTTTGAGACCCTGTCTCAAAAAATAAAAATAATTGTCCCTCAACTGATGAATGGATAATGAAGATATGGCACATTTATACAATGGAGTTCTACTCGGCAGTAAAGAAAAATGAAGTTGTGACATTTGCAGGAAAATGGATGGATCTGGAAAGGATTATACTAAGTGAGATAACCCAGGCCCAGAAAGCCAAGTGTCACATGTTCTCTCTCATATGTGGATCCTAGCTACAGATGACTGGTCTTCTGTGTGAGAAGGAAAAAACTCAGTAGCAGAGGCCAGTAAGCTAGAAAAGAGATATAAAGGGAAGAGAAAGGAAGGGAGGGGGTTACTTAATAGGATGGTATTATATATATGTAAGTAGAAGAATAGATTAATGGGGGTAAAAAGGCCCAAAATGAGGTCTGGGGAAGAGATTGAGTAAAGGAAAGGTGGAGGAACAGCTAATCAATCTAAGAGGATATAAATAAATCATATGTAATCCTACTTTTTTGGACAATAGAACACTCAGGAGCCATAGACTGTGGCTAGAAAATCAGTGCCAGGGATGGAATAGCTTCCAGTGAGCTGTTGGCCAGGGAGGTCCCTGATGCCCCCAAAACATTACAGGCCATTGCCAAGGCCCTTGGTTTCCCACCAAGAATAGATGGTAAGACCCTGTTGCTGAAGACTCCACATACTTGGGCTGCAAGGACACTGAGAAATCCTCCTGGATCTGAGCTGATAACCTCCTCCATGTAGACCAGTTGACAGAAAGCTGGAAGAAGCCATTCTGCATGCAGTTCAATGGGAGAAAGAGAAATCATCAGTGAATATACTCAACAGTGGACACTGCAAGCCTTATATTTGGCCAGCCAGGCCAAATGACCCAACCAGTGCAATAGTGGCACGTCTGCTATGGGGGAAACCAACTGCCCTCTAATTTAACTGGAGGCCCGCTCCATGGGAGGGAATACATCCCTGATACTGAAAACTTAAAACAGGGGTAGTCGTGAGCCCTAAGGGTGTAATGTCTGCTGTTGTCTAGCGAAATATATGTACTATGCTTATCAAACTGCCCAGTAAGCATTTCTGTTAATGTTCACACTCTTGTATTAATGCTACTCTCACTTTTGGTAGAGAATCTTCTCTTTTCAGATGGCAGTGACCTTGGGACGTCTCAGAAGGTATCATGGTGATGGAAAGAAATGACCGCAGTGCTCAGTACTACAATATGTCTATCACACCTTCCAAGGCTCAGGATCTAATGTGGAAGAGGTGATGGAAAGAATGTAAGAGCCAAAGGAAGGGCAGAACTCCATATAACATGCTCCCTCCAGACACAACATGGCCTGGATATCCATGGCCTCACAGTGCCTGACACTACCTGCATAAGACCATCATAAGAGGAGGAAAAGATCATGACATCAAAAGTAAAAGAGAAACTGATTGACATGGGGAGGGTCTATGATGGAGAATGAAGTTTCAAAGGGGAAGGAGGGCATTACCATGGGGTATTTTTTATAATCATGGAAGCTGTTAATAAAAAATAAGAAAATAAAAAATAAAAATAAAACAACTAACAAGTCATAAAAAGAAGAGAAAGAACACTTAAGGTAAATATTTTTAAAATAACATGCCTGGCATGGTGGTGCATGCCTTTAATCCCAGCACTCAAGAGGCAGATGTAGGAGGATCACTGTGAGTTCGAGGCCACCCTGAGGCTATATAGTGAATTATAGATCAGCCAGAGCTCGAATGAGACCCTACCTCAAAAAACCAAAGTTAATAAATAAATTAACTACTTAAAAATAATACAAGGAGAGGGCTGGAAGGATGGCTTAGTCATTAAGGTGTTTGCAAAGCTAAAGGACTCAAGTTCAATTCCCCAAGGGGGTGCACATGTCTGGAGTTCTTTTACAGTGTCTGGAAGCTTTGGCAAGCCCACTCATTCTCTCTCAAATAAGTAAATAAAGACATTTTAAAAATAAAAGAAGGGGACGCATGCGTCTGTAGTTCATTTGCAGAGGCTGGAAGCCCTGGCGCGCCCATTCTCTCTCTCTCCCTCTATCTGTCTTTCTCTCTGTGTCTGTCGCTCTCAAATAAATAAAAAATAAATAAATAAATAAAAGAGAGCCAAGCATAGTGGCGCATGCCTTTAATCCCAGCACTTGGGAGGTAAAGGTAGGAGGACTGTTGTGAGTTTGAGGTCACCCTGGGAGTACATAGTGAATTCCAGGTCAGTTGAGCTGGAGTGAGACCCTACCTTGCAAAGAACCAAAATAAATAAATAAATAAGATAAAAGTTTATTTATTTTTTTATTTGTGAGCACAGAGAGAGAAAGAGAGTGTGAGTATGGGAACACAATGGCCTCTTGCCACTGCAAACGAACTCTAGTTGCATGTTCCATTCTGTGTATCTGGTTTAATGAGAGCACTGGGAAACTGAACCAATGCTAGCACACTTTGCAAGCAAAGCACACTTTGCAAGCAAGCACCTTCAAATGCTGAACCATTTCCATAGCCCCCCGCCCCAGCAAAAAAAGTTTTAAGTAAGCATACAGGGTGCTGAAGAGATGGCTCAGTGGTTAAGGCACTTGCTTGCAAAGTCTAATTGCCTGGGTTTGATTCCCCAGTACCCACATAAAGCATGATGAACAAATTGGTACATGCATCTGGAGTTCGTCTGCAGTGGCAAGAGGCCCTTGCACACTCATACCCACTCTTTCTGTGTCAAATAAATATTTTTGTTTTGTTTTGTTTTTAAAGGTAGGATCTCACTCTAGCCCAGGCTGACCTGGAAGTCACTCTGTAGTCTCAGGGTGGCCTTGAACTCACGGTGATCCTCGTACATCTGACTCCCAAGTGCTGGGATTAAAGGCGTGCACTGCCACACCTGGCAACAAGAAGCTTTTAAAAACTGCTTAAGGCTGGAGAGAGTGAGACCCTATCTCGAAAAACCAAAAAAAAAAAAAAAACCTTTTTGTTGTTTATTTACTTGTGTGTATATGTGTACGTGTGTGTGTGTGTGTGTGTGTGTGTGTACAAGCGCCAGTGCCAGGATCTCTTGCCACTGCAATCAAATGTTTTCCAGCTTTATGTGGGTGGCTGGGAAATTGAACCCAGGTTGGCAGGCTTTGCAAACAAGTGTCTTTAAACTGACTCCTTACAAGTGGTTTATTTATTTTTGTTTTGTTTTGTTTTTGCTTTTCAAGGTGGGGGTGCCGGCTAGTCTCTTTCTTTAAAACTGACCATCTTTCTCCACTTTTTATTTTAAAAATAAACTGGGCATGGTGGTGCATGCCTTTAATCCCAGCACTCAGGAGGCAGAGGTAGGAGGATTGCCATGAGTTCAAGGCCACCCTGAGACTAAATAGTGAATTCCAGGTCAGCCAGGGCTAGAGTGAGACCCTACCTCGAAAAACAAAAAATAAATAAAAATAAAAAAATAAAAGAAAGAGACTAAGGAAAAAGAAAACCAGTTTGGGAACGATGGTAAATAATTCTTGGGCATGTTATGTTCAGTGAAATATTTAAGTAAAATTAACTGACTAACTTGGCCATAAGTACAAGGGATTTTGAGCTTCAAAATAATGATCCCCTAGATAAATGATATATCTTACAAAGTCCTGTGCAGTTCATGAACACAATTTAAAGTTATTCCATACCAAAATTAACAAGGATTTACCTTGCCAAGATTCTTGGCACCTTTATAGTAACTTAAACTGCACTGGAAAAAAAAAGCATAATAGTAATTGAAAAAGCAACTAATTATAAGCAATTATAAGCTGAATTATGTTTATACCGCAATTAGTGTTTGAGGTGGTTTGGTAGGCAGAGTCTTCATTTCAATAAGCAACCATCAAATAATTGAATAGCTTGTAAAACACAGAAATACCCCTTTTATCTTTATTCCAAGTATAACAACCACATCCTCCTTTAATTACTATTATAATAAAATAAGTAACATTTATCCCAATCCCCAGTTTGAGTTAGCTGCTTTTCAAAACATGGCAAAAGTAGTATGTCTACCTACCTCACCCAGCTTCTTTCAACAGATTTCACTGGAGACATGTGATGACTCCAAGTTCTTGTAAGACAAGAACTACCCTGTAGGATGTCTTCAAAGCAAATTCTAGCCACATCTTTTTCAGTGGATTTTTCATACATCCACTTTGAGGAAAGTTTTTTTTTTTTTTTTTCCCTAAGCATAGCAGTGGAAGTTCATTTTGTCTTGTGTCAATGATCTTTTTTTAACTTTTTTTTTCTTCTTTAACTTTATGTCAGCATGGGACTAGCCCCCTCTCCTAGCATTTTCAAACAAGTCATAAATTTGTTACTGCTTTTGGTCACCTCCTAACTTTAATAAGCGAAGAAATGCTAGGCAGATGGTTCCCTAAATGACCATTAGAGACAGCTTCTGGATCCCTGTGATTATCAATTTCTATGCAAATCCTTCTCAAGCACGTGAGACAGCACTATATGTTGGGGCGGGGGGGGGGGGTGTAGGGATTTGAAAGGAATGCTTTCACTTAACCCGTCACTTTAAGGAAATTCAGTCAAATATTGTCAAGCAACCTCGGGTTCTATTTAATAAACGTAGCTGCTAGAAAAAGGTCGGCAGGATCTTCCCCAGCAGCTGCCCTGGTGGAGCACGGGCCGCGGCTGCAGCGCTGGAGTTGGCCGAGCCTCGCGGTGTGGGAGGTCGCGGGCGGGTTGGGGGGGAGCGGGGCCCTGGTGCCGGGCGCCACGTTGCTCTGCCCTCGTGAAATGGGAAGCCAAGGCTTCTGGCTATTGTGTACCGGGCCCGGAGCTGCCTCCCTCCGCGCATCAGATAAAGCATGGGAATCCAAACGCCTTCCAGGTCCACCCCAGGCACCACGTACGTCACACACAGACGTCGAGTTTCACGGCCTGGCCGTGCCCATCACGGGCAAGCAAGTTCAAAGAATGGCCCAGCACTTCGACAGAGGCGGGGGAACCGGCCCGGGATCAACACCACCGGGCGACACCCACCGCCCCTAGGGGACCCCCGCAGGCACCCCAACCCCTCGAGGACGTGGCTGGGGTCCCGGCTATCCAATCGGTTTATTACCCCGCAGCACAGCCTTCCCTTACTTCGTTCCCGCGCCCCCCTGCTCTCTCCACGTCCAACCCTGGGGTCCCCAGTCGACAGCAGAGCGGTCTCCCGCTCGGCGGACAGGGGCAGCTCCATCTGCACCCGAGCAAGTAGTTCCCTACACTCCCAGCAGGCCCACAGCCAAGCCCGCGGCCGCTCCGAGGGGTGGGGGGAGCACGGGGCGCGGACGCGAGATTGACGTGCGGCGGTTCCTATCAGCCTCGGGGGAGGCGGGCAGATGGCGTCACTTCCGGGCTCGCCGGGGTCCGATGCCTTATATAAGGTCTGCGCTCGCGCAGAGCCCTCGCTTACACAGTATGGCCGGCGACATTAGCTAGCGCTCGCTCAACTCTCTCTCTAACGGGGAAAGCAGCGGACTACCAGAGACTGAATTCTATCTGCCTCTTTATTTCCAACAGACTCACGTTCAACTTTCGCTCACGAAAATAGCCGGGAAAATTTTTATTAATCCTTTTTTTTTTCTAAAAAAAAGTTAATATAAAATTATAGCAAAAAAAAAACAAACAAAAACAAAAGGAACCTGAACTTTAGTAACACAGCTGGAACAATCCGCAGCGGCGGGAGAAGAGATTTAATTTTAGTTGATTTTCTGTGGTTGTTGGTTGTTCGCTAGTCTCACGGTGATGGAAGCTGCGCATTTTTTCGAAGGGACCGAGAAGCTGCTGGAGGTTTGGTTCTCCAGGCAGCAGTCGGACGCTAACCAGGGATCTGGGGATCTTCGCACCATCCCGAGGTGGGTGCTCGGGGATCCGAGGGTGGTTCGTCATCGCCGGGCCCGGGTGACCCGCACTCGGCCAAGGGGCTGGCTTCCCGCTGCCCTCCTGGCCCTCAGGTGGAGGCCGAGACGGCGGGCTCGGGGAGCATCCGCATCCACGCGGGGAGGCGGGAACCGGCTTGTCCTCCCGCCGCCGTTGCCGGGCCGCCGCGGCCCTGGGGGATGGGGAGGAGGGGGAGCGAGGCCGGCGCGGCCGCGTGCTCAGGTAACGTCCCGGGCGGGGCGGGCTTGGGCCTCCCCACGTTCTCCCCGGTAGTTGGCGACCGAGGCCCGGTGGCCGGCCGAGGGATGCAGGGGGTCCCCCCGGCAGGTGTGGCTCGGGCCGGCTGAGTCACAGGCGCTACTTTCGGGCGTGCCCGCCCGTGGGAGGAGGGCGGAGAGCGGGCCGGGCCCGGGTGGGAGCCTTTTCTTCCGGGCGCCCCCCCCCCAACACACACACTCCAGGACCGGCGAGCGGGCCTCCCTCCAGCCCCGGGCATCGCCGTGGCGCAGTGGCCGGGCCCCGTCGCCGCCCTAACGGGGATCTGCACCCCAGCGCTTTCCGGGCGGGAGGCGGATGGTACGATCCCGGCCTGGAGCAACCGGCGGCCCGGCCGAGGCTCTTGACCTTGGGCGGTGTGCAGTAACCTGTTAGCGAGCCGATGGGCTCCGAGGTGCAGGAAGCCGGGGGGCAGCTCGGCTCTAGGACCTAATACTCTTTAATGCCTTTTAAGCCCGAGCAAAGGCGTCTGGGGCCCCACGCGCGGGCAGAGCTCTCGGGGCCGCCTCGCTGCAGCGCACGTGAAAGCGCGGGCCATGCCGACGATAACCCGAGCCCGGCGTTCCGAGGTGGTGACACCGACAGCCACCGGCTTGCTGCCCTTCTAGGCCCCTTTTCCCCGGGCTTCTCTGCGCACAAGTGCTATTGGGTGGCGGAGGAGGAACCGGCGTGGCTCACTTCATTGAGTGGCGGCGACCAATGAGCTCCCGGGCTCCACCGAGGGTCTGGCCCCAGGGTGCGGACCAATGGGCGTCTCAGGAATGCGGGCTGCGTTTTGCAAGCGTCCCCTGACAAAAAGCGAGAAGATGATCCCGGCGGCCACGTGCTGCTGCAGCCTTGAGACTTTAAGGCACATTGGGAAACGCAGTTTCTCTTAGTTGTCTTCCCGTCGTAGGGGAAGATGCAGTGGAAGCGTCAGTGTCACGGGTTTCACGTTGTGCCACAGTTAAAAATGCTGTTAAGCTTTTTGTTGTTTTGGTTTTTCTAAGTAGGGTTTCGCTCGAACTCGCGGCAGTCCTCCTACCTCTGCCTCCCGAGTGCTGGGATTAAAGGCGTGCACCGCCACCCCAGGCTCTTAATTTTGACCATGGGGAAAGTTAATACTTTCTTTTCTAGGATGCAAAATGTGTGTGTGTGTGTGTGTGTGTGTGTTAGGTGTTTGGGAAAACTATTGTGATTATGATTTTTACCAAAAACACCTTGACAAGGAAGAACTAAGGAAAGAAAATCCCCAGCAAATAAATTCGGAAAATGTTGTTGCTGTAGCTATGAAGATTTGTGGCATTAAATTTGTAGCGCGTTCAAAGGAAGGCAGTTTTGTTCTCCCCAAACATCATAGACCAAAAAATAAGCCAAAAATCTTGATTTCTTTTTGTTTGGTTTGACCAACTAAGTATCCTCTGAGTAAGGAAGAGGGAGAAAGGCCTTAAGACAGCTTGGGTTGGAGAGATAGCTCTGCGGTTTAGGAAGCCAAGGGACCCGTGTTCTATTCACCAGGACCTATGTAAGCCAGATAAGGTAACATGGTGTTTGCAGTTTGCATTGGCTGGAGGTTCTGGTGCTCATTCTGTATATCCCTCCTCTTTCAAATAAATAAAAAATATTTTAAAAGACAGCTTTTTGACTTAAGGGCTTGAGAACCACATTTACTTTGCTAAGCATCTAGATTTCTTGCTGTTTCCGTATGATGCTTAAAATAATGGTGAAAGTTAACCACTAATGGCTAAAGAGGCCTTAGCGGTTAAGGCACTTGCCTTTGTAGCCTAAAGACCCAGTTTCGATTCCCTCAGTATGCACATAAGCCTGATGCACAAGTTGGTCTATTTGTCTGGAGTTCCTTTGCAGTGGCTAGAGGCCATGGTGTGTCCATTCCCTCTCTCCACCTCTCCAGGAATGGTGGCTCCTGTTTTTAATCACTGTGCTTAAGGGGCTAAGGATAGCCATAAATTGGAGGTCAGCCTGGGCTAGGGTGGGTCCCTGTCAACAAAGTAAAAAAGTATGTGAAAAACAGGTGCTAGAAAAATGACCTGAAGTCAGAGGTGTAGCAAGAAGGGATGGTTGCAGAATCTTTTTAGGGAGTGAGATACAGGTCCCAGAGAAGAATTTTCAGTCTTGTTAAGAGTATTGGCTAATGAAATGATGGAGGTATATGGTATCTGGAATAACAAAATTTGAATTCAAACACCATTTAAGCTGGGCTGGGCTGGGTGTGGTCTATCACACCAGATCACTGTAAAGGTGTAGTGAAAACTTAAAAAAAAACACAGCATTTATTAGGCATGTGAGTCCTTGCTTCATGTATGAAATGGAAACAACAGTGGTACTGAGGTGGTGGAAGATTAAATAAGTTAATGTCTTTGACAGCAGTGAAAGTGCTGTGTTTATGATTGTATGTATGATGTGTATGCACTTGTGTGTGCATGCAGAGGCCAAAGGAGAGTCATCTGTGTGCCGCCTTGAGGCAGTCCCACCCTACAGTCTGGCTGTCAGCACGCCCTCCTACAAAATCATCTTGAGCATGGTTTTATGAGGTGGTGAGGACTGACAATCAGAAGGCCCGTGGCTTTCCTTGCCCTTGCCTCGTCTTGCCTCCCACTAGTTACAGAATGATAGACTAGGGCTGGAGAGATGGTTTAGAGATTAAGGCACTTGCCTATGAAGCCTGAGGACTCAGCTTCTATTCCTCAGTACCCACCTAAGCCAGATCCACAAGGTGACACATGCATCTGGAGTTCCTTTGTAGTGGCTGGAGGCCCATTGGTGTGCCCATTCTTTCTCCCCTTTTCTCTCAAACAAATAGATAAAATATTTTTTAAAAATGATAGACACACCATTAATCCCAGCACTTGGGAGGCAGAGGTAGGACGATCACTGTGAATTCAAGGCCACCCTGAGATTCCATAGTGAATTTCAGTGAGCCTGAGCTAGAGGGAAACCCTACCTCAAAAAAACAAAAGTTCCTAGAAGAATTCCTTCCTAAAATTAATGCAAGAAGAAATGGAAAGCACACAACCTCGTAACAATTATGTAATTATCATAGTCATTAATGGTCTCAGGAAGAAAACTAGGCCCAAATGGCAACATTTCAAGGAAAGAAATCACTTTCCCGCCATCTATCAAGAAACGGGACACCTTTCTCAGATTCTATAAAAATAATTTTGATAGCAACATTTGACAGAATATGAAAAACTGGATTATCATACTATGCTGACAATTTGTGAAGATACAGCCATACTGAACCCAGGGCCTCCCACATGTCCAGCCCTCACTTTCCTTGGTAATGGAGCTAAGCCCCCAGCCCTGGCAGTTCTTAAAACATTACATCCAACTAGCCCATTCTTTTATGTTTACCAAGGAAATATTTGTCCTCATACAGGCTTTCAATATTCATTATAATAGAATGATAACCTAACAACAAAAGAAATGAGCATTGACTGATGCAAGAACTTGAGTGATAATAAAAGTTATATAGAGCAAAAAGAAGCTAGTGAAAGTACATAGGTTAAGGTTTCATTTCTTTAACATGAAAATGCAAACTAACCCAGCAGCTGACCTGTGGTTGCCTGTGGAAGAAGAGATTCCAAAGGTGCATGAAGGAACATTGACCTTTGTAGGGTGCATTGCTGCTGAAGGGAAACATCTTTTCAAGGTTGTAAAAACAGCCTCATGTTGGTGGGAGGGGGGGGTTGATCTGCTTTGTGAAATACTCAAACCTATTTGCTTCATTTTGTGTTTATTTTTGTTTTGACTTTTTTGTTTTGTTTTGGGGGTTTTTTGTTGTTGTTGTTTGGTTTTGTTTTTCAAGGTAAGCTCTGTAGCCCTAGAATTCACTATGTAGTCTCTGGCTGAACTTGAGCTCAATGATCTCCCTTAGCCACCTGAGTGCTAGGATTAAAGGCATGTGTCACCTTGCCTGGCTTTATCAAGCCTCAGCCTTCCAAGTGCTAAGTAAGATTACAGGCATGCATCATTGGATGCTTTTTCAGTTTGTCACATGTATATTAGAAATGTTTCATTCTCTTTTGGTTTTTCAAGGACGGGTCTCAATCTAGTCCAGGCTGGCCACGAATTTACAGTGATCCTCCTACCTAGGCCTGAAAAGTACTTGGAGTGTGCCTCCTAGGCTGACCTGGAATTCACTATGTAGTTTCAGGGTGGCGTCGAACTCAAGGCGATCCTCCGACCTCTCTACCTTTGCCTCCCAAGTACTGGGATTAAAGACATGCACCACCATGCCCGGCCTTCATTCTCTTTCAAGTGCTGAGTTTACTGACATGAGGCATAACACCTGACATCCTTTTTATTGTTACAGTTCCTTTATAAGCAGAAATTTAAGAAGCCAACAGGGTGTCATGGCACACACCTAATGTCCTTGTACACAGGCTGAGTCAGGCTTGTTGAGAGTTTGAGGCCAGCCTGGTCTAGAGCCAGACCCTATCCCAAAATAAAAGTTGAATTTACTGATATTTTCTCTTTAATGGTTAGCTATTTTTATATATTATGCAAGATTTTTGCTCATCCTAAGGTCTGGAAGATGTTTTAACCCCCTAATGTTTATAATATTTAGAACTGCTGCCCATCCGGAATTGGTTTTTATTATCTCTTAATTTTTTTATACTTTTTATTTATTTAGTTGCAAGGAGAGAAAGAAAGAGAATAGGCACACCAGGGCCTCTAAGCTGCTGCAGATGAACTCCAGACACTGCGAACGAACTCTAGACAATGTGTGCCACTCTGAGCGTCTGGCTTTTTACATGGGTACTGGGAAATTGAACCTGGTCCGTAGGCAAGCACCTTAACTGCTAAGCCATCTCTCCAGCCTTTTATTCCTCCCCACCCCCACCCCCCAGGAAGAGTCTCACTCTATCCCAGGCTGACTGGAATTCACTGTGGAGTCTCAGGGTGGCCTCGAACTCATGGCGATCCACCTACCTCTGCCTCCCAAGTGCTGGGTTTAAAGGTGTGTGCCATAATGCCTGACTTCTCTTACTAATTTTTGTATGAAATATGTGTGATGTGTGCACTCAGATTCACATACATGGCACACATATGGAGGCCAGAGAACTTCTGTTGCCCTTGTATTGCTCATCTATGTGCTTCCCAGAGATAGGGTCTCTCCTTCAACCCAGAGTTGCTGTTTTTGGTCAATGAGCCCCAGAAATTCTCTGGCCCTTTGTAGTCTATTCAGAAGTAAAGTGAAAAAATTAGATAATTGAGAAATTTCTTACGGTGAAAGTGTACCTCTAGCTGGGTTTGGTGGTGCACACTTTTAATCCCAACACTGAAGAAGGGGCTGGAAAGATGGCTTCATGGTTAAGGCACTTGCCTACAAGGCCTAAAGACCCAGGTTTGATTTCCCAGAACCCAAGTAAGCCAGATGGCATATGGTGGCGCATGTGCCTGGAGTTCATTTGCTATGGCTAGAAGCCTTGGTGTGCCCATTCTCTGCCTCCCTCCCTCTGCTTTCTCTCTTTATGCATCTTTCTCAAATAAAATTTTAAAAAACCAGGTGGAAAGGTGAAGACTAATCTTCAGTTGCCCTCTGACCTCCACATGTGCACTGTGGCGCAAGCCTGTACTCACGTTGAACACGTCAAAAAATTTGAAGATTTAACATCTATAATGGCAGAAGCAGCATTTAGAATTGATAGGATGTTCATAACTCACATTACAAATTGATTTTTTTTGTTGTTTTTCAAGGAAGGGTCTCACTCTAGCCCAGGCTGACCTGGAGTCACTCACTATGGAGTCTCAGGGTGGCCTTGAACCCACGGCAATCCTTCTACCTCTGCCTCCCGAGTGCTGAGATTAAAGATGTGCGCCACCACGCCCAGCACATTACAAATCTTATAACTGCAAAGTTTCAGTAAAAGACCTTCCATTGTTGGTGGTGACCACACCTCAGCATTGACATTCCCTCCACTAATGCCTTATTTGTCTACATCATTGCACAATGTGCAGTTTCAGTCATTTTCACTGAAGGAATTTACAGTGCATTGCCAAAAAACCTTTTAGTGTAAATGTTTTGGAGTAGAAAAGCTTCCTATTGAGGAGTTAAGCTTCTCATCGCATTCCTCACAGCAGTTTCAAAACAGTTTGAACTGTTGCTCCCGAGCTACTTGTCTGTTAGAAGTGCACATTGAAAACAGCAGCGGTGGAGAAGGCTGTAGGGATGGGGACAAGAAAATAGTCAAGATAAAGAAACAATGCCATGATTGTAATTGGTTTCCTGGAATAAAGGGAGACTTGTCTCTGGCTGTAGGATTAGTTGCCCTAGGAAGGCTTCATCAGAGTCTGTAACTTGGTCAACTTGGGCTTTTTGCTCAAAACTAATGTGTTAAAGCCACCATTTTATGGTGACCAGAGTGTAATATGAGTCTCTGGAAACCTAAATCAGGCCGTGAACTAATGTGAGACTTTGGTGGCTTCAGTGTGACTTTAAAAGTGATTGGAGCTGGGCATGGTGGTGCACAGGGGAGGCAGAGATACGAGGATCACCATGACTTTGAGGTCAGCCTAGGCGAGACCCTCAAAAAAAAAAAAAAAAAAAAAAAAGCTGACCCTGGCATGGAACCTTGAGTCAACATCTTTTACACTTAGGACTTAGGTGGTGGTTTTCATCTCAGGTAGGTTACATCCCAAGCCCACCATTTTACAGTGTACAAAAGCCCATTCTGTTGCCTCTTCCCTAATACTATTGTGATCTTTCTTTATGGTTTGCAAGATAGAATTCCTCTCTAGCCCAGTCTGACCTGGAATTCATATGCAGTCTCAAGGTGGCCTCTAACTCTAACAGCTTCCATGATTGTATACAATATCCCCTGGTAATTCCCTCCCTTACCCCACTTTCCCCTTTGAAACTCCACTCTCCATCATATCCCCTCCCCCTCTAAATCATTCTCTCTTGTATTTTGATGTCATCATCTTTTCCTCCTATTATGATGGTCTTTTTTATAAGTAATAGGTAGTGCCAGGCACTGATAGGTCATAGATATCCGGGCTTTTTTTTTTTTTTTTTTTTTTTTTTTTTGGTCTAGAGGAGCATTTTGTAAGGAGGTAGGCCCTCCCTTTGGCTCTTACATTCTTTCCGCCACTTCTTCTGCAATGGACCCTGAGCCTTGGAAGATGTGATAGAGATATTG
Source organism: Jaculus jaculus (assembly GCF_020740685.1). Taxonomy (NCBI): domain Eukaryota; kingdom Metazoa; phylum Chordata; class Mammalia; order Rodentia; family Dipodidae; genus Jaculus; species Jaculus jaculus. The sequence goes on along the minus strand of NC_059108.1, from coordinate 36,060,968 downwards.
CAGTACTGAGCACTCCTGTCACTTCTTAGTACTGTGGTGCCTTCTGAGTCATTCCAAGGTCATTGCTATCTGAAAAGAAAGGTTCTCTAACTAAAAGTCAGAGTAGCATTAATATATAGGTATGAATATTAAGACAAGTACTTACTGAGCAGGTTGAGCATACATTTAGCCAGACAGCAGCAGACTTTACACCCCTAGGTCTCATGACTATCCACCCCTGTTGTAGATTTTCAGTATCAGGGTTGTATTCTCCCCTTGTAGAGCGGGCCTCCAGTAAAATTAGAAGGTAGTTGGTTTCCCCCATAACAGATGTGCCACTATTGCACCCATTGGCTCTTTTGGCCTGGCTGGCCAAATATAAAGCCACTGTTGAGTATCTTCGCTGGTGATTTCTCTCTTCCACTGAACTGCATGCAGCACGGCTTTTTCCAGCTTTCTTGTTTGCTTTATGAAGACATTCATTTTTAAAAAAATATTTCCAAGCAGAGAGAGAATGAATATGAATATACAAGCCAGGGCTGAATTCAAGGTGCTTGCTCCACTTTGAGTACCTAGCTTTACAAGTATTAAAAAAAACAAAAACAAAAACAAACAATATCAGGGCTGGAGAGATAGCTTAGTGGTTAAGGGGTTAAGGTGTTTGCCTGCAAAGCCAAAAGGGCCCTCAGTTCGATTCCCTAGGACCCACAACACCAGGTGGCACGTGCATCTGGAATTTTGTTTGCGGTGGCTGGAGGCCCTTGTGCGAAGCCTGCCAGCCCAGGTTCATGTCCCCAGTATCCACAGAAAACCAGATAACACAGCATGGCACATGTTTGTAGAATTCCCCAGCAGCAAGAGGCACATACATATACAACTCTCAAAAAAAATCAAATAAGATATTTAAACTTTGTTTAATTGTGTTACTTGAAAGCCTTGGTGTTTTGATAGAAGGTCTCATGTAGCCCAGGCCTGTTTCTGTGGTCTCTCCCTTCTTACTGCCAGGACTACAGGTGTGTACCACCACACTTGGCTAGAAGTTTTAATTATAATATATTTTTTAATAAAAATATTTCTATTTATTTATTTGAGTGAGAGAGAGAGAGAAAGAAGCAGAGGGAGAGACAGAGAATGGGCATGCCAGGCCCTCCAGCCAATGCAAACGAACTCTAGATGCATGTGCTACCACTTCTGGCTTTGCAGGCAAACGTCTTAACTGCTAAGCCATAGCTTCAGCCCTTGTATCTTTTTGTTACTCAATCAACATGTTTCAAATTTTGTGGTCAGACTCTCCCTCTGTTACCCAGGTTAGTCACAAATTCCTTGGGCTCAAGAGTTCTTGCCTTAGCCTTCCAAGCAATGGGCTATAGGTCTGCGGCTGGGGGCGGAGACTGTTGTGTTCTTGGAGGTAGTGTCAGGGCTTTGCCCCAGGGCCTGATGGGCACTAGCCATGCTCTGCTCCTGCGGCACAGCTTCAGCCTCGGCTTGTGTCCTTTGAGTGTCCACTGGAAGTGGCTGCTCACATTCTAGGTTTTTTCTTTTTTAATGTTTTATTTATTTATTTGCAAGCAGAGAGAGAGAGAATAACTGGGCACACCAGGGCCTCTAGCCACTGAAAATGAAACAAAATGTGGTATAATTGGAAAATGTTGATTTTTGTACTTTTTGAGTAGGCAAGTGTTATTAATTGTGTTTTGTTATTAAATAATAGGTCTGAATGGGACGTCCTTTTGAAGGATGTGCAATGCTCAATCATAAGTGTGACAAAAACTGACAAGCAGGAAGCTTATGTACTCAGGTAAGTCCTGGAGAGCACGTCAGCTATCCAGCTGCACTTGTAGTCATAGCCTTGGGAGGAATACCACATTCCTCCTCTCATCTCTTTTTTTTTTTTTTGTTATTTTTTTTAATGTTTTTTTTTATTTTTATTTATTTATTTGAGAGTGACAGACACAGAGAGAAAGACAGATAGAGGGAGAGAGAGAGAATGGGCGAGCCAGGGCTTCCAGCCACTGCAAACGAACTCCAGACGCGTGCGCCCCCTTGTGCATCTGGCTAACGTGGGACCTGGGGAACCGAGCCTCGAACCGGGGTCCTTAGGCTTCACAGGCAAGCGCTTAACCGCTAAGCCATCTCTCCAGCCCTTGTTGTTATTTTTTGATGTAGGGTCTCACTGTAACTCAGGCTGGCCTCAACCTTTGGTCTCCTGAGTGCTGGAGTTAAAGGCATACATACACCACCATGCCTGGCCTCTTTCTTCCTTTTCACACTTGAGCTAGATTTATTCTTTCTCTCAAATAAATAAATAAATGTCTCTGGAGTGACTTTTGCCAGCTTGCCAACAAGAATAAATATTTTTTAAAGCCGGGCATGGTGGTGCACACCTTTAATCCCAGCACTCAGGAGACAGAGGTAGAAGAATCACCATGAGTTCAAGGCCACCCTGAGACTACATAGTGAATTCTAGATCAGCCTGGGCTAGAGTGAGACCCTAACTTGGAAGAAGAAATATTTTAAAGTAGATTCAAACCAAAAAAAATCTAGTAGAAGTGCAAGATCGGGTACAGTAATGGTGAGCTTTTTGGTGATATGTTATTGGGCTGTTCTGTGTAATCTTCATCCAGATGTGAGTGTCCGTGTGCTTTGCTCCATTACCAGCATGTTGAAGAAGGGTGCTCATGGATGTTGGAAAAAACTTGACATCAAATTCAAGGCTGTAAAACCTTAAGTGTCCTCAAGATACTAACATCTAAAATTACCAGCAAAACATGATGCATGAAGAGTACTAATCCTGTAACTTTTCTCTTGCAGTGAGAGTAGCATGTTTGTCTCCAAGAGACGTTTCATTTTGAAGACATGTGGTACCACCCTCTTGCTGAAAGCACTGGTTCCCCTGTTGAAGCTTGCTAGGGATTACAGTGGGTTTGACTCAATTCAAGTAAGTAGTGAGACACATTATTTAGACTTACTTGGGGAGAAATGAGTGTTAGGGTTCTTCTGCAATGTACCCAGTGATAACGCTTCCTTGCACAGTTACAGTGCATAAGAGCGTACAGCAAATGGTAAAGGCAGGCACAGGAAGTGGTTGTTCACTGTCGGTCAAGGGCACAGAAAAGGAACTGGAAAGAAACTGAAATGGGAAAAAGAACAGAAGACCTGGGTTGTGGTTGGTGTCAAACTCAAATGAGCAGTAGAGAGACAGAGCTGTCCGTGGAGCTCAGTGATGGCACCATTTGTCTAGCCCATCCAAGGCCACGCCTCCTCTAAATGTAGAAAAATGCAGAATAACTTTGATATTTCCTTTGCTGCTGAATTTTAATTTCTTCTAATGAAAGGAAGGGTTTTCATTTGGAACTAATAGCTCTGGTCGGGGCTCTGTCAGCAAGGTGCACCGCCAGCCCTGGTACTGATGTGGGGTTTTTGTTTGTTTTGTTTTTATTTATTTTAATATTGTATTTATTTATTTGAGAGAGAAAATGGGCACACCGGAGCCTCTGGCCAGTGCAGATGTACTCGAGGCACATGCCACCCTGTGCATCCGGCTTATGTGGGTCCTGGGGAATTGAACCAGGGTTCACAGGCAAGCACCTTAGCCACTAAGCCATCTCTCCAGCCCTTGTTTTTATTCATTAAAGAGAGAAAAAGAGGCTTGAACCCCATGTGTATCTGGCTTTACATGGGTACTAGGGAATTAAACTGAAGTCCTTTGGCTTTGCAGGCAAACACTTTAACAGCTAAGCCATCTCCCCAGCACAGTTTTTATTTTTTGGCTTGGTTTGTGTTTTCAAGTTTTGAGACAGCATGTTGGCATATGGCCTCAAGCTCACAAACCTTCCTCTGTGGTGTGCTGAGGCTGCAAGTGTGTGCTGTCATGCCTGTTTGGTGCCGTAGAAGAATATGGGCGTCCCGGGCCTCCTGGCACATGCACCACTGTGTGCATCTGCCTTCTTGTGGGTTTGAGGAACTTGAACCCAGGTCGGTAGGCTTTGAAGGCAAATAACCCTTAATCATTGAGCATCTTCCAGCCTAGTAGTTTTTGTTACTTAATGATCCTTGTAAGAAATCTAAACCATGGGTGGTTAACTTGGATCACTGAGTTTAAAACTAGATGTTCAGAATTATAAATTACAAAAGTAGCAGGGCATGGTGGCATACACCTTTAATCCCAGTGCTTGGAAGGCAGAGGTAGGGGATAGTTATTTCCAGGCCAGCCTGGGCTGAAGTGAAACCCTACTTTGAAAAACAAAACAAAAAAAGTATAAGACTAGATGTTCAAATGGCTTAATGAGTAAAGTGCTTGCTGTGGGGCTGGAGAGATGGTTTGGCAGTTAAGGTACTTGCCTGTGTGCCACCATGCCCAGTTTGTAAATAAATATATTTATATACATTAGCTGTAAAATAAAGGTGAGCTGTAAAGTAAGATAGAAAGCAATCAAGGAAGAAACATGTCAACCCCTAGCCTCCACATGTACATATACATGCATACGGCACATGTGCACATACATCCAAAACTAGATTTTCATGCACATTGTCCCACAAACTCAGATTATAAACCGGTGCCTGCACTGGGCAAGATGATCCACATTTCTATTACCCCAGCACTGGAGAAGCTATATAGCAGGGGGAGCATGATTTTGAAGCCAGCCTGGGCTGCATAGTGAGAAAAAGATTTTCCACTATAGATGGAAATGTGCTCTGGGTAGAGATGGCCCATCAGTGGATGGGGCCTTACATTCTCTGTCTCGGGATAAGGACACACTGCATTGTTAGAATGTGCGTTAGATAAGGCTGTACTAGCATCGCTCAGCTATTCCCCCATCTCAGTAAAGGCATGCTGCATTACTACAATGTGCATTAGAACAAGGCTGCACTAACTAATATCACTCAGGTAGCTTCTTGTCTTCACAATTGCAGTTTGAAGCTGTTTATGGTTTTGTTTTGCTGACTTTTGACATGTAGAAAATGCTTGGTTTAGAAAAAGATCTTAAAGCTATATCTTTCTCTTTTAAAGAGCTTCTTTTATTCTCGTAAGAATTTCATGAAGCCTTCTCACCAAGGGTACCCACACCGGAATTTCCAAGAAGAAATAGAGTTTCTGAATGCAATTTTCCCAAGTAAGTTTAAATAGAATTCAATACTCTTCTAAAAAGTTACTATGATTTCTTATAGATACTTTAAAAGATATAAGAGCATGTATGTGTAAATATAACTACACTGTTCTATCATTTGCCTGGATTAATCCATATAATTCTGATTTCCATAGTAACTCATTCAAAACCTGTATAGTTTATAAAGTGTAAAAACCTCTGCTAGAGTGGTTACTAACAAACAGTGTTGTGTGTGTGCACTTGAACAACTGGTGGTGCAGCTCAAGCCAGTGCTGTTGAAATAGGCAGGACGAGCAGTGGGGCACGCATATGGTCCCAGTTGCAGGCAACCTGAAGGAGGAGGAGCCCTCCTAGAGTTGGCCATTCAAGGCCTGGCTGTTTCAAAAACAAGACAAAACAAACAAAAGTCAATATAGCCTGGCGTGATGGTGCATGCCTTTAATCCCAACACTTGGGAGTCAGATGTACAAGGATTACCATGAGTTCTAGGCCACCTTGAGAATACACAGTGAATTCCAGGTCAGTCTGGGTTAGAGCGAGATCCTACCTCTAAGAAGCAAAACCAAACAAAAAAGTCAATATAATCACTTGAGTCCAAATTTGGCTATTTTCTTCCATCATGTTAGGGAGGTTTTAGAATGGCAACTTTGCAATCACAGGCATGAGTAGAGGAAAATGTGGGAACTAGAGATAGGTGTGGCTCAGTAGAGTAGGGATTGTAGAGCATGTGTGAGGCCTTAGATTTGATCCCCAGCAATTTCGAAGCTGATTTACTGTGTTGAGGGAAGTCTTGAAACGGGATGTATAACATAACATTGTATCTAATTAGAAGAATGAAGGATTGATTTGATTTCTTTTCCTATGGGAGTTTTAGGAAGAAGAGAAGCCATACAGTTTCTAATATGTGACAATTGTATAATAAGCTCCTGCTTAATAGCCCATCCATCCTGTGAATTGGAGTTTTTATGTTTCTTTATGTTCTCTTTCCTTGCAGATGGAGCAGCATATTGTATGGGACGTATGAATTCTGACTGTTGGTATGTTTGATGCAGTTTTCTGGATTGTTACTCTTGTGAGGCTTGCTTTTATGTAGGTGGACCCAGTCTGGTGTTGGGGACCTGTAATGTCAACTGCTTTAGTGGCTGAGGCCGGGTACCAGATTTTTTTTTTCAACTCTGCTACAAAGTTTCAGGCTTGTCTCAAAAACTTAGTGAGAACTTGTGGAACAATGGTTGGAGTATACCTAAGTGGTAAAGCTTACCCAACATGACTAAGGCCCTAGGAATAGCACTAAAGGTTTTAATGGAGATAGTGCTCAGTCCATGAAATTTTGATTCCTAGTACCCATGTAAATCCCACACATGGTGGCACGTGCCTGTTGATCCTAGTGTAGGTAGGTAAAAGCTGGTCAATCCTTGAAGTTTCTCCAGTCTAGCCTAATTGGCTAGCTTCAGGCCATTGAGAGACCATGTCTCAGAAAGGGGTAAACACTGTTCCCTGAGAGTGGTAAACTCAAATTTCACTTGGGAGGCAGAGGTAGGAAGAGCAACATGAGTTCAAGGCCACCCTGAGTCTCCATGGTGAATTCCAGGTCAGCCTAAGCTAGAGTGAGACCTACCTCAGAAAAGAAAAGAAATATAAATTGATTTTGAGTTGTCATTTTAGAGACTTTTTTTTTTTTTTTTTAATTTTTTTGTAGGTACTTGTATACTTTGGATTTCCCAGAGAGTCGGGTAATCAGTCAGCCAGATCAAACCCTGGAAATTCTGATGAGTGAGCTTGACCCAGCAGTTATGGACCAGTTCTACATGAAAGACGGTGTTACTGCAAAGGATGTCACTCGTGTAAGCATTTTCAAGAAAAATAAGTAAAAACTATGTTTTGGTGCTGGAGAGATGGCTCAGTGGTTCAGGCACTAGCCTTCAGCCTAACAACCAGAGTTCGATTCTCCAGAATCTACATAGTCAGATGCACAAAGTGGCACACGGACCTGGAGGAACTACATCTTCACTTCCTCATTCTTGCTTTATTTTTCGAATGTGAGTCTAATTCAGTCTCTGATCTTTTCCACAGGAGAGTGGAATTCGTGACCTGATACCAGGTTCTGTCATTGATGCCACACTGTTCAATCCTTGTGGGTATTCGATGAATGGAATGAAATCGGATGTAAGTATATATTCCTTCAAAAATGCTTATTCTGAGTAGTCTGGTGGTGCATGCCTTTAGGTAGGAGGATTGCTATGAGTTTGAGGCCAACCAGAGCAAGAGTAAGACCTGGCCTTGAAAAAATGACATTAACTGTAATATTTAAGTTTTTCTTTCCTATTACTAACAACAAGCTTGCTTCTCTAAGGGAACTTATTGGACAATTCACATCACTCCAGAACCAGAATTTTCTTATGTCAGCTTTGAAACAAACTTAAGTCAGACCTCCTATGATGACCTGATCAGGAAAGTTGTGGACGTCTTCAAGCCAGGAAAGTTTGTGACCACCTTGTTTGTTAATCAGGTAAGTGATTCCTTCAGCGTCCTCTCTCACTGCAGTGTCGACGTAAGGGCCTTGTGAGGGCCTGCCCGGCGCTGCGCTGCTGTGCTAGACCCCCAGCCCAGGCGATGTGTCGTAGGTGTGGAGGCCAGAGATCTTTTTTTTTTTTCTTTTTTAAGATAGTGTTCTGCTCTAGCCCAGGCTAACTTGGCACTCAACCTAGTCCCAGGCTGGCCTCAAATTCACAGTAATCCTTCTACCTCTGCCTCCTGAATGCTGGGGTTAGAGGTGTGCACCATCATGCTCAGCAACAGAAGATCCGTGACTGCCCTGTCACTCATCTGCTTGAAAGTTTCTTCCTCAACCTTGAGTTCCTTCCTGAGCTCCAGGAATTCTCTGGTATCCCAACCTTTCCTCCTTTCTACACAAGACTGGGATTACAGTCAAGCATCTTAACCACTGAGCTCTCTCTTCAGCCTCCAAATTTGATTTTTGGGTTTTCAAGGTAGGGTCTTGCTCTAGCTCAAGCTGACCTGGAATTCACTCCGTAGTCTGCATCTGGTTTATGTGGGTCCTGGGGAACTGAACCTTAGTCCTTTGGTTTTACAAGCAAATACCATAACCACTAAGCCATCCCTCCAGCCCCTTTTTTGTTTTTTTGAGGTAGGGTCTCTCTCTAGCCCAGGCTGACCTGGAATTCACTATGTAGTGCAAGGGTGGCCTTAAACTCACAGTGATCCTTCTACCTCTGCCTTCCCAAGTGCTAAGATTAAAGACGTGCACTACCATGCCCAGCTTCCAATTTGATTTTAGCAACAAAAAAAAAAAGGTAGAATGATAGTAGATGATAATAAGCCCATGACAAAAATGTATTCTAAGATGATACACTTAGTCACTCTTTTCCAAGGATACTACTAACTGGAGATCAAGAAACCTCATGTGACTCATGAGATTTCTGGCAGCCCTTATTCTATGAATGAGCCTCTCCTGCCTGTTTATTTTCCCTTTTGTCAGGCTTGCTTTCCCTGCCCTTTAGAAGGAAGCTAAACTGTCAGTGTCAATAAGACTTATTATCCCTATTTGTGACATACCTGTTGTGTTTTTGCAAAGTCTGCTCGGATGGAAGCACTCACTAATTGTTCTGTCTTTCACCCACAGAGTTCTAAATGTCGCACAGTGCTTTCTTCACCCCAAAAGATTGAAGGTTTTAAACGTCTTGATTGCCAGAGCGCCATGTTCAATGATTACAATTTTGTTTTTACCAGTTTTGCTAAGAAGCAGCAACAGCAGAGTTGATTAAGAAAGATGAAGAAAAAGCGCAAAAAGAGAAGACACATAGAAGGTGGTGGCTGCTTCCTAGATGTTGATACTGGGGGCCATGCTGTCCATGACCACCACCTTGTAGTTGCAGAAAGCCCTAGGTGTAATGATAGTGTAATCATTTTGAAGTGTATGCATTATTGTATCAAGGAGTTAGATATCTTGCATGAATGCTGTCTTCTGTGTTTAGGTATTCTATGCCACTCTTGCTGTGAAATTGAAGTGCATGTAGAAAAAAACTTTTACTATGTGAAACTTTACAACTCATGTGGAAACAATTCAATTTGGTTTATGCACAGTATAATATTTCTGCAGGTATCATCCAAAATTCCCCACAGACAAGGCTTTCGTCCTCATTAGATGTTGGCCTCAGCTGACCATCTGGGACTGTTCTGTTAAATTGCTGCCAGAATTTTACATCCAGTTACCTCCACTTTCTAGAATATATTCTCTACTAATGTTATTTAAAAAACCAGTTTCTACTTCATACAGGTGTTTTTTGCAACGGCAATTAAAGTTTTTCTTCCACAAGTTGAGTCCTTAAGAAAATGATTCCAGTTCATTTGTGTATAAGTATTTGAATGATTGTTCCTACATTTGAAGTCCTTTGCTTTCTCCCCTCACCGTGGTGTCTTGCCTCCCACTCCACCCCCCAATTAAAGCAATACACTGTGCCACTGTGGGTTTGTATATTAATATTACACCCCAGATGGGGGAGTGGGGGAAATGGTCCCTGGGCTTAATTTTCCTTTAAGGCCATGGGAACGTGGCCTTTTGAGCTCTTCTGGAATATAACAATAATGTCTCAAAAATGAAATTAAAGGTCTCCTGGATGATTAGTGGGAGGACCTGTAGACAGTTGGTAGATCAAGATATAGCCGAGCCCTGTGGAAACCATCTGTTAAGGGATGCTCTTTAGTAGTTAGCTTCTAATGCGGTAGTGTACTGCCTTTACTAACTTGTTAAGTGATCTGAGGGGATTCTTACCAAGAAGTCTTAAGCAGGGAGATTTAGCGAAGTGGTGTCCTGGATGTAGATCATTCAGCTTTGCTTACTTCCAGCAGCCATTGTCACCAGTTTCCACTAATGGTGTCCTATGAACTTGGGTTTAAAGCTGAATCTATGGCTTTTCCATCGGACTTCAAGTTGTGTGATTTGTGACGCATGTGGACTGTCTGGCTTTACCTGTTCCTTTTGGTCTTCGTTCACATGATCAAATGAATGACTGCCCAAAATGAGAACTGTTGCCCTGAGAGCCATACAGCAGAGTGCAGGAATGAATAACAGTCTTCTGAAAATACACAATGGGAGCAGACTAGAAATGCCAGCTTTCTAGAGTTACCATCTTTTAGCTAATTAGAAATACTGTGGGATTTAAGCAACAGATAAGAGCAAAGTTGACTAAATTTTGTATCTGTTGTCCTCACAATTTTTTCCTGACAATTTCTGGATTGATGCAGTGATGTTTTGTTCCTTCCGTATTTATAAATGAAACACCTTTTTTTAGTGTTTCTACACATAGAACCTACTTGGTTTGAAATCAAGTGGTTGGAAGGGTTCTGACTTCGGTGTTACGCATGCTGTTGATGGGCTGTTTCACCGAGGAGCTCTCTGTCAGCTTTATCAGTTTGCCTCTGTGGTGAGCCCAGCGCTTAACCTTTTCACTTGCCCTGTTGCAAGGAACAATGCTTAAGATGGATTTTGTTCTTGAACAGTGTCCCAGTAGACTTGATGACATTTGTTGGCCTGAGGTTTGATTTCTTTTTCTCCCCTCCCCCCAATAGAATTAAGAATTCTGATGTTGAAAACTCACACAAATTTATGTGGAACAAAGCCTAAAAAAATGAGAAATGTAGATCAAATAGTAATCTAAATGTGATAGAGGAGGGAAAATTTTGGTGCCATAATTTCTCTCTTAATTGGTGTTGGACTTTAATCAGTTGAAATGTATTTCTGTACCACAATGTAAGCTTCAATAAAAGTTTGCTTAATTAATTATCTAGTAACATTCAGAAAGTTTTCTGTTGAGTTATTTTATGTCAACTAGACCAAAAGAAATTTGAAAGTAGAAGATCTCAACCTTTGTAGACTCTTAAATTTGTTAACAATATAAGGTAGGAAACTTCACTTAAGATTGCCCCATTAGAAAAAAGTTAAGGCTTTTGCCCACAAAGCCTAAGTACCTAGGTTTGATTCCACAGGACCCACATAAGCCAGATACACAAGGTTGTACATGTGTCTGGAGTTCGTTTGCAGTGACTCGAGGCTCTATCATGCCATTCTTTGCCTCTTCCTCTCAAATAGATAATCACAAGATTTTGTTGGAAGCATAGTCTCACTGTAGCCTATACAGACCTTGAATTCACTCTGTAGCCCAGGATGGCTTTGAACTTAACCCATGGTGATCCTCCTACCTCAGCCTCCCAAGTGCTGGGTCATTCAGTCACAAGCCACAATTGGTTAAAAGCACTCTGGGATATTTTTATTTAGTTGTGATAGAGAATGGGAGCAGAAAGAACTTGACACATGAGCCACTTTGTATCTAGTTTACTTGGGTACTGGGGAATCAAACCCTGGGCTGACAGGACAGCCTTTTCAAGGCAAGCACCTCTAAACCACTCTAAACTCTAAACACTCTAAACCACTGAGCCATCTTCCCAGAACACTCTTGTCCCACAAGGATCATTGAGTCAGGTGGATTTTGATGGTCACTAATGAGCAGTCAGGTTTTTTGATCCTCTTCAGGCATCTTTGCTAACCTCTTGAATGATGACGTCCAAATTCTCACTTCAAAACTGACCTCTGAGCTACAGAGATAGATGGCTTAGTGGTTAAAGCGCTTGCCAGCAAAACTTCAGGACCCAGGTTCCATTTCCAGCACCCAAGTAAGCCAGATGCACAGGCTGTCCCATGCATCAGGAATTTTGTTTGCAGTGCCGGGAGGCCCTGGCACACACCCCCACCCCTGTCTCTAAAATAAGTATATAAATAAGTATATAATTTTCTTTTAAAACTGACCTCAGAGCCAGTGTTAATAATGATAGTTTTGTAACCAGTCATTTAACTTAAGATACATGAATTTTCTGTCAATAAATGTGCCTTCAACAGTAGCGGTTGAGCGTTCCCAGGGCATTGCTGGCCTAGGAGGGTCATTGCTGAGGTCTTGGACAGTGTGCCAACATTTGATCTGCATGGATGGCTCCATCCTTTTTCAGTAGGTCACCTGCTGACAGTGTTCCTGCCCTTCTCCAGCCCCAGTTTCCTACCTTGTGAGCATTGGGAAGGACAAGCTTTTTTTTTTTTTTTTTTTTTTTTTTTTTGAAGTAGGGTTTCACCCCAGCCCAGGCTGATTGGCACTCACTCTGTAGTCCCAGGGTGGTCTCAGACTCACAAGCATATCCTCCTACCTCTGCCTCCCAAGTGCTGGGATTAAGGGTGTGTGTCACCATGCCTAGCTAGGATAGGCTTTTTGACCAACCCACATAAAAAGCTAGATGTAGGGCTGGAGGGATGGCTTCTCAGTTAAGGTGCTTGCCTGCAAAGCCAAAGGTCTCAGGTTCAATTCCCCAGGAGCCACATAAGCCAGATGGACAAGATGGTACATGCATCTGGAGTTTTTGCAGTGGCTGGAGGCCCTAGCATGCCTATTTTCTCCTCTTCTGCCTCTTTCTCTCTGTCAAATAAAAATAAAACATTTTTAGCCTGCTGTGGTGACGCACGCCTTTAATCCCAGCAATCAGGAGGCAGAGGTAAGAGGATCACCATGAGTTTGAGGCTACCCTGAGACTACCTAGTGAATTCCAGGTGAGTCTGAGCTAGAGTGAGGACCCTACCTCAAAAAAACAAAATAGATAGATAGATAAATAAAGCCAGACATGATGGTGCATGCCTTTAATCCCAGCAATTGGGAGGCAGAGGTAGTATTGCCATGAGTTTAAAGCCACCCTGAGACGACAGAGTGATTTTCCAGGTCAGCCGGAGCTAGAGTGAGACACTACCTCAAAAAAAGCAAAATAAATAAATAAACTTTTTATTTTTAAAGCCAGATGTACACTGAGGCATATATCTGGGTTTGTTTCCAGCAGCTGGAAGTTCTGGGGTGCCTATATCTAATGTTACATGTTAAATATTTTCAAATTTTTAAAAACTGATGAGGGCTAGAGAGATGGTTTAGTGGCTAAGGCACCTGCAACTTTGCAGATAATTAAAATGGTCATAAATAACAATTAAGTACCTTGCCGGACATGGTACTTTAATCCCAGCACTTGGGAAGCAGAGGTATGAGGATCACCATGAGTTCGAGGCCACCTTGAGACTACATAGTGAAATCTAGGTCAGCCTGGGCTAGAGTGAGACCCTACCTCAAAACAAAAGAACTACCTAGTGCTGGACGTGGTGATGCATGCCTTTAATCCCAGCACTTGGGAGGTAGGATTGCTGTGAGTTTGAGGCTGACCTGGGTCTAGAGTTACTGCTGTGTCAGCCTGGGCCAGAGTGACAACCCACGTATCTGACTTCAATTGGTGAAGCACTTGAACAAGTGTGAAGACCTGAGTTTGTGTCTTTTAACACCCATAGAAAAGGGTGCGTGACTGTAATCATAGAGGTGGCAGAGACAGAATCCCAAGGGCTTGCTGGCTTCATAGGAATTACGTGGAACATTTAATTCATAAATACTTATTGAATAATACAGGACATAAAAGGAATGGAAAAATTACACCCAGTCAAGCTTTTCAGTGACTATAAACATAGCCAATATCCCTGAACCACCACCAAAACCTAGACATTGTGAGAGAAATGTTTGAAGATATTGAGAGGGTAATTTGCTATCTAATAAGAGATACCCAATTCCTAGGTATTTAGAAATGTCTACTAAACATGGAGCACTTAATATTAGGGGAAGAACAAGTTCTCACAACGAAAACAATTTTCATTAATACCACTTAGAGAAAGAAAGAACCTAAGACGGGCACACTGGCACACACCTTTAATATCCTAGCACATGGGTGGCAGAGATGACAATCCATGTGAGTTCAAGGCCACCCTGAGACTACATAGTGAATTCCAGTTCAGCCTGGGCTACAGTGAGATCCTACCTACTGCAAAAAAAAGCTGGGTGTGGCGGCACACACCTTTATCTTATCCCAGCACTCCGGAGGCAGAGGTAGGAGGATTGCCATGAATTCGAGGCCACCCTGAGACTACATAGTGAATTCCAGGTCAGCCTGGGCTAGAGTGAGACCCTACCTTGAAAAATAAAAACAAAACCTTAGGCTTTAAGGCAAATAGACTAGAAAAACTGGGAAGAGAACTAAAATGGGGTGGCTCATGGTAAAGTGTAAATTATTCTCAGAATGTCCTCATTTTTATTTCACTTTCAACCATGTGTAACCCATGAAAGCCTTTTGGAGTGTGATGGTCTGTTTGGGGAGCTACTGTTGTCAATAGTGCTGTCTGTCATTTTGCTGTACAAATTACAATAGTTGCATATATCTTTTTTCTTCTTCTGGTTTTTCAAGGTAGGGTCTTGCGTAGGCTGACTGGAAATTTACTATGTAGTCTCAGGCTGGCCTTGAATTCATGGTGATCCTCCTACCTCTGCCTCCTGAGAGCTGGGATTAAAAGTGTGTGCCAGGTCCTCTAAGCCACAGCAAATGAACTTTAGATACACGTGCTGTTTTGTGCATCAGGTGTTATGTGGGTATTGGAAAACTGAATTCTGCTCCTTATGTTTTGCTGGCAAATGCCACAGAGCCTTATCTCCAACATTCTATATACCTTCTTTAAGAGCAGTAAAACAAGCTATTTCTGGCCAAGATGGAATAACAAAATATTTACCTCTTCCTGAAAAATTCAAAGCCACAGAATATAATATAAGAAGCAGTAGTTTTCAGATGTTCATCAGGACAAAGATTAGTGCTGTAAGAGGCCAGAAAAGAAGGAAGTCCATGACTGCCCCAGCTTCTTGGTTGTGACATTGATAGGTGGGGCAGATTTCTGGTGGTGAAGGTGACACAGTACCACGCAGGAGGTAGGAGTACCACGCAAGAGGATCCACAGAGGGTGCTTGCATGTGAAGTTAGGAAATGATCAGAGCTTATGTGCGAAACTGCCAGAGACTCCTTGGAATTTGCACAGATCTCAGATTAGGTCTTAAAAGTTTTCAGTGATACAGATGACTGGGCTTCTGCGTGAGAATGAAAATACTTAGTAGCAGAGGCCAGTAAGTTAAAAAGGAGACATAAAGGGAAGAGAAAGGAAGGGAGGAGTGTACTTAATAGGTTGATATTGTATATATGTAAGTACAATGATTGAGATGGGGAGGTAATATGATGGAGAATGGAATTTCAAAGGGGAAGGTCGGGGGGAGGGAGGGAATTACCATAGGATATTTTTTTATAATGGAAAATGCTAATAAAAATTAAAAATAAGGGCTGGAGAGATGGCTTAGCAGTTAAGCGCTTGCCTGTGAAGCCTAAGGACCCGGTTTGAGGCTCGGTTCCCCAAGTCCCACGTTAGCCAGATGCACAAGGGGGTGCATGCGTCTGGAGTTCGTTTACAGAGGCTGGAAGCCCTGGCGCGCCCATTCTCTCTCTCTCCCTCTATCTGTCTTTCTCTCTGTGTCTGTCGCTCTCAAATAAATAAATAGTTAAAAAAAAAAAAAAGACACAAGTTGGGCTGGAGGGGTGGCTTAGCAGTTAAGGCATTTTCCTGAAAAGCCAAAGGACCCAGGTTCAGTTCCCCAGGATCAATGTTAGCCAGATACACAAGGAAGCGCACATGTCTGGAGTTCATTTGCAGTGGCTGGAGTCCCTGGCACACCCATTCTCTCTCAAATAAATAATAATTTTTTTTTTAAGAAAGACACACATTAACAGGTTAGATCAGAAAAATGGACCCTTCTATCTGCTATCTTCAAGAAACACACCTCACTGCTAAGGACAGACTCCTCCTTAGGGTGAAAGGATGGAAAATGATATTCCAAGCAAATGGAGATAAGAAGCAACCAGGTGTTGGCTATATTAATATCTGATAAAATAGACTTCAAACCACAAGTAATCAAAAAAAGGACAAAGAAGGGCACCTTTTTTTTTTTTTTTTTTGTATTTTGAGGTAAGATCTCACTGTAGCTCAGGCTGACCTGGAATTCTCTATATTGTCTGAGGGTGGTGTCGAACTCATGGCAATCCTCCTACCACTGCCTCTTGAGTGCTGGGATTAAAGGCATGCACCACCATGCCTGGCCATGGGCACTTCTTATTTATCAAGGGAATGATCCAACATGAGGACATCAAAATCATATATCTAGATGCACCAAACACAGGTGCACCATAGTTTATAAAACAAAACCTACTTGAGAACAAAACAGAACACCAACACCATCATAGTTGGGGATTTCAATCCTCCACTATCATCAATAGACAGATCATCCAAGCAGAAAAATCAACAGAGAAATAATAGCATTCAACAACTCCATAGATAACTAGACCTAATGGAATTCTACAGAACTTTCCAACCCAATACTACAGAATACACATTGTTCTTAGCAGCCCACAGAACCTTCTCCAAAACATACCATAAGGCATGCCTCCATAAATTCATGAAAATTGACATAACTTCCTGCATTATATCAGATAACAGTGCTTTAAAGCTAGATATCAACAAGAAATGCACCAGGAACTCCACCAGCTCCTGGAGACTAAACATACACTTCTAAACCATGAATGGGTTGTGGGAGAAATTGAAAACAAATTGCAAAATTCCTAGAATTTAATGATAATGAAAACACAACTTACCAAAATTCATGGGGCACAAGGCAGTCATAAGGAGAAAATCCATAGTGCTAAATGCCTTTATAACAAAGACAGAGTGATCTCAAATTAATAACCTAACTGTCCACCTAAAGGTGTTGGAAAAACAAGATGAATTCAACCATAAGAGCTCTAGGCAGAAAGAAATAATCAAGATCAGAACAGAAATTAATGAATTGGAAACTAAGAAAATAATTTTAAAAATTGATGAAACAAAGAGCTGGTTCTTTGGAAAAAAATAAACAAGAATGATAAACCCCTGGCCAATTTGATCAAGTAAAAAAAGAAAAGAAGTCGCATCTTAACAAAACTGAAATGAAAATGGACAGGTTACAACAGACATCAATAAAATTGGAAGAATCATCAGGACATACTTCCAAAACCTCTACTCCACAAATTGGATAATGTGGAAGAAATGGATGAATTCCTAGACACATACTACCTATCAAAATGAAACTCAGAGCAGATTAATCTCCTAAACAAACCTATCACATCTATCAAGATTGAAAAAGTTATCAAAATGCTTCTGTGAAGCCGGGCGTGGTGGCGCACGCCTTTAATCCCAGCACTCGGGAGGCAGAGGTAGGAGGATTGCCGTGAGTTCAAGGCCACCCTGAGACTACAGAGTTAATTCCAGGTCAGCCTGGACCAGAGTGAGACCCTACCTCGAAAAGAAAAAAAAAAAAATGCTTCTGTGGTTTGATTCAGGTGTCCCCCATAAACTTAGGTGTTCTGAATGCTAGGTTCCAGGTGATGGATATTTGGAAATTAATGCCTCCTGGAGGAAATGTATGGTTGGGGGCGGGCTTATGGCCAGTTTCCCCTTGCCAGTGTTTGGCACACCCTCCTGTTGCTATGGTCTACCTTATGTTGGCCAGGAGGTTATGTCCACCTTCTGCTCATGTCATCGTTTTCCCCTGACATTGTGGAGCTTCCCCTCGAGCCTATAAGCCAAAATAAATCTCTTTTTCCCAGAAGCTGCTCTTGGTTGGGTGATTTCTACCAGCAATGTGAACCGGACTGCAACATAGAAATGAAAATGGACAGGTTACAACAGACATCAGTAAAATTGGAAGAATCATCAGGACATACTTCTAAAACCTCTGGTCCACAAAATTGGATAATGTGGAAGAAATGGATAAATTCCTAGACACATACTGCCTACCGAAACTAAACTCAGAGCAGATTAATCTCCTAAACAAACCTATCACATCTATCAAGACTGAAAATGTTTTCAAAATGCTGCCCAAAAAGAAAAGTCCAAGACTGGATAGCTTATCAGCCAAATTCTATCAAACCTTCATTGAATAACTGAAACTAGGGCTGGAGAGATGGCTTAGTAGTTAAGGCACTTCCCTGCACAGCCAAAGGACCTTGGTTCAATTCCCCAGGACCTATGTAAGCCAGATGCACAAGGTGGTACATGCATCTGGAGTTCGTTTGCAGTGACTAAAGGCCCTGGCATGCCCATTCTCTCTCTTCTTTCTATGACTCTTGTTCTCTCAAATAAATAAAATTTATAATATATATATATAATATAAAATATAATAAAATTTATATATATATATGTATATATATATAAATTTGGTTATATATATGTATATATATATATATATATATATATATATATATATATATATATATATATATATAAATTTGGTTTTTCAAGGTAGGGTCTCACTCTAGCCCAGGCTGACCTTGTATTCAGTATGGAGTCTCAGGGTGGCCTCGAACTCACAGCAATCCTCCTACCTCTGCCTCCCGAGTGCTGGGATTAAAGGTGTGCGCCACCACGCCTCGCTCGAAATATTTTTAATGAGAAATGAAGCTAATTTTTCTCAAGCTGCTTCACATAATTGGAGAGTAGGGAATCCTCCCCAACTCTTTTTATGAAGCTAGCACCACCCTAAACCAAAACCATATAGAGGTACAATAAGAAAACTATAGGCCTATATTCTTGATGAATTTAGATGCAAAGATCCTGAACAAAACCCTATCAAACCTAATTCAATAACATGCCAAAAGTATTGTTCACCTTGATCAAGTAGACTTCATCTGATGGACACAGAGATGGTTCAACATATGGAAATTAGTCAACATAATACACCACATAAATAAACTTAGTCACAAGAACCACAAGATCATCTCAATTGATGCAGAGAAGGCCTTTGACAAACTACACCATTTCATGATCAAAATGCTGTAGAGCAGTAAAGAAAAATGAAATTTGCAGGAAAATGGATGGATCTGGAAAGCGTTATACTAAGTGAGGTAATTCAGGACCAGAAAGCCAAGCGCTACATGTTCTCTCTTATATGTGGATCCTAGCTACAGATGATTGGGCTTCTGTATGAGAAGGAAAAAACTCAGTAGGAGAGGCCAGTAAGCTAAAAAAGAGCTATAAAGAGAAGAGAAAGGAAGGGAGGAGGGTAATTAATAGGTTGGTATTGTATAAACGTAAGTAGAAGACTACATTAACGGGGGTGAAAAGGCCCAAAGTGAGGTCAGGGGAAGAGATTAAGTAAAGGAAAGGTGGAGGGAGAGATAATCAAAATCTAAGAGGATATAAATAAATCATATGAGGCCGGGCGTGGTGGCACACGCCTTTAATCCCAGCACTTGGGAGGCAGAGGTAGGAGGATCTCCAAGAGTTCGAGGCCACCCTGAGACTACATAGTGAATTCCAGGTCAGCCTGAGCCAGAGTGAGACCCTACCTCAAAAACCAAAAATAAATAAATAAATCATATGGAAACCTACATTTTTGTATTCATACTGAATACAATGGAACACTCAGGAGCCATAGATTGTTCCTAGAAAATTTTCAGTGCCAGGGATGGGATACATTCCAGCGAGTTGTTGGCCAGGGAGGTCCCTGGTGCCCCCAAAACATAGGCCATTGCCAAGGCCCTTGGTTTTCCACCAGGAATAGATGGTAAGACCTATTGCTGAAGGCTCCACATACTTGGGCTGCAAGGCCACTGAGAAATCCTGCTGGAAAAAATACATTAATTAATTAATTAAGAAATCCTTCTGAAACTGAGCTGATAACCTCCTCCATGTAGACCAGCTGACAGAAAGCTAGAAGAAGCCATTCTACATGCAGTTCAATGGGAGAAAGAGATACCACCAGTGAAGATACTCAACAGTGGACACTGCAAGCCCTATAATTGGCCAGCCAGGCCAAATGAGCCAACGGGTGCAATAGTGGCACGTCTGTCATGGTGGAAACCAACTGCCCTCCAATTGGACCGGAGGCCTGCTTCATGGGAGGGAATACATCCCTGATACTGAAAACTTAAAGCAGGGTAGTCATGCACCCCAAGGGTACAACATCTGCTGCTGTCTGGCTAAATGTATATACTAGGCTTATCAAACTGCCCAGTAAGAACTTTTCTTAATATTCATACCCTTATATTAATGCTACTCTCACTTTTGGTAGAGAATCTTCTCTTTTCAGATGGCAGTGACCTTGGGACAACTCAGAAGGTATCATAGTGCTGGAAAGAAGTGACTGGAGTACTGAGTAACATCTAGATCACACCTTCCAATGCTCAGGGTCTAAGAGGTGGCAGAAAGAATGTAAGAGCCAAAGGAAGTATAGGACTCCTTACAACGTGCTTCCTCCAGATGTAAAATGGCCTGGATATCCATGACCTCATAGTGCCTAACACTACCTACACAAGACTATCATAAGAGAAGGAAAATATCATGGTATCAAAATAAAAGAGAGACTGATTGAGATGGGGAG
This sequence comes from Jaculus jaculus, assembly GCF_020740685.1. Lineage (NCBI taxonomy): Eukaryota > Metazoa > Chordata > Mammalia > Rodentia > Dipodidae > Jaculus > Jaculus jaculus. Next base: position 36,040,516 of record NC_059108.1, on the reverse strand, counting down.
GGGATATCATGGAGAATGGAATTTCAAAGGGGAAAGAAGGGGAAGGGTGGGTATTACAATGGGTTATTTTTTATGATCATGGAAAATATTAATAAAAATTGAGAAAAAAATGCTATAGAGAATAGCCATGGAGAATTTATATCTCAACACAATTAAGACTACATATAAAGCATCTAATGCCCAAATACTTAATGGGGAAAGATTCAAGTAGTTCCCACTGAGATCAGGAGCAGACAGGGGTGCCCACTCTGATCACTGTTCTTCAACATAGTACCAGAAGTCCTACCCCAAGCAATAAGACAGGAGAAAGAGATACAAATTGGAAAGGAAGAAGTCAAGTTAGCCCTGTTCACAGATGACATGATCCTGTACATAAGTGACCCGGAAGTGATCCTATACAAAAGTGAGCTTGGAATAACACTAACCAAGGATGTGAAAGACTTATCTAATGAATGCATTTAAAAAAAATAAGTTGGGCCTTTAATCTCAGCACTCCAGAGGCAGAGGTAGGAGGATCACTGTGAGATTACATACTAAATTCCAGGTCAGCCTGAGATAGAGTGAAACCCTACCTCAAAAAAACAAAGCAAAAAAAACTTAAGGAAGAAATACAAATGGCTAACACACACTTCAGAAAATGTTCTAACATCCCTAACCATTAGGGGAATGCAAATTATAACAACTATGAGATTCTACCTTACTCCGTAAGGATGGCAATCATTTAAAAAACTGAGCATGTAATCTAATCTCCACTTTTTTTTTTTTTTAGTATAATACATAGTCTTTTTTTTTTTTTTTTTTTTTTTTAGGTAGGGTCTCACTCTAGCCCAGGCTGACCTGGAATTCACTATGTAGTCTCAGGGTAGCCTTGAACTCACAGCAATCCTTTTACCTCTGCCTCCCGAGTGCTGAGATTAAAGGCATTAAAAGCTCAGCTCATGGTCTACTCTTTAGTATTTTATTTATGTGCAAACACAATGGGCATGCCAGGGCCTCTTGCCACTGCAAGTGAACTGCACATGTGCCACTTTGCACTACATGCCTACCACAGCCTCCTTAGTGCTGGCATTAAAGGCATACACCACCACACCTGACTCTTTTCTTTTTTTTTTTTTTTTGGCTTTTGTGAGGTATGGTCTCACTCTAGCTCAGGCTGACCTGGAATTCACTATGTAGTCTCAGAGTGGCCTTCAACTCATGGTAATCCTCCTACCTCTGCCTCCTGAGTGCTGAGATTAAAGGTATGCGCTCCCACACCTGGCCTCTTTCTTTTTTTTTTTTTTTTTAATTATTTTTATTTATTTGAAAGTGACAGAGAGAGAGAGAGAAAGAGGCAGATAGAGAATGGGTGCTCCAGGGCCTCTAGCTACTGCAAATGAACTCCAGACGTGTCTGTCCCCTTGTGCATCTGGCTAACATGCATCCTGGGGAATTGAGCCTCGAACTGGGGTCCTTAGGCTTCACAGGCAAGTGCTTAACCACTAAGCCATCTCTCCAGCCCTCTTTTCTTTTTTTAATATTATTTATTTGAGAGACAGAGAGGAAGCGAGGGAGAAGGAGAGAATGGGCATGCCAGGGCCTCCAGCCACTGCAAACCAACTCCAGATGCATGCACCACCTTGTGCTTCTGGCTTATGTGGTTTCTGGGGAATCAAATCTGGTCCTTTGGCTTTGCAGGCAAGCGTCTTAACTGTTAAGCCATTCCCCCAGCCCCCTCTTTCTTTATTGAAATAGGATTTCATGAGTTCAGGTTCATCTCAAACTTTCTAGGTAGTAAGGCTAGGCTCTGAACTCTTTCTCCTGCCTCTACCTCCTGAATGTGAGGATTACAGATGTGCAGCACATCTGTTAAATCTTCTAATTAAATTGGCCATCCAAAAAGTATTTCATTATCCAAATTTGGTTCCGGACCCAGTAGATCAATTCAGATTTGAAACAAGGTGTAAGCTACAATGCCCGGGTTGGTTAGTACCACAAGAAAGCGCAAAGCCCCTGCGCCCTGTGGGTGGGGGCTGCTGCTACCAGAACTTGTTTCAACAGAACCGTAGTGAAACTGCCTGGGGCACTTACGAAATCTTATCTTCAGATTCTTAATAGCTGGGATTTTCCCACATTAGCCAAAGGCCAAAAGATTTCAAGTCCCTTATTTTTACAAACACCAGAATTTTACTGATTCTCTTCCTCTGTGCAGCCATGCACACAGGTACTCTCTTTGAATTTTAATTTTGGTACCCGTTACAATGTAGGTAAATCACACTAACTTGTAAAATATTAAAATGCAGGGAGGGGCTGGAGAGATGGCTTAGCAATTAAGGCAAGGTGCTTGCCTTCAAAGAGACAGGACTCATGTTCCATTCCCCAGGACCTAAGCAAGCCAGATGTACAAGGCAATGCAGTGACTGGAGGCCCTGGTGTGCACATTCTTTCTATATATCTGCCTCTCTAACTAAAAATGTAGGAGATAACTGGGCATGGTGGTGCACACCTTTAATCCCAGCACTCGAGAAGCAAAGGTAGGAGGATCTCCATGATTTGGAGGCCACCCTAAGACTCAGAATTCACTATGTAGTTCTCAGGGTTAGAGTGATACTCTACCTCAGGGGGGGAAATTATATATATATGGGACAAGCCAGAATGGTTTGTTTTCTTCTAGAAAACAAATAGTTGAAAAAAAATTAGGAGTTGTAATAAGCAACTGGCATGAATCTTTAAAAGTAATAATACCCTTATTAATAATCATGGGCTGCATAAATTGTTTCTAGAAAATTTTCAATGCCAGGAATGGGTCCCTGTTGCCCCCAAAACATTACAGGCTATTGCCAAGGCTCTTGGTTTCCCACCTGAAACAGATGGTAAGACCCTATTGCTGAAGACTCCACATGCCTGGGTGGCAAGGTCACTGAGAAATCAAGCTGAGGCTGAGCCAAAAACCTCCTCCCTCTAGACCAGCTGACAGAAAGCTGGAAAAAGCTGCACTGCATGCAGCCCTATGGGAGACAGAAGTCATCAGTGGTGTAAACAGTGGACACTGGAAGCCTCAAGTTTGGCCAGACAGGCCAAATGACTGAATGGTTGCAATATGGCATGTCTGCCCTGGAGGAAACCAACTGCTCTCTAATTGGACTGAAGGCCTGCTCTATGGGAGGGACTACATGCCTGGTACTGAAAACCTAATCAAAAGCCTATTGAGGGGGAGGTCAGAGCCTTAGGAGTGTAATGCCTGCTTTTGTCTGGCTAAATGCATATATTATGTTCACCAAACCACCCTGTAAGCACTTCACTCAATGTCCCTATTCATTCATATATATATATATAATTTTCATTTATTTATTTCAGCGAGAGAGAAAGGCAGAGAGAGAATGGGCGCAGCAAAAGACGCTCTCGCGCGCGCGCACACACACACACGCACATGCACACACACGCATACACACTGTAAATAAGTAAAAAAAGGAAACCTGGACCAGGGATGTAACATGAGCTAGGCCCCTAGGTTTGTTCATTCCCTAGTACACCCAAGTAGACCTAAAATGTCTTTAATTTTTATAGTCTCTGGCATCAATAAAAGGAAACATGAAAAATTCCTGTACATATATTCTAGAGGCAACATTGGGAAACGTGCTCATGTTTTCAAGAGGAGGACAGCCCAGTATTGGCCAACGTTTATAATTTCAGGCTGCGGAAGGCTGAGGCAGAAGGATTGTAAATTCCAGCTCAATTTGGGCTATCAAGTGAAATCTTATCTGGAACAGTACACAGTTAAACGACAAAACGTCAGTGAGCTATCCACCCGGACTTCCACTTCAATTTCCCAAGACAGAAAACCTTTTCCCACAACTCGGTTGTAACAGGAAGTCATGATCCTGTTTTGCACATTCAACCCACAAATTCCTGAACTCTGTTAATCCCTGGCCCTGGTTCAAGAATGCATTATCTGGGCCTGGTCTGGTGACAGACACCTCTAATCCCTGCACTCAGGAGGCAGAGGTAGGAGGATCATCATGTGTTCCAGGCCAGCCTGAGACTACAACGTGAATCCCAGGTCAGCCTGGGCTAGAGAGAGACCCTACCTTGAAAAGCCAAACAAACAAACAAAAAGAATGCATGATCTGGCTGATTCCGACATGGGATGTGCTGGGGGACACAGCTGTCTGACTGGGGGACCGGAGATGGACAAGGATGGGTTTCCTCGAAGCCCTGCACGTCAGGAGCGGTGATGCCCACAGAAGGAAGCTCCCCCGGCCGCTCCGCATGGCTCTGCTCGGAGGACAGTGGGACAGTGTCTGTCACCGATGCCATGTGGACAGCGTCACCGGGATAGCTGAGCACAGCACCCAAGAAGGAGCTCTATGAGCTCCAGGGGGCCCTACAGCTGGGCGGCCAGACCCTATCATATATAAAAGTTCCCCTCACTGTTGGTTAGAGGAGCTTCCCTCTTCAGGTGGCAGTGACCAGTGGGATGACCCAAAAGGCACCATGGTGCTGAGAAGAAGGGATGGAGGAGTGCTCAGCACTGAAACATCTTCTATCCCACCTTCCAAGGCTCAGGGTCCATTGTAGAAGAGGTGGCGGAAAGAATGTAAGAGCCAAAGGAAGGGTAGGACAGCTTACAATGCAATTGTCCAGACAGAAATTGTGCTGGATATTCATGACCTCACAGTGCCTAGCAATACCTTCACAAGACCCTCATAATAGGAGGAAAAGATGATGACATCAAAATAAAAGAGAGACTAACAGAAAGGGGGGTGGGTATGATGGAGAGGGGAGTTGTGAAAGAGAAATGGGAGAGGGGAGAAAGTGAAGGAAATTTATTGTCTGTAAGTATAGAACTTGTCAATAAAAATAAATAATCATAGGGCTGGAGAGATAGCTCAAAGTTTAAGGCACTTTATTGCAAAGTCTAATGACCTGGGTTCAATTCCCTAGTACCCACATAAAGCCAGGTGCCCAAAGTGGCACATGCATCTGGAATTCGTTTGCAGTGGCTAGAGGCTCCGGTGCACCCATTCTCTTTCTTCTTGTAAAAATAAGTAAATAAAAACATTTAAAAATAAGAATAACCATTATGATCACCATAAAATATTAATTTAGTAGCTTTGTTATGAAAGCACCATGATCCTAGGATACAAGAAACATTAAGCATTGAACTAAAAATCTAATGTGTGCTAAATCTCCTTAGTGGTACAATAAGAAGGAAGGAGGAAACATCATTAAGGATTGTAGTAGTCAGTTAGTGTTTTGCTGAAAGGAATAATCCTGATCTAACCCCTAAAGAATGGCTCAAGGTGGGCTGGAGGGATGGCTTAGCAGTTAAGGCGTTTGCCTGCAAAGCCAAAGGACCCAAGTTCTATTCCCCAGGACTCACGTTAGCCAGATCATAAGGAGGTGCACACGTCCGGAGTTTGTTTGCAGTGGCTGGAAGCCCTGGCGTGCCCATTGTCTCTCTGTCTCTCTCTCTCTTCCTCTCTCTCTCTCTCTCTCTCTCGGCCTCACTCTCTCTGTGTCTGTCCCTCTCAAATAAATAAATAAAACAGAAAAAAATTAAAAAAAATAGTAATAATAATAAGAAGTCATAAAGTTTTCCTTTAAATTCATTTTTTTAATGAGAAAGGCACTTATTACATATGAGTTTAGTATTATACTGTTTGTTTGTTTATTTGCAAAAGAGAGAATGGTGTGCCAGGGCTTCTTCTCTATATATAATAAATAAATAAAAATAATAATTTAAAAAATGGGTCAAGCTGGGTGTGGTGGCACACACCTTTAATCCCTGCACTTGGGAGGCAGAGGTAGGAGGATTGCTGTGAGTTTGAGGCCAGCCTGAGACTACATAGTGAATTTCAGGGCAGCCTAGGCTAAAGTGAGACCCTACCTCATAAAACAAAAACAAATGAACAACAACAAAAAGGGGGGGGGTCAAATGCTTCATGAGCATGGAAAACTAAATATTTTGGGGTGATGATTTTAGGTGTTACTGTAAGAATATTGCATGATTGTATGTGAAATAGCATTTAAAAGCTGAGTTTCACAATTATTTTATAGATCTCAGAGATCATTAAGTGATACTTATTTGTATCATGCAAAATAAAATGGGCTTTAGACAAGAATATGGGTGCATACCTGTCCTCGAAAAGATTGCCTCATGATGGAGGGTGCCCACAGGTGAACACCTGGCTAAGGGAAGAAGGGAGCTTAGAAAGCTGGAACCCAGACTGGAACTAATTTCCTAACTTCTGCTTTGTTCTGTAGGCTATCTCTAAACACAGCAGACAACTTTCAGGGCAAATCCTAGCAAATTATTATAATTGTGGGAGACATCAGGTGAATAACAGAGTGCCCGATATTTGCATTGTTGAGTGAATGCTACTGGATCTTACTATATTATCCTTTCATTGTTATCATTGTAGTTAGTTTTTGTCAGTTCCTGTCTCAACCACAAGAGCTTTTTGTTCTTGAAAAAGCATGAATCAGGCCAGGCATAGTGCCACACACCTTTAATCCCAGAACCTGGGAGGCAGAGGTAGGAGGATGGCCATGAGTTCAAGGCCAGCCTGAGACCACATAGTGAATTCCACGTCAGCCTGGGCTAGAGTGAGACCCTGCCTCAAAAAACAAACAAACATGCACATGCATCTAGGGCTGGAGAGCTGGCTCAGCAGTTAATAATAAAGAAGATAGTTGAGTGAGAGGCTATCTCAAAAAACCAAAAAAGAAGAATATAGCTGAGGGATTGGTTCAAAGAACTTAGGGTGCCAGGGATGTAACTCAGTGGTAGACTCTTGCCTAGTCTATGCAGAGCACTGGGTTTGATCCCCAGCACAAGGTAGGTATGGAGAGGGATAAAGAAGTCATAAAGGCCGGATGTGGTGGCGCAGGCCTTTAATCCCAGCACTTGGGAAGCAGAGGTAGGAGGATCGCCATGAGTTCGAGTCCACCCTGAGACTCCATAGTGAATTCCAGGTCAGCCTGAGCTAGAGTGACCTACCTCAAAAAACCAAAATAAATAAATTAATTAATAATAAGAAAAAGAAAAAAGAAGTTATAAAGTTTTCCTTTAAATTCATTTTTAACTTTACTTTATTTATTTATTTGAGAGAGTGAGAGAAGGAGAGAGAGTATGGGCGCTCCAGGGCCTCCAGCCACTGTGAAGGAACTCCAGACGTGTTGCAACCCCAGCTTATGTGGGTCCTGGAGACTTAAACCGGGATCCTTTGGCTTTGCAGGCAAATGCCTTAACTGCTAAGCCATCTCTCCAATGCCCTTATTTTTTAATGACAAAGGCACTTATTACATGTGACTTTAATATTATACTATTTGTTTATTTTGAAAAGGGAGGAAAAGTAGGACTCCTTACAACATGCTTTCCCCAGACACAAAACGGCCTGGCTATCCATGACCTCACAGTGCCTGACACTACCTACACAAGAACATCGTAATAGGAAGAAAAATCATGGCATCAAAATAAAAGAGAGACTGATTGAGAGGGGGTGGGGTATGACGGAGAATGGAGATTCAAAGGGAAAAGTGGGGGGAGGGAGGGCATTACCATGGGATATTTTTTATAATCATTGAAGTTGTTATTAAAAAAGAATTAAAAGCCGGGAGTGGTGGCGCACGCCTTTAATCCCAGCACTCGGGAGGCAGAGGTAAGAGGACTGCCATGAGTTCGAGGCGACCCTGAGACTCCATAGTAAATTCCAGGTCAGCCTGGGCTAAGGTGAGACCCTACCTTGCAAAACCAAAAAGAAATAAAGAATTAAAAAAGAGAGAGAGAGAGAGAGAGAATGGGTGCGCCAGGGCCTCTAGCCACCATAAATGAACTCCAGGCACATGTGCCACCTTGTGCATCTAGCTTTACATGGGTACTGGGAAATTGAACCTGAGTCCTTTTTTTTTTTCTTTTTCCAGGCAGGGTTTCACTCTAGTTCAGGCTGACCTAACTAGACTCCTGGCTCAAACCTGGGACCTTGGACTTTGCTGGCAAGTGCCTTAACTGCTAAGCAATCTCTCCAGCAATACTTTTTTTCTCTTTTTTTGGTTTTCAAGGTATGGTCTCACTCTGGCTCAGGATGACTTGGAATTCACTATGTAGTCTCAGGTGGGTCTCCAATTTATAGCAATCCTCCTACCTCTGCCTCCTGAGTGGTGGGATGAAAGGCCTGTGCCATCACACTCAGCTAAGCAGAAATATTTAGAGGGCAATTTGGTGGGCATTCACACTCATCTCTTCCTGAGCCAGCCTCTAGCCCAGACCAATCAGCTATCCCTCTGGTTCACCTAAGCCAAAAGATGATACTCACCACCATACGTTATAAATACATTTTACCAGGGTAGGGCAATCTCTCTCTGGACTGCCTGACCACTCATAAACTGCGGAGTTCTGTTGAGTTACCCCTGATTCCAGCTGGACTAAGATGGTGGGGAGAACCTCCTGACACCACTTGCCATAAGACACTTGCCATTCGTGCCCTCCACATGGCCAGAGCTCTCTGTACTTTCTTTCCTATCTTCTCTACCATTTTTCCAGGCTCACCACATGGGCGCTCAAACCACATGAGTGTATTCATTTTCCTTCCTTTGGCTTTGTACTTCCCTAGATAAATATAATAAATTAATAATTATCCTTCTTAGTCTTATTTTATTCAATTCTTTGATTAAAAGTAGATGTGAACCTAGGGCTTGGGGTTCAAGGACTTTCCTGAACCCCTAACACCTCATTTCAAGACCACTGATGACTTTTCTTCCCTAGCAGGCTGGATAGGTCTTTCCAGCGCTATGACAGCAGTCAACAGTGCTCAGCTCCACCTTAATTTCTCTATGTCTTGCAACTGAAGCATGTGGTGTCTTCAGCAAAAGGGTCTTAGTATCTAGTTTCAGTGGGCATCCAAGGGCTTTGGCAATAGCCTATATGGGGGGGGGTGCTCAGCAATATACTCTGAATAAAAATAGATATATTGGGCTAGAGAAATGGCTTAGCGGTTAAGGGCTTGCCTGTGAAGCCTATGGACCCCGGTTCAAGGCTTGATTCCCCAGGACCCACGTTAGCCACATGCACAAGGGGACGCACGCGTCTGGAGTTCATTTTCAGCAGCTGGAGACCCTGGTGCGCCCATTCTCTCTCTATCTATCTGCCTCTTTCTCTCTCTGTCTGTCACTCTCAAATAAAATAAACAAAAAATTTAAAAAAAAATAAAAAAAGATATATTGTTTTGTTTTGTTTTTATGAGAAAGACATTACATTTCATTTACTTATTTATTATTTGCAAGCAGACAGAGATCAGGAGGAGAGAGGGAGGAAATGGGTGCACCAGGGCTTTCAGTCACTGTAAATGAACTCCAAATGGCTTTCCATAGGTACTGGGGTGTTTTGATTTTTTTTTTTTTTTTTTTTTTTTGGAAGTAGGGTTTCACTTTAATCCTACTGACCAGGAATTCACTCTGTGGTCCCAGGCTGGCCTTGAACTCAGAGCAATCCTCCTACCTCTGCCCCTGGAGTGCTTGGATTAAAGGCGTGTGCCACCACACCCAGCATATATGTGGTTTTAATGTTAGAAACATTAGAAAAATTAAAGTTGTTTTTTTTCCTCACAAGTCAATACTGTTCTACCCCTATGTGCTGAATTTTTATCCTGGAACTGGATTTTGCTACAATTTATGAAATATCTATCAAGCTGCTTCCACAATGTGTACGTTGTATGCTGGACAATAAAGGACATGAATGGTAAGACAGTTCTGTACTCTCAGAGTGTGGGCACTGTTTCATGGAGCAGATCCATGAAAGACAAGATAGATAGGAAAAAAAAAAGGGGGGTGCTGGAGAGATGGCTTGGCAGTTAAGTGCTTGCCTCAGAAGCCTAAGGACCCTGGTTCGAGGCTCAATTTCCCAGGACCCACATTAGCCAGATGCACAAGAGGGTGCATGCATCTGGAGTTTGTATGCAGTGGCTGGAAGCCCTGGTGAGTCCATTCTCTCTCTCTCTGCCTCTTACTCTCTCTCTCTCTCTCTCTCTCTATCGCTGTCAAATAAAATAAAAAAAAAAGAGTTGCAGACTTGATAGAACTCTTAAAAAAAAAAGCTAAAGAAAGAGAGAAAGAAAAAAAGAAGGGTTAGGGAGATGCTTAGTGGTTAAAGGCAGTTGCTTGAGAAGTCTGCTACCCCAGTTCAATCCCAAGCCACCCATGTAAAGCCTGATAGACATTCCTCTGTGGTGAGAGATCTTGAGGAGCCCATAGGCACACACAATACACATGTGCAAATAACTTATTAATCATTTTTAAAATATTTAAATTATTTGACAGAGACAGAGGCAGATATAGAGAATGGGCACTCAGGGCCTCCAGCCACTGCAAATGAACTCCAGAAGCATGCACCACCTTATGTATCTGGCCTTATGTGAGTATTGGGGAATTGAACTTGGGTCTTCAGGCTTTAAAGGCAAGCATCGTAACCACTGACCAATCACTTTAGCCCCCTGTTATAAAAAGGTTTTTTGTTATTTTTTTCAAGGTAGGGTCTTGCTCTAGCTCAGGCTGACCTGGAATTCACTATGTAGTCTCTGGGTGGCCTCGAACTCTCGCCAGTCTTCCTACCTCTGTCTCTCAAGGGCTAGGATTAAAGGCATGCGCCACCACACCTGGCTATAATTTTTTTTTTTTATCTATTTGAGAGAGAAAGAGGCAGATAGAATAGAGAGAGAATGGGCACACCAGGGCCTCTAGCCAATGCAAACAAAATCTAGATGTATGCACCGCATTGTGCATCTGGCTTACATGCATACTAGGTAATCAAACCTGGGTCCTTAGGCTTTGCAGGCAAACACCTTATTGATAAACCATCTCTCCAGCCCTTAATTTTTGTTTTTGTTTTTTTTTCAGGCATTAAAATATTTTGTTATTTATTTATTTGAGAGACAGAGAGAAGGAAAGAAAGGGGCAGAGAGAGAGAGAGAGGGATTGAGAGAGAATGGGCATTCCAGGGCCTCCAGCCACTGCAAACAAACTCCAGACACATGTGTCACCTTGGGCATCTGGCTTACATGGGTCCTGGGGAATTGAGGTGGGGTTCTTTGGCTTTGCAAAAGCTTTAATGGCTAAGCCATCTCTCCAGCCCTTGTGTTTTGTTTTTCGAGGTAGGGTCTTGCTCTAGCCCAGGCTGACCTGGAATTCACTATGTGGTCTCAGGGTGGCCTTGAACTCATGGAGATCCTCCTACCTCCTGAGTGCTGGGATTAAAGGCGTACGCCACCATGCCCAACCTTCCCTTAAAAAAAAATAGCTAAGAGAACCTGCTTTCCTCTGTGCATATATTTCATAGATTTGCCTAATGAGTCACATGTAAAACTGGAGACTTTACTCCTCCTGCCTTCCACACGGTGAGTGATCCCTGTACTTCCTTCTCTTAATTTAACAAAGTCTCTCTAACATGTAGAACATGTAACATGTAAACAAACATGTAGAACTAGTATGAACTGGTTTGGGAACAAACAAAAGTCTTACTGGTGGAAAGAATTTAACAGTGCAGTACACGGGGAGAGAAATTCTGAATTTCAGTTGATTTTGTAGTGACAGTGATTTTGTTGGCTGGGTGTGGTGAGTTGGAGGCCACCCTGAGACTGGTCAGCATGGTGAAAAAAAAATTTTTTTTTTGCAGAGGTAGGAGGATCACCATGAGTTCAAGGCCACCTGAGACTACTTAGTGAATTAGTAAGTTCCAGGTAAGGCTGGACTAGAAACCCTACTTCAAAGAAAAAAAAAGAAAAAGAAAAAGAAAAAAAGAGTCCACAGACCAAAGGAGGTGTTACGGCAGGGGAGGTTAGTCTGAGAACCAAGGTGTGGGAAGTTGATATATCCACATGGTCTAAGGGCCTGTGCATATCTTTTCCCACCCTGGCACCAGCTAAGTTGCCCCAAACCCGAGCTCAAGGGAATAAAAAGAACCAGAAAAAAAAGAGCATAAAAGAATCCAGTTAAGCCAGATGTGGTCATGAACACCTTTGGTCCTTCTGAAACAAGACTTAATTTTGTGGTTTAAACACAAAAACCGAGCTCCTTTCTGCTTTACTCAAAGAGTTGAAATAGAACAAGACTGAGATGAATTACTTTTGTGAGTGGTTAAATTTATTCATAAGTCAGGAGTGGTGAGGAAGAGTCCACCACCCAAGGAAGGTGGGATATCAGGGGAGGTTACTCTGAGAGCCAAAGGGTGAGGAGTGGGTACATCTGCATGGTCTAAGGGCCCGTTTATCTTTTCCCATCCTCGCAAAGCTGGGAAGGTCAAAACCTTACTGTTGGCAAAAGCCTCAAATACTTGCAGATGAATGGCCCAGGAGCCAGAAAAGAGGAAAAACCCCACTAAAAGCCTTGTGAGTAACCAGGCTTTTATTTTGGGGCTGGGGTGGAATCTGGAAGAAGTCAGTACACCTGGGTGCAGCGTCGGGGAGGCTGGGCTTGAACACATGCCCCTGAGCAATTCTAGCTCTGCCTCAGCTGCTGCACATAGCACAGCGAATATGTGGGCTTATTTCCCTCTCACCAACACTTGGGAGGCAGAGGTAGGGGGATTAGTGTGAGTTCAAGGCCAGCCTAAGACTACATAGTGAATTCCAGATCAGCCTGGTCCTTAGAGTTTTCAGGCAAGTGCCTTAATTGCTGAGTCATCTCTCCAGCCCCCCCACCTTTTCTTATTTTTATTTTTATTTTTTGTGGTAGGGTCTACCTGTTAGCCCAGGCTGATGTGGAATTCACTATGTGGACTCAGGGTGGCCTTGAGCTCATGATGATGATCCTCCTACCTCTGCTTCCCCCACCCCCCGACTCACCTTATTTTTTTAAATCAAACCCAGGGCCTCACACAGGACAGGAAAGCACTCTCCCACTGAACTATAGCCAAGACCATTACGTTTTGGTATTTATACAAGGTCTTTCTATAGCCTGGGGTGTGCCTGGCACTTGTGACATTTCAGCCTTGGCCTGACAGATGTTGAGGTGCAGATGTGACCCACTACAACAGTATGTCTCTCTCTCTCTCTCTCTCTGTGTTTTTTTTTTTTTTTGTGGTAGGTCTCGTTCTAGCTCAGGCTATCCTAAAATTCACTACATAGTCTCAAACCAGCCTGGAACTCATAGCCATCCTCCTACCTCTGCCTCCCTAGTGGTGAGATTCAATGTTTGTGCTCCCAAGCCAAGCTGATACTATATTCTTGCCACAAGCAAAATGTTAATTGGAATATTTTTTTTACCATTAATCTTTAAACTATAGGAGCAACAAATGTTCAATGTGTTTTTTTCAGTTTTATTTTTATTTATTTTATTTATTTATTTGTTTGGTTTTTCGAGGTAGAGTCTCACTCTGGCTCAGGCTGACCTGGAATTCACTCTGCAGTCTCAGGGTGGCTTCAAACTCATGGCGATCCTCCTACCTTTGCCTCCCGAGTGCTGGATTAAAGGCGTGCACCACCACGCCTGGCAACTCAAAATTTATTTTTATTTATTCATTAGAGAGAGAGAATGAGCACACCAGGGCCTCTAGCCACTGCAAACAAACTCCAGACACATGTGCCACCATGTGCATCTGGCTTACATGGGAACTGGAGACTTGAACCTGGGTCCTTAGGCTTCACAGGCAAGTGCCTTAACCACTAAGCCATCTGTGGTGGTTTGATTCAGGTGTCCCCCATAAACTTAGGTGTTCTGAATGCTAGGTTCCCAGCTGATGGATATTTGGGAATTAATGTCTCCTGGAGGGAGTGTATTGTTGGGGGCGGGCTTAAGGGCTTTATAGCCAGTTTCCCCATGCCAGTGTTTGGCACACCCTCCTGTTGCTGTGGTCCATCTTATGTTTGCCAGGGGGTGATGTCCACCCTCTGCTCATGCCATCGTTTCCCCCTGCCATCGTTTCCCCCTGCCATCGTGAAGCTTCCCCTCAAGCCTGTGAGCCAAAATAAACCTCTTTTTTTTTTTAATTTTTTATTTATTAATTTGAGAGCGATAGACACAGAGAGAAAGACAGGTAGAGGGAGAGAGAGAGAACGGGCACGCCAGGGCTTCCAGCCTCTGCAAATGGACTCCAGACGCGTGCGCCCCCTTGTGCATCTGGCTAACGTGGGACCTGGGGAACCAAGCCTCGAACCGGGGTCCTTAGGCTTCACAGGCAAGCGCTTAACCGCTAAGCCATCTCTCCAGCCCCAAAATAAACCTCTTTTTCCCAGAAGCAGCTCTTGGTTGGGTGATTTCTACCAGCAATGCGAACTGGACTGCAACACCATCTCTCCAGCCCTCAATGTGTTTTAGAGAGAGAGAGAGAGAGAGAGAGAGAGAGAGAGGGAGGGAGGGAGGGAGGGAGGGAGGGAGGGAGGGAGGGAGGGAGAGAGAGAGAGAGAGAGAGAGAGAGAGAGAGAGAGAAAAGGGGGGGGGCTGGAGAGATGGCTTAGCGGTTAACCGCTTGCCTGTGAAGCCTAAGGACCCCGGTTCGAGGCTTGGTTCCCCAGGTCCCACGTTAGCCAGATGCACGAGGGGGCGCACGCGTCTGGATTTCATTTGCAGAGGCTGGAAGCCCTGGCGCGCCCATTCTCTCTCTCCCTCAATCTGTCTTTCTCTCTGTGTCTATCGCTCTCAAATAAATAAATAAATAAAAATTTTTTTAAAAAAAAAGATTGTGTGTGTTTTACTTATGGTCACACTATAAGGCATTTTTCTTCATACCTTAACCAGAAAGATAGCAATAAGCTCACATAGGCATTACTAAGGTAGTAAGGCATGTTCTGTTCATCTAGTGGGAACCAGTTTCACACCTGCAGGCACAGAATGGTGAGGTTATAGCTAAGGCTTGGGTGTGATCACAGTTGTGCTCTCTTCAATGTGAGAATGAGGTGTGTTCCAAAGGTTTATGCTTAGACAAGGAGTAAGGGTTTAATGCTTGTTATAAAGCTCTTGCTCATAGAAAGGAGCCTGGCTTACAGCTAGTTGTTTTGCTTTCTGATTTTACCCTGCTGAGAAGTCACTTCTGCATAGGGGCTCTGTGTTCACAAAGGAGAGCGCTGGCAATGCATTGTGCTTAGTAAAGCACATTGACCCTCTTTGCCTATTTGCTATTCAGAGCTCAGAGCTGCGGTGGTTTGAATACAAGGGCACCTGTGTTCATTGCTCACTGTGTCCTTACCATGCTCTTGCAAAGTTTATGGTTGCAAGGGAATAGGATCCACACTAAGATATGGATAGAATAGATTTGTGTGACATGCTCTGAACATTGTAGAATGAAATAGATGTTCAAGATTAAGGCGCTTGTCTGCAAAGCCTAAGGACCCATGTAAGGCAGATGCAGGAGGTGGCACCTGTGTCTGGAGTTTGTTTGCAGTGGTTGGAGGCCCTGGTGCCCATTATCTCTCTCTCTCTCATACACACAAAAATAAAGAAAATATTTTCTTTTTAATGTGGGACTGGAGAGATGGCTCAGTGGTTAAGGCACTTACTTGCAAAGCCAAAGGACCACGGTTTGATTCCCCAGGACCCACATAAGACAGTTGCACAATGGGGCACACACATCTGGAGTTGGTTTGTAGTGGCTGGAGGCCCTCAGGTGCCCATTCTCTCCCTGCCTACTTCTCTCTCTCTCTTTTTCTCTCTCAAATAAATAAAAATTTACAATAAAATATTTTTTAAAAGAATGTGATCATCACTGGGAGATAAGGCAGCAGATAGTCATCACAGGAAAGAAACTTTATTTGGTTCAGTATCTATTTGAAACACTCCAGTTTCCCTACAGCTTCAATAAAATGAGAAACCACTAATAAGGCAACACAGTCATGAAACTACAGAATATGAAAATGAATTCTTTATTGCGGGGGGGGGACAGCAAAGACGAATTCTTTTTTTTTTTTTTTTTTTTTTTGCCTGAAGATGAATTCTTAGTGAACTCAGAGGTGATCATATTAGATCTCAGTCCTTTAATCCTTCACCTACAAGAAGATCCAATTTTAGTCAAATTCTTCTCACTCTGAAAGAAAATGTGACAGTGGCCGGGCATGGTGGCGCATACCTTTAATCCCAGCACTCGAAAGGTAGAGGCAGGAGGATCACCGTGAGTTCAAGGCCACCCTGAGACTACATAGTGAATTTCAGGTCAGCCAGGGCTAGAGTGAGACCCTACTTCAAAAAAAAACAAAAAAGAACCTCCAGGTAAGATGGCTGCATAGGAATCACACCAAACCAGCTTTGGGGTGGTGGGGGGGGGGAGATTCAAGCAAAACCACAGCAAAATACACTTTTCTTCCTAAAAGTGAAGGTGTATAGGTTTTTATCGGCCACAGCAGAGAAGCAGAAGAGACCAAGACCCACCAGAAAGGAGGAAACTGGCCAGAATCCCATGGAGGCACTTGTGGCCTGATTCCAGCGCCCAGCTGAAAGAGCAAAACCCAAACAAAGGGATTTTCCAACCTCATCAAACCTGAAGGGGAGACAGAGGCATCAGCTGAGGAGCTGATAAAAGGGACACAGGTGGGACCAGCTGAGCAGTTCCAGCACAACTCCAGGCTTCCTGCACTCTCCCACCTCCCAAATGTCCAAACCCTGAACCTCCAGCTAATGCATTCAGCCCCCAGCGGCTGGGCATCCAGCACAGCTGATCAGAGCACCAGCTCCACGGCACAACACAGAGGGATCGAGGTGGGCACTCAGCATTGGTGAGGCCGGAAGCCACCCCAAAGGGTAACGAGGCTGACTGACAAAAAAGCAGGTACATAGCCTGCGCTAGAAGTGCTAATAAGCTCTCTTTCCATATCAGGGCAGGGTACGGGTTACATATTTGTGGTTGGCTTTACCATTCTCAATTAAGCTATAAATGGGGGTTGACTATTGTTGCCTTTGATGCTTTCATATTCATAGGGCTTTTGCCTTTTTCTTGTCATTATTGGGGGCAGGGTCTGTTTCAGACCCAGGCTGACCCGGAACCCATTTCAGAACAGAAATCTCAACCTTCCAGCAGACAGGATTAAGGGTGTACAGCAACACATGCCCTTAGGGATTTTGGTTTTATAAGGTTATCTGTTTGTTTCAACCCCCACATTTGCATACTCTGCTGGTTTTTATTGAATGTGTATATTGCTCAGTTGAATGTTAGAATTATAAATTGCTCCACCCAGCCTGCTAGAATATTTGAATAGCAGGCAAACTCAACACCTAGGATTAGTTCTGTGGTTGGACTGGAGTACAAGAGCCACACCTGGTACCATAAACTCCTACTCTGAAGGTATATAAAGTTGGATTTCTAAATCTAAGCGCACTACAGATAATTAGAAAACCCAAGCATCAAATCAACTCAGGATACAAAATTCACTACATTATCATATAAGAAACACAAAGAATCAAGACAATACAACCTCACCAAAAACTATAAATCCATCACAAATACAGTGAGACTGTTTTTGATGAAATGCCTGACAAATATTTAAAAAATGATTTTATCTATACTCAAAGAAATCAAAGGATTGGGCTGGAGAGATGGCTTAGCGGTTAAGCGCTTGCCTGTGAAGCCTAAGGACCCCAGTTCGAGGCTCACTTCCCCAGGTCCCACGTTAGCCAGGTGCACAAGGGGGCGCTCGCATCTGGAATTCGTTTGTAGAGGCTGGAAGCCCTAGCGCGCCCATTCTCTCTCTCTCCCTATATCTGTCTTTCTCCCTGTGTCTGTCGCTCTCAAATAAATAAATAAAAAATGAACAACAACAAAAAAATCTTATTAAAAAAAGAAATCAAAGGAATCAAAGAAAAAAATGAATTAAAGAAGTAAACAAACTCCTGAAAGAATTCCAAGAAAACACAGGAAACCAGCTCAATGAAAAAAGGAGGTTATTACAAGACATGAGTAAGGAAGTAGAAATACTGAAGAAAAACCAGGCAGAGATTCTAGCAATGAAAAACACAGTCAAATAAAAAAACTCTGTGGTGCCAGGTGTGGTGGCACATGCCTTTAATCCCAGCACTGGGAGGCAGAGGTAGGAGGATCGCCGTGAGTTCTAGGCCACCCTGACACTCCATAGTGAATTCCATGTCAGTCTGAGCTACAGTGAGACCCTACTTCGAAAAATTAAAATTAAAAAAAAAAAAAAAAACCCTGTGGAAAATCTTATCAATAGAATGCACGAATGAGAAACAGAATATAGAAGACCAGGTAGCAGATCTAATACAGTCCAACAAAGAGAAAGGCAAGCTAATAGGGAGGTATGAATGGGAATTTCAAGATATTTGGGACACTATGAAAAGATCAAACCTAAGAATCTAGGGAACAGTAGAAGGAGAAGAATTTTAATCCAAAGGCATAGTAGGTGTTTTCAACAAAATCATAGAAGAAAAAATTCCCTAAATTGGGAAAGAAATGCCAATGCAGATACAAAAAGCTTTTAGAAACAGACAAAACCTGGAAAGAACCTCTCACCATGTTATAATTAAATGACAACACACGCAAACCAAAGAAGATATATTGAAAGCAGAGACAAAAAGCAAATCACATAAAAAGACAAGCCCATCAGGATCACAGCAGATTACTCAACACAAACTTTTGTTTTGTTTTTTTAGAGGTAGAGTCTCACTCTAGCCCAGGCTGACCTGCAATTCACTATGTAGTCTCAGGGCAGCCTCAAATTCATGGCAATCCTCCTACCTCTGCCACCCAAGTGCTGGGATCACTGTGAGTTTAGGCCACCCTGGGATTACACAGTGAATTCCAGGTTGGCCCGAGCTACATACAGTGAGACCCTACCTCAAAAGATTAGAAAGAAAGAGAGAGAGAGAGAGAGAGAAAATGGACACGCAGAGCCTCCAGCCACTGCAAATGAACTCCAGATGCATGTGCCACCTTGTACATCTCTGGCTTTACGTGGGTACTGGGGAATCAAACCTGGGTCCTTAGGCTTCTCATGCAAGTGCCTTAATCAATAAACCATCTCCCTAGCTGCTTCTTTTTTTTTTTTTTCTCCTCCTCCTCCTCTTCTTTTCTTTTTAGTTTTTGTTTTTTGAGGTAGGGTCTTGCTGTGGCCCAAGATGACTTGGAATTCACAATTTAGTCTCAGGGTGGCTTTGAACTCACAGCGATCCACCTACCTCTGCCTCCCAAATGCTGGGATTAAATGGGTGAGTCACCATGCCCAGCTACTCCTCTTTTTTTTTTATTTTTTATTTATTTATTTTTTTTAAATTTTTTTTTATTTATTTATTTGAGAGCGACAGACACAGAGAGAAAGACAGATAGAGGGAGAGAGAGAGAATGGGCGCGCCAGGGCCTCCAGCCTCTGCAAACGAACTCCAGACGCGTGCGCCCCCTTATGCATCTGGCTAACGTGGGACCTGGGGAACTGAGCCTCGAACTGGGGTCCTTAGGCTTCATAGGCAAGCGCTTAACCACTAAGCCATCTCTCCAGCCCTGCTCTTTTTTTTTAATTGGAAATATGTATATATTTGAAACAAGGAAGGAACAATATCTATAATTTCTGCTTATATTTGGGCTGCTTCTTGGGGCACTCACACCCACAGGAATATAGACATTTACAGGATCCACAAAAGAACCCAAAGACGCATATGTTTTGGGCATCTAGTTCTGACCTTTTCCCACCATGGTAATTTGGGACAAAGCATTGTCACTTGAAAGGCACTCAAAATGCAGGTGGTGTTAAGAGAAACCCCTTTGGCAACTCTGTGAAAATAGAAAACAACTTTACATTCAGCATCATCCAGAAAATTCTCCCATCCTGAAGCTGCCAGTGTATGAGGGATACCTTGAGAGACAACTACCAAGTTGTTGACAAAGACCAGTTGGCTGAGAATCAGGTCGGTGGCGCTTATCTTCCTCCCAGTTACTCCTCTTTTTAAAAATATTTTTATTTATCTACTTGAGAGAGACAGAGATAAAGGGAATATGAATACACTAGGGCCTCTAGACACTGCAAAAGAACTCCAGACACATGCACATATGCCACTTTCACTTTGTGCATCTGGCTTTATGTGGGTACTGGGGAATTGGACCCCAGATATTAGGCTTTGCAAGCAAGTGTTTTTGACCACTGAGCCATCTCTTCAGCCTTGAGGAAAGTTTCCTTTTGTTTTTATTTTAGTTTTTCCCCTGCCACCACAAATTATACAGTTTCCCCGAATTTGGGACAGGGTTTCCAGGTAGGGTCTCACTCTAGCCCAGGCTGACCTGGAATTCACTATGTAGTCTCAGGGTGGCCTCACACTCACGGCAATCCTCATATCTCTGCCTCCCGAGTGCTAGGATTAAAGTGTATGCCACCACACCCGGCTTTTAACAAATTTTTCTACAAGTCAGGCTTAGTCGGACATGGTGGCTCACACCTTTATTCCCAGCACTCGGGAGGCAGAAGTAGGTGGATTTCCACGAGTTTAAGGCCACATTGAGACTTCATAGTGAATTTCAAGTCAACCTGGGCTACAGCGAGACCCTACCTCAAAAAAACCAAAAAAGAAAAAAAAAGGCAGACTTTATTAAAAAGTGCTCAGAGCCAGGTGAGGTGGTGCACTCCTTTAATCTGAGCACTGGGGAGGCAGAGATAGGAGGATCGCTGTAAGGTCAAGGCCACCCTGAGACTCGGTAGTGAATTCCAGGTCAGCCTGGGCTAGAGTGAAACTCTACTTGAAAAACAAAACAAAACAAACAAAAAAACAAAGTGCTAAGAGAAGGGGCTGGAGAGATGGCTTAATGGTTAAGGCACTTGCCTGAGAAGCCTAAGGATCCAGGTTAAATTCCCCAGTACCCACATAAGCCAGATGCACAAGGTGGTGCATGGGTCCGTAGTTCATTTTTAGTGGCTAGAGGCCCTAGTATGCCCATTGTCTCTATCTGCCTCTTTCTCTCTATCTTCAAATAAATAAATAAATACATTTTTTTCATTTACAAAAAGCTCATGGCTGAAGCTGGGCATGGTGGTGCACACCTTTAATCCCAGCATTTGGGAGGAAGAGGTAGGAGGATCGCCATGAGTTCGAGGCCACCCTGAGACTACATAGAGAGTTCCAGGTCAGCCTGGGCTAGAGTGAGGCCCTCCAAAAAAAAAACAAAAAAAAAAAAAAAAAAAAAAAGGCTCATGGCTAAAGATATGGCTTAGTGGTTAAGGTATTTGCCTGTAAAGCCTAAAGGCCCAGGTTCAATTCCCCAGTACCCAGGTAAGCCAGACGCACCAGGTGGTGCTTGCATCTGGAGTTCATTTGCAGTGGCTAGAGGTCCTGGTGCACTCTCTTTCTTTCTTTCTTTTTTTCTTTCTTTCTTTCTTCCTTCCTTCCTTCCTTCCTTTCTTCCTTCCCCCCCCCCTCTCTCTCTCTCTCTCTCTCTCAAATAAATAAATTAAATAATTTCTTTAATGTTCCATTTGGCCAGGGTGGTAGTGCATGACTTTAATCCCAGCACTCAGGAGGCTGAGGTAGGAGGATCGCTGTGAGTCTGAGGACACCCTGAGACTAAATAGTGAATTTCAGGTCAGCCTGGATAAAGTGAAACCCTACCTCAAAAAAAGGGGGAGGGCTGAAAAGGCTGGAGGGATGGCTTAGTGTTAAGGCATTCGCCTGCAAAGCCGAAGGACCTAGGTTAGATTCCCCAAGACCCACGTTAGCCAGATGCACAAGGTGGCGCACCTGTTCTGGAGTTCATTTGCAATGACTGGAGACCCTGGAGTACCCATTCTTTCTTTCTCTCTTTCTCTCTCACTCTGTCAAATAAATAAATAAAAATAAAATACTTTTTTAAAAAAAACCTAACATTTTGACAATGGCAGATTCATCATAGGCACTGTCAGCTTAGTGTCAAACACTTAAATACAGGGAATCACTTAATGTTCATAACCTTATGAAACAATTATACTGCTTTTCCTGTTTTGTGGATAAGGAAACTAAGGTACAAAAAGGTTAAATACCATGCCTAAGCTGGGTGTGGTGGCACACACCTTTAACCCTAGCATCTGGTAGGAGTAAGGCCAGCCTGGAGCTAAAGTGGCAGATAAGCCTGGGCTAGTGTTAGTGTGAGATCCTGCTTCAAAATAGAAACAGCATGCCTAGAACCCACATTTAATAATGGCTAGGGTCCCAGCGACGTTCATGAGTCTTGTTTTGTAGCCTGACCTTATACACAGGGCAATAGTGCTCTAATTTCAGGGAGCTATGTAGACCAGTGTAGCCTCAAACACACGGACACATGGCAATCCTCTTGCCTTTGCCTCTGAGTGAGTGGCTAGGATTACAGGCATGGGCCAATACCCAGTTTTAAGGTACTGAATTGAATCAGCAGTACCAAAAAAAAAAAAAAGGGATTTCTATTTAGTAGAGAGGCTAAACATGATACATAGAAATTCATTGTAACAATTCAGTGACGTGCATATGTGTGCGCCTGATGTGTGTGTTCATGTGTGGGCACTGGTGTGTCATGGTGTGCGCGTGGAATCAGCGGACAATCTCGGCGTCATTCTTTACTTGTGTGAGGCAAGGCCTCTTGCCGTTCACTGCTGCATTCACCAGGCTAGCTTCCCGCCTACTTCTAGGGGTTTCTTCTGTCTCCGCTTTCCACCTGGCTGGAGGTGCACTGGGACCACACGCCTCCTCTTTTACTTCAGATTCAGGGGTCTGAAGCCGGGTCCTCACACTTGCGCGGCAGGCACCTTCTCCACTGAGCCATCTCCCCAGCTCTCAATGGCATCTTTGAATCCGCGTCAGCCGGGGTCCTGTAGAGAAGAAAAGAGATAAAAGGGGCTGGAAAGATGGCTCGGTGGTTAAGGCACTTGCTTGCAGAGTCTATCAGCCCAGGTTTAATTCCCAGGTAGCCATGTAAATGAAGTCAGCTTCACAAAGTGGCACATGGATCTGGAGTTCCTTTTCCTGGGCTAGAGACCGTGGTACATTTGTATTTTTCTCTCTCTCTCTACTTGCAAATAAATAATAAATAAAATACAGACACACAGTGATGCAAGTGTACAAGGTCACATAGACACACAAGGGCATTTGATTGCAGGGGCTGAAGGCCCTGATACGCCATTTTCTCTCTCTCTCCCTCTTTCTCACTTGTGCATTTAAAAAAAAAAAAAAGGCAGTCTGTTGGGCTTCCAACTAACTAACTAACTAAATAAATGAAAGCCAGGAATGGTGGCGTACACCTTTAATCCCAGAAGCAGAGGTAGGAGGAACACTATGAGTTTCAGGTCAGCCTGGAACTACAGAGTAAGTTTCAGGTCAGTCTGGGGTAGAGTGAGATATCCTACCTCAATAAAACAAAATAAATAAAATTTTAGTTAAACACTTTCATTAAACTCCTCTGAGCTAGGGCTGGAGAGATGGCATAGCAGTTGAGGCACTGGCCTGGGAAGCCCAAGAAGCCAGGTTCGATTCCCCAGTACCCATGTCAGCCAGATGCACATGGTGGCGTATGCATTTGGAGTTTGTTTGCAGTGGCTAGAGACCCTAGTGTGCCCATTATCTCTCTCTCTCTCTCTCTCATAAATAAGTAAAATATATTTTTTTTAAAAATCCTCTGAGTGTACTCAGGAGGCAGAGGGGACTCCAGAGGTGGGAGGATCGCCATGAGTTCGAGGCCACCCTGAGGCTATATAGTGAAGTCCAGGTCAGCCTGGGCTAGAGCAAGACTCTACCTCAAAAAAAGCGAGGGGGGGGGGAGCTGGAGAGATGGCTTAGCGGTTAAGGCACCTGCAAAACCAAAGGACCTCTGATTCCCCAGGACCCACGTAAGCCAGATGCACAAGGTGGCACATGCATCTGGAGTTCCTTTGCAGTGGCTGGAAGCCCTGGCATGCCCATCCCCCCCCCCTTTCTCTCTCTCAAATAAATAAATAAAAATAAAATATTTTAAAAAACCAAAAAATTCCTCTGAGCTAAACCAGGTTCACATTATGATGGAATCACTGCATCTATCTGTTCATTTACAACCTTAACAACACACATCACTACATAAATAAGCTCAAAAATATATTTTAAAGTCAAAAGAAAAAAATCAAGGGCTGGAGAGATTGCTTAGTGTTTAAGGCACTTGCCTGCAAAGCCAAGGAACCCACTTCGATTCTCCAGGTCGTACATAAGCCAGATGCACAAGGTGGTGCATGTATCTGTAGTTCATTTGCAGTGGTTAGAGGCCCTGGTGTGCCCATTATGTCTATCTGCCTCTTTCTCTCTCTCTCTCCCAAATAAATAAATAAAAATAAAATATTTTTTAAAAATTTGGGGGAGGGTTTTTTGAGGTAGGGTCCTCACTCTAGCTCAGACTGACCTGGAATTCAGTATGTATCTTAAGGTGGCCTCGAACTCACAGTGCTCCTCCTACCTCTGGGGTTAAAGGCATGGGCCACCACACCCGGCTTATTAAACTATTTTAAAATATATTTATTCATTTTTATTTATTTATTTCAGAGAGAAAGAAGCAGAGAGAGAGAGAGAGAGAGAGAGAGAGAGAGAGAATGGGCACGCCAGAGCCTCCGGCCACTGCAAATGAACTCCAGACACGTGTGCCCCCTTGTGCATCTGGCTAACGTGGGTCCTGGGGAACCGAGCCTCTAACTGGGGTCCTTAGGCTTCACAGGCAAGCACCTAACTGCTAAGCCATCTCTCCAGGCCTTATTAAACTATTTTTAAAAATCAAGTGAAAAAAATACATGCACAAAGTAACAAATACAAAATAGAACAAAAACAATGTCAATATTATTTCAAGTTGTGGGCTTGATGAATACATGGTAGGTTAGAGGCTGGCCAGTACAAGTTTCTTGAAGCAAAAAGGTCATCAAAGGACAGTGACAAAATGGGAAAAGGCAGGATGCAAGCTTTCAACAGATCAAAGGATTTGGAAGAAAGGGGTTAGTTAATGGGTGAAAAAGGAAGGCTGTGAGGTTGGATAAGATATGGTAATTCTAATACCCATCAAACTCATAAAAATTGTTCAGAAACATTTGTAAAACTCTAAGCACAGCAGGTTGTTTTTTCTTTGTCCTGGGGATTGAACCTAGGGCACTATTCTTCCATTCAGTTGTATCCTGGTCCCTGCAGTGCTGTTCTTGGGACTTTTGTTTCCAGGAGCTGGAGAGATGGCTTAGCAGTTAAAGGCACTTGCTTCCAAAGCTGGAAACTTGGGTCTTATTCCCCAGCACCCACATAAAGCCAGATGCACAATGTGGTGCTTGTGTCTGAAATTCATTTGCAGTGGCAAAAGGCCCATTCCCTGTCTCTCTCTTCCTCTTTATCTCCTTCTCTGTCTCAAATAATTAAGTAAATTATATATGTAATTTCCAAGGTAGGGGTCTCGCTCTAACTCAGGCTGAGCTGGAATTCACTATGTAGCCTCAGGGTGGCCTTGAACTCCTGGCAATCCTCCTACCTCTGCCTCCCAAGTGCTGGTATTAAAGGCATGTGCCACTATGCCTGGCATAAAATATAAATATATAAATATACATATGTATGTAAAATATTTTATTTATTTATTTATTTGAGAGAGAGATAGAAAAATAGGCAGAGAGAGAGAGAGGGAATTGGCATACCAGGGCCTCCAGCCACTGTAAAGGAACTCCAGATGCCTGTGCCTCCTTGTGCATCTGGCTGACATGGATCCTGGGGAATCAAACCTGGGTCCTTTAGCTTTCTTTGCAGGAAAGTGGTTTAACTGCTATTAACTGCTAAGCCATCTCTCCAGCCCCAATACACATACATACATACATACATACATACGGAGAGAGAAAGTCATATATTTAAGGCTGAATCTCACTCTTATTCTAGCCCAGGCTGAACTGGAAATCACTCTATAGTTCTAGGCTGGTGTTGAACTCACTGTGATCCTTCCACCTCAGCCTCCTGAGTGCTGGGATTAAAGGAAAGCATCACAACATCCAGCTCTGTAAATTTTTTCTTTCCCAAGGTAGGGTGTCACTCTAGCCCAGGCTGACCTAGAATTCACAATATAGTCTTAGGGTGGCCTCAGATTCACAGCGATCCTTCTACCTCTGCCTTTGTGAATTTCAGGTCAGCCTGGACAAGAGCGAGAACCTACCTCAAAGCATTCAAGGCCACCCTGAGACTCCAGAGTGAATTCCAGGTAAGCCCAGGCTAGAGAAAAACCCTACCTTGAAAAACCTAAATAAATAAATAAATAAAGACACACAAAAAAATATATCTTGGGCTGGAGAGATGGCTTAGCAGTTAAGGTGTTTGCCTGCAAAGCCAAAGGACCTTCTGTTTGATTCCCTAGGATCCGTGTAAGCCAGATGCACAGCAGGGTGCATGCATCTGGAGTTCGTTTGCAGTGGCTGAAGGCCCTCTTTCTCTCTCTCCCCCCCCTTAAATAAATAAATAAAATTAAAGTTAAAAAAATATATCTCTTACCTCCTTTCTTGAAATGTATCAATCATAAAACATTAGTTATACAATATCAAACTACTAAATAGGTCATATTAGCCAACAGACATTGGGGCTCATATCTGTAATCAACCCCAGTACTAGGGAGGCTTAGACTAGAGAATTATAGTTAATTTGTCTGTTTGAGTTACATAGAGAGTTCTAGACCAGCCTGGGCTACAGAGAGACCCTGTATCAAAAAACAAATAAGGAAGCCTGGCGTGGCGGCACACGCCTTTAATCCCAGCACTTGGGCGGCAGAGGTAGGAGGATCGCCATGAGTTCAAGGCCAGCCTGACACTGTGAATTCCAGGTTAGCCTGAGCTAGACTGAGACCTTACCTCGAGAAACAAAACAAAACAAACAAAAATAAATAAATAAATAAGGGCTAGAGAGCTGGCTTAGCCTGCAAAGCCAAAGGACCTTAGTTCAGTTCCCCAGGATCCATATAAGCCAGATGCACAAGGTGGTACATGAGTCTGAAGTTTGTTTGCAGTGGCTGGAGGCCATTCTCTCTGTCTCTACCCCCCCCCCCGTGTCTTTTCTCTGTAAAATTAATAATAAAAATAAAATATTTGGAAAAAACCAATTGGGCTGGAGGGATGGATTAGCGGTTAAGGTGTTTGCCTGCAAAGCCAAAGGACCCACATTAGCCAGATGCACAAGGGGGCGCATGCCTCTGGTGTTTGTTTCAGAGGCTGGAGGCTCTAGCGTGCCCATTCTCTCCCTCTCTCTCCCTCTTTCTCTGTCAAATAAATAAATAGATAAAAATAAAAATATTTTTAAAAAATTAAAGGGGCTGGAGAGATGGCTTAGTGGTTAAAACACTTGCCTGCAAAGCCACAGGACCTCAGTTAGATTCCCCAGGACCCATGTAAGCCAGATGCACAACATGGTGGGTGAGTCTGGAGTTCATTTGCAGTGGCTATTGGCCCTGGTGTGCCCATTCTCCCAAGCTCTCTCTCTGTCTCTCAAATAAATAAATAAAAATAAAATATTAAGAAAAAAACAAGTAAAGGGCAGGGTGTGGTGGCGCACGCCTTTATTTAATCCCAGTACTTGGGAGGCTAAGGTAGGATCGCTGTGAGTTTGAGGGCACTCTGAGACTACATAGTAAATTGCAGGTCAGCCGGGGCTAGAGTGAGACCCTACCTTGAAAAACCAAAAACCAAATAAAATAAATTTAAAATTGAAGGGCTGGGGCTGGAGAGATGGCTTAGCAGTTAAGTGCTTGCCTGGAAAGCCTAAGGACCCTGGTTCGAGGCTCGATTCCCCAGGACCCACATTAGCCAGATGCACAAGGGGACACAAACATCTGGAATTCGTTTGCAGTGGCTTGAGGCCCTGGCACACTCTTTCACTCTGTGTATCTGCCTCATTCTCTCTCTGTCTGTCACTCTCAAATAAATAAATAAAAATGAACAACAACAAAAAACAAAAGGCTGGAGAAATGGTTTAGTGGATAGGGTGCTTGCCTGCAAGGCCAAAGGACCCAGGTTTGATTCCTCAGGACTTCTGTAAACCAGATGCACAATGTGGCATATGCAATTGGAGTTTGAAGCAGCTGAAGGCTCTGACATGCACATTTTCTCCCTTCCTCTCTCTCTCTCTCTCTCTCTCTCTCCTTCCCTCTTTCTCTCCCAGATAAAGTTTTAAAAATTGGGGGGAAAAAAAGCCAAGTGTGGTAGTACACACCTTTAATCCCAGCATTTGGGAGGCAGAGGTAGGATGATTGTGAGTCTGAGGCCAGCCTGGAGCTACAGAGTGAGTTCTAGATTAGCCTGGGCAAGAGTGAGACCCTATCTTGGGGGAAAAAATAAACAAACAAAAAAAGAAGATATGCAGGCTAGAGAGATGGCTTAGCAGTTAAGGCACTTGCCTGCGAAGCCCAAGGACTCTCTTTGACTCTCCAGACTCCATGTTAGCCAAAGGTGAGGCAAGCACAAGATTGCACATGCCCACTAGGTGGCACAAGCATCTGGAGTTCAGTTGCAGTGGCTGAGGCCCTGGTACTGGGACCCTCTTTCTCTCTCTCTCTGTCTGGCTCTCTCTAAAAACAATAAAAAAAGAAGATAGGGGCTGGAGAGATGACAATCCAGGTTCAATTTCCTAGTACCCACATAAAGGCAGCTGCACAAAGTGATGCATGCATCTGGAATTCCTTTGCAGTGACTAGAGGCCCTAGCATGCCCATTCTCTGAGCCTCTCTCTGTTTATGAATAAATTTAAAAATTTAAGATAAAGGGCTGGAGAGATGGCTCAGCGATTAAGGAGCTTGCCTGCAAAGCCTATGGACCCAGAGCAGATTCCCCCGTACCTACATAAAGGCAGATGCACAAAGTGGCACATGTATCTAGAGTTTGAAGTAGCAGAAGGTCCTGGCCCATACTTCTCTCTTTCAAATAAATAAACCTTTTCTTTCTTGTTTTTTGTTTTTTGGTTTTTTTTTTTTGGTTGGTTTTTTGTTTTTTGAGGTAGGCTCTCGCACTAGCCCAGGCTGACCTGGAATTCACTATGTAGTCTCAGGCTGGTCTCAAACTCATGGAGACCCTCCTACCTCTGTCTCCCAAGTGCTGGGATTAAAGGCATGCACCACCACGCCTGGCCCCTCAAAATAATTATTTTTAAACCAAGCCTGGTGGAACATGTGTGCAAACCCAGCACTTAGAAAGCTGGGGAAGGAGTGCTGTAAGTTTGAGATCAGCCTGGGCTACCTTCTGAGACCCAGTAATCCAAAGAAAAGTTTTTATTGTTTTTGTCACACTGGGGATCAACCCCAGGACCTCACACATGTTAGACAAGTGCCCTAACACTGGACCATAGAACCCCTTTTATTTATTTATTTTGGCTTTTAGAAGTAGGGTCTTGTTCTAATCCAGGCTGATGTGGAATTCACTATGTAGTCTTGGGGTGGTCTTGAACTCACATCAATCCTCCTACCTCTGCCTCCTGAGTGCTGGGAGTAAAGGTGTGGGCCACCATCCCTGGCTAGAAGTAATTATTTTATTTTTTAAAAAGTCTTTTTCTAGGGCTGGAAAGATGGCTTAGTGGTTAAGCGCTTGCCTGTGAAGCCTAAGGACCCCAGTTCGAGGTTCGGTTCCCCAGGACCCACATTAGCTAGATGCACAAGGGGGCGCACGCATCTGGAGTTCATTTGCAGTGGCTGGAAGCCCTGGTGCGCCCGTTCTCAATCTCTCTCTCTCTCTGTGTCTATTTCTCTCTCTCTCTGTCACTCTCAAATAAATAAATAAATAAATGAACAAAAAAAATTTTTAAAAAAAAGTCTTTTTCTAGCTGAGTATGTTGGTGCACAGCTGTAATTCCAGTATTTGGGAAGTCACGGCAGAACAATTGCCAGTTGAAGGCCAGCCTACACTACATATTAAGTTCCAGAGCAGCCTGAGCTACAGAGTGAAACCCTGTCTAAAACCAAAAGAAAAAGGGCTGGAGAGGTGGCTCAACAATTAAGGCCCTTGCCTGCAAAGTCTAGTGACCCAGTTCAATTCCCCAGTACCATGTAAAATCAGATGCACTAAGTGGTACATGCATCTGGAATTCATTTGCAATAGCTGAAGGCCCTGGTATGAACATTCTCTGTTTGTCTCTTGTCTTTCTGTCTCTCTCTTTGCTTGCAAATAAATAAATAAAAATATTAAAACAAAAGCTGGGCGTGGTGGCTCACACCTTTAATCCCAGCACTCAGGAGGCAGAAGTGGGAGGATCATCATGAGTTCGAGGCCACCCTGAGACTACATAGTGAATTCCAGGTCAGCCTGAGCTAGAGCGAGACCCTACCTCAAAAGCCCTGGCATCCTCATTCTCTTTATCTGTCTCTAATAAATAAAATTTTTCTTTTTTAAAGAAACATTTGGGGGCTGGAAAGATGGCTTAGTAGTTAAGGCTCTTACAAAGCTTAAGGACCCAGGTTTGATTTCCCAATACCCACATGAGCCAGATGCACAAGGTGGCACATGCGTATGGAGTTTGCAGTGGCCGGAGGCCTAGGCACGCACATTCCACACACCCCTGGCATGCCCATTTTCTCTCTCTCTTTCAAATAAATACATAAAATATTTCTAAAAACAACAACTAATTCTTGAGCCAGGCATGGTGGTACATGCCTTTAATTTAGGGAGGCAGAGGTAGGAGCATTGATGTGAGTTCAAGACTACAGAGTGAGTTCGAGACTACAGAGTGAGTTCCAGGTCAGTTGGGGCTTGAGTGAAACCCTACTTCAAACAAACAAAGCAAAATAATTTTTTAAATTAATTTAAACTTCTACTTTGGAACTGTATCATTTGTTCATATTGATTCACTCAGCTCAGGCCACCTCATAAAATGTAAAGCTATACATGAAAATAAAGGAGGCGCTAAGACCGTCATAGAAACCCAAGAAAAGCCATGTGGTTGGGTGAGAAAGTGCACATTGAAGTAGAATTCCATGCACACTTAGAGAGAGGGTTTATGTGTGACATTTGGCTGGTGCGGGCATGTGGCACTCCCTACCATGATGGTATGTCACCATTCCTCTGTATTTGTGACTGTGAGCTGACTACCTCATAATTCCAGTTTACCCATAATCTCATTCTGACTGATTCACTATGTCCCAGTTCAAATTCTTGACAGGAGAAAAAAACAAAACAAAACTGAAGGGCCTTGCTGAATTTTCAAACTTAAATGTCCATCAGAAGGTCTTGGAGAGCTTAGAGCACAAATTATTGGGCCATTCCAGAGGGTTTTGTTTTGTTTTGTTTTTGTTTCTATGGGGTAGGGTCTCACTCTAGCCAAGGTTGACCTGGAACCCACTTTGTAGTCTCAGGCTGGGCTCAAATTCACAGCCATCTTCCTACCTCTGCCTCCTGAGTGCTGGGATCAAAGGCATGCAGCCCCGCAGGCTGGCTAAATTTGCATTTTTTAAATTTATATTTTTTAGAGACAGAATTGGTGCACCAGAGCTTTAGCCACTGAAATCAAACTCCAGACACGTGCGCCACCTACTGGGCATGTGCAACCTTGTGCTTGCCTCACCCTTGTGTGTCTGGCTTATGTGGGATCTGGAGAGTTGAACATGTGTCCTTAGGCTTTGCAGGCAAGTGCTTTAATCACAAGCCATCACTCCAGCCCTAAATTTGCAGTTTTAAAAAAATATTTTGCTTATATTTATTTATTTATGAGAAAGAGGCAGAGAGAGAGAGAGAGAATGGGTATGCTAGAGCCTCCAGCCACTACAAATAAACTCCAGACAAATGTGCCTTGTGCATCTGGCTTACGTGGGTACTGGGGAATTAAACCTGGGTCCTTAGGCTTTGCAGGCAAGTGCTTTAACCACTAAGCAATCTCTCCAGCCCGAAAATTGTGTGTGTGTGTGTTTTTTTTGTTTGTTTGTTTTTTTACCAAATCCCAGCTATCACTTGATACAGCACCCTGG
The DNA here is from genome assembly GCF_020740685.1 of Jaculus jaculus. Taxonomy (NCBI): domain Eukaryota; kingdom Metazoa; phylum Chordata; class Mammalia; order Rodentia; family Dipodidae; genus Jaculus; species Jaculus jaculus. The sequence continues at coordinate 36,008,721 of NC_059108.1, read as the reverse complement.
GAACCAACCTTGAGAATCCCTGGTCTGGTTAATCCTGCTTTTATATGTTTGGACAGAGCAACTGGGGCAAGCTACCTCATGTTCCAATACCATAAGCCTGAAATGACTCTCCAACTCATAATTGGAGATTTTTTTTTCAACTTCCTTCCCTTACTGGCATCCTCATCTAGGCAGTCACCCAAATCTTACAACCTTTCCTTTTCTTTATTATCCAGGGTCTCATCTCCCAGGCTTATCTATCTTCAGAACAGCTTCCTGTTCTTAGCCACTCAGTGCACACAGCTGCCAAATTGTCTGTCCCACTGATTGCCCTCTACTCTTTCTTTAAAAAAAAATAATTGTATTTATTTAGTTGTGAGAAGGGAGAAAGGGAGAGAGTGAGTAGGAACACACCAGGGACTCTTGCCACTGCACACAAACACCAGATGCATGTGTTACTTTGTGCATCTGGCTTTATGTGGGTATTGGGGAATTGAACCTGAGCTCTCAGGCTTTGCAAGCAAGCACCTTTAACTGCTGAGCCATCTCTCTAGCTCCAGCTCCAGTTTTTTTTTCAAAGTAGGGTCTCACTCTAGCCCAGGCTGACCTGTAATTTTCTATGTAGTCTCAGGGTGGCCTCAAACTCATGGCGATCTTCCTACCGCTGCCTCCAGAGTGCTGAGATTAAAAGTGAGCCCCTCCACACCCGGCCACATTTTAAAAAAGATATTTATTTGTAAAGCGAGAGAGAGAGAGAGAAGGAGGAAAGGAAGAAAGAGGGAGGGAGGGAAAGAGAGAGAGAATGGGCATTCCAGGGCCTCCAACCATTGCAAACAAACTCCAGACACATGTGTCACCATGTGCATCTGGCTTTAGTGGGTACTGGGGAATAGAATCTCGGTCCTTAGGCTTTGTAGGCAAGTGCCTTAACCACTAAGCCATCTCTCCAACCCTCCCTTTTTTTTTTTTCCCCAAGGGAGGGTTTCACTCTAGCCTAGGCTAAGCTGGAACTCACTGTGTAGTCCCAGGCTAGCCTTGATTTTCCTACCTCTGTCTACCAAGTACTGGATTAAAGGCATGTGCCACCGTGCCCAGCTACATGAGATCCTTCCTGAAAAAAAAAAAAAAAAGTTTTAAAATGTGAGTTTGGGGCCAGCCTGGGACTGACTACAGAATGAGTTCCATGTCAGCGTGGCCTAGAGTGAGACCCTGCCTTGAAAAACGAAAAATAAAATGTTTAACCAAGCTGGGCATGGTAGCATAAGCCTTTAGTCCCAGCACTTAACTAGAATGAGGTAAGAGGACTACTGTGAGTTCAAGGCCAGCCTGGGCTAAAGGAAGTTCCAGGTCAGCCTGGAATAAAGTAACACCCTGCATCAAAAAAATCAAAGCCAAACAACCAAATAAATGTTTAACTAGTTTTCCACTCTTTTTTTTTTTGTTGTTGTTTTTTTGAGGTAGGGTCTCACGCTAGCCCTGACTGACCTGGAATTCACCATGTAGTCTCAGGGTGGCCTCGAACTCACGGCGATCCTCCTACCTCTGCCTCCCGAGTGCTGGGAGGCGTGCGCCACCATGCCCGGCTGAGTTTTCCACTCTGATTCTAGTAATGTAGACTGTTTTTATTGTGCTAGAGATTGAACCTGGAACCTTGCACATACTTGGTAATCATTCTAATATATATCCCAGCCTGCTGTTTTTAAAAAAAAGTATTTTATTTTATTTTATTTTATTTATATAAGAGAAAGAGAATGACTGATGCACGCCAGGGCCTCTAGCCACTGCAAATGAACTCCAGATGCGTGCGCCACCATGTGCATCTGGTTTACATGGGTACTGGGGAATCAAACCTGGGTCCTATGGCTTCATAGGCAAGCCCTTTAACTGCTCTCCAGTCCTCCTGTTTTGTTTTTTTTGAGGCAAGATCTCACTCTATCCCAGGCTGACCTGGAACTCACTGTGAAGCTCTAAACTAGCCTCACTCAAAGTGTTAATTCTGAACTGCCTCAATCGCCTTACTTTAAAAAGGTATTTAAGCCAGGTGTGGTGCCGCATGACTTTAATTCCAGCACTTGTGAGGCTGAGGTAGGAGGATTGCTATAAATTCAAGGCTAGCCTGAGATTAATTTCAGGTCAGCCTGGGCTGGAGTGAGAACCTACATCTAAAGACCTAAAGGCCAAAAACAAAAATTTTTTTTTGAGATAGAGTCTTATACACATATTTCTGTCTCTCTCTCTATTTAATTATTTTTTTGTTATTTATTTTGAGAGAGAGAGAGGGAGAGAATATTCACGCCAGTGCCTTCAGCTGCTGCAAATGAACGCCAGATGCATGCACCCCCTTGTGTGCATGTGTGACATTGCATGCTTGCATCACTGTGCATCTGGCTATGTGGGACCTGGAGATTCAAATATGAGTTCTTAGGCTTTACAGGCAAGTTCCATAACTGCTAAACCACTTCTCTAGCCTTCTTCTTCTTCTTCTTTTTTTTTTTTTTTGAGGTATGGTCTCATTCTAGCCCAGGCTGACTCAGAATTCACTATGTTGTCTCAGGGTGGCCTCAAATTTACCGTGATCCTCCTAAGGCATGCACCACCAAGCCCAGCTGCAGCCCTAATTTTTTTTCTCAATCTTTATTAACATTTTCCATGATTATAAAAAATATCCCATGGTAATACTCTCCCTTCCCCCCACTTTCCCCTTTGAAATTCCATTCTCCATCATATTACCTCCCCATCTCAATCATTCTACTTACATATATACAATACCAACCTATTAAGTACCCTCCACCCTTCCTTTCTCTTCCCTTTCTTTTTAACTTACTGGCCTCTGCTACTGAGTTTCTTCATTCTCATACAGAAGCCCAATCATCTGTAGCTAGGATCCACATATGAGAGAGAACATGTGGTGCTTGGCTTTCTGGGCCTGGGTTACCTCACTTAGTATAATCCTTTCCAGATCCATCCATTTTCCTGCAAATTTCATAACTTCATTTTTCTTTACCACTGAGTAGAACTCCATTGTATAAATGTGCCACATCTTCATTATCCACTCATCAGTTGAGGTACCTCTAGGCTGGTTCCATTTCCCAGCTATTATAAATTGAGCAGCAATAAACATGGTTGAGCATGTACTTCTAAGGAAATGAGATGATTCCTTCGGATATATGCCTAGGAGTGCTATAGCTGGGTCATATGGTAGATCAATCTTTAGCTGTTTTAGGAACCTCCACACTAACTTCCAACAGTGTAGAAGGGTTCCTCTTTTTCCACATCCCCGCCAACATTTATGATCATTTGTTTTCATGATGGTAGCCAATCTGACAGGAGTGAGATGGAATTTCAATGTAGTTTTAATCTGCATTTCCCTGATGACTAGCGATGTAGAACATTTTTTAGATGCTTATATGCCATTCATATTTCTTCCTTTGAGAACTCTCTATTTAGCTCCATAGCCCATTTTTTGATTGGCTTGTTTGATTCCTTATTATTTAACTTTTTGAGTTCTTTGTATATCCTAGATATTAATCCTCTATCAGATATATAGCTGGCAAAGATTTTTTCCCATTCTGTAGGTTGCCCCTTTGCTTTTTTCACTGTGTCCTTTGCAGTGCAAAATCTCTGTAACTTCATGAGGTCCCAGTGATTAATCTGTGGTTTTATTGCCTGAGCAATTGGGGTTGTATTCAGAAAGTCTTTGCCAAGACCAATATGTTGAAGGGTTTCCCCTATTTTTTCCTTGAGCAGTTTTAGAGTTTCCGGTCTGATGTTAAAGTCTTTAATCCATTTGTGCATGGAGAGAGAGAAGAATCTCTTTTCATCCTTCTACAGATACATATCCAGTTTTCCCAACACCATTTGCAGCCCTAATTTTTAAAATTTATTTTATTTTATTTGAGAGAGAGAGAGTGAAAAAGAAGCACACACACACACACACACACACACACACACACAGACAAAACACACACACAGAGAGAGAATGGATGCACTAGGGCCTCCAGCCACTGCAAATAAACTCTAGATGCATTTTCCACCTTGTATATCTGGCTTATATGGGCACTGGGGAATCAAATCTGGACACTTAGGCTTCACCAGCAAGTGCCTTAATAGCTCTAAACCATTTCTCCAGTCTTTTTTGTTTTCTTTTTTTCAAAGTAGGGTCTCACTGTAGCCCAGGCTGACTTGGAATTTACTATGTAGTCTAGGGTGGCCTTGAACTCATAGTAATCCTCCTACCTCTACCTCTCAAGTGCTGAGATTAAAGGTGTTCACCATCATTCCCAATTTGAAAAATAATATATTTTTTAAAGTTTTTAAAAATATTTTATTTACTTTTTGTTTTTGGTTTTTTGAGGTAGGGTTTCACTCTAGCCCAGGCTGACCTGAATTCACTATGGAGTCTCAAGGTGGCCTCAAACTTATGGCAATCCTCCTACCTCTGCCTCCCAAGTGCTGGGATTAAAGGAAGAGAGGCACAGAGAGAAAGTGAGAGAATGGGTGCACCAGGGCCTTTAACCACTGCAAACAAACTCCAGATACATGTGTCCCCTTGTGCATCTGGCTTACGTGGGTCCTGGGGAATCAAACCAGGGTCCTTAGGTTTTGCAGGCAAATGCCTTAACCGCTAAGCCATTTCACCAGACCTGAAAAAAAAAATATATATATATATATATATATAATTTTTTGTTGTTTTTGTTTTTTGAGGTAGGGTCTCACTCTAGTCCAGGCTGACCTGGAATTCACTATGTCGTCTCAGGGTGGCCTCAAACTCATGGTGATCCTTGTACCTCTGCCTCCCAAGTGCTGGGATTAAAGGTGTGTGCCGCCACGCCCAGCTAAAAATATTTTTATTTACTTACTTAGGAGAGACAATGGGCATTCTAGGGTCTCTTGCCATTGCAAATGAACTCTATACTTGGCAAGCAAACACCTTTAACCTCTGAGCCATCTCCCCCGGTAACCTAACTTCATTTTTCTGTGGGCCATTTTATTTCACCACTGCCAAAAACATGATTTTAGTAGCTTCCAACTGCATAGGTAACAAATCCCCACTCCGCACGAGGAAGGGTCTCATTCTGTCCTAGTTCCAGGCTGATCTGGTTGGTACTCATTCTGTACTCAGAATGGTCTGGAGAAAACAAACAAACAAGCAAAAAAAAAAAAAAAATCCACTGTCCATCCTTTACCGTCTCTGCTGGCTCAGAAGCTGCAGGAAGGGCTTGAAAATCGGTTGTGTAGAGAGAGTACTTCAGCTCATGCCTGTGCAGCTGAAGTCTGAGAAACTAGGGTAATGTTGCACTTGGGTTTTTGAGTTTTTCTTCTTTTCTCCTCTCCTCTCCTCTCCTCTCTTCTCACCTGCTCTCTTCCTCCCTTCCTCACATCCCTCATCTCCTCTCCCCGACTCTCTGTCTCTTACTGGAGATTAAACAGAGGCTTTTATTTATTTATTCATTTATTTATTTTTGCTTTGTTTTTTCTAGCAAGGGTCTCAGTCTGATCCAGGCTGACCTGGAATTAACTATGGAGTCTCAGGGTGGCCTGGAACTCATGGCGATGCTCCTACCTCTGCCTCCCAAATTCTGGGATTAAAGGTGTGCGCCACTATGCCCAGCTAGATTAAACAGGCTCTGGCACATGCTTACAAGTGCTCCATCACTGAGCTCTATCCCCAACCCACCCTTTTATTTTCAGATCCAAAACAAAACAAGATATAGATTTCAAAAAGACTTTAGTGTTCTACATATATAAATATGTAAGTGCAAAATGTTCATTTCTAAAACAAGGTGGTAATACTGAAGGCTCTTTTATTAGAATTCTGCTACTATATATATTTCTCATAGAACCTTGTCTGAATTTAGTTCTAGAGGAAGAGCAGATTAGACAATTTTAAATTTATTTGTCTCCTCCTAGTGGCAAGTTTTTGATACTGAGCCCAACACCCCACTTAAGAGTTGTCAGATGTACTTTGGATGTTGTCTCCTGATTCCTTTTATTTACCAAGCTTAAAGTTAATTATCGTTTTCCCCACAAAATTACACAGAGCTCTCCCTGCTCCAATAGCTCCAATGTGTCAACATACTTTGTCTCATACATGGCTCTTTTTTATTTGTTTGTTTGTTTTGGTATTTGAAGGTAAAGCCTCACTCTAGCCTAGGATAACCTGGAATTCTCTGTGTAGTCTCAGGGTGGCTTCAAACTCACAGTAATCCTCCTACCTCTGAGTCCCAAGTGTTGGGATTAAAGGCACAGGCCACTACCCCTGGCTATTTTTTTTTAATATTTTTTATTTATTTGAGAGTGACAGACACATAGAGAAAGACAGATAGAGGGAGAGAGAGAGAGAATAGGCGCACCAGGGCTTCCAGCCTCTGCAAACGAACTCCAGACGCGTGCGCCCCCTTGTGCATCTGGCTAACGTGGGTCCTGGGGAACCGAGCCTCGAACCGGGGTCCTTAGGCTTCACAGGCAAGCGCTTAACCGCTAAGCCATCTCTCCAGCCCTATTTTTGTTTTTTTGAGGTAGGATCTCGCTCTAGCCCAGACTGACATAGTTACTATGTAATCTCAGGGTGGCCTCAAACTCATGGTGACCCTCCTACCTCTGCCTCCCAAGTGCTGGGATTAAAAAGAAATTATGAAATTTGCAGGAAAATGGGTGGATCTGGAAAGGATTATACTAAGTGAGTTAACCCAGGCCCAGAAAGCCAAACATCACATGTTCTCTCATATGTGGATCCTAGCTACAGATGATTGGACTTCTGTGTGAATAGGAAGAAAACTCAGTAGCAATGGCCAGTAAGCTAGAAAAGAGATATAAAGGGAAGAGAAAGGAAGGGAGGGGGTACTTAGTAGAATGGTATTGTATATATGTAAGTAGAAGAACAGATTAACGGGGTGAAAAGGCCCAAGTGAGGTCAGGCGAAGAGATTGAGTAAAGGAAAGTGGAGGGAGGGCTAATCAAAATCTAAGAGTATCAGGCTGGAGGGATGGCTTAGCAGTTAAGCGCTTGCCTATGAAGCCTAAGGACCCCGGTTTGAGGCTCGGTTCCCCAGGACCCACGTTAGCCAGATGTATATGGGGGTGCACGCATCTGGAGTTCGTTTGCAGTGGCAGGAGGCCGTGGAGCACCCACTCTCTCTCTCCCTCTCCCTATCTGCCTCTTTCTCTCTCTGTCACTCTCAAATAAATAAAAATAACAAGGCCAAATGAGCCAACGGGTGCAATAGTGGTATGTCTGTTATGGTGGAAACCAATTGCCCTCTAATTGGACTGGAGGCCCACTCCATGGTAGGGAATACATCCCTGATACTGAAAACTTAAAACAGGGGTCGTCATGAGCCCTAGGGGTATAATGTCTGCTGCTGTCTGGCTAAATGAATATACTATGCTTATCAAACTGTCAAGTAAGCACTTCTCTTAATGTCCGTACCCTTATATTAATGCTACTCTCATTTTTGGTAGAGAGTGTTCTCTTTTCATATGACAGTGATCTAGGGATGACTCAGAAGGCATCATAAGGCTGGAAAGAAGTAGCAGGAGTTCTCAGCACTGCAATATCTCTATCATACCTTCAAAGGCTTAAGGTCTATTGCAGAAGATGTGGCAGAAAGAATGTAAGAGCCAAAGGAAGGGTAGGACTCCTTACAACGTACTTCCCCCAGACACAAAATGGCCTGGATATCCATGACTTCACAGTGCCTGACACTACCTACACAAGACCATCATAATAGGAAAAGATCATGACATCAAAATAAAAGAGATACTGATTGAGAGAGGGAGTGAATATGATGGAGAGTGGAGTTTCAAAGGGGAAAGTGGGGGGAGGGACGGCGTTACCATGGGATTTTTTTGTTTGTTTGTTTATTTTTATTTACTTATTTGAGAGTGACAGACAGAGAAAAAGGGAGGGAGAGAGAGAGAGAGAAAGAGAGAGAGAGAGAGAGAATGCGCACGCCAGGGCCTCCAGCCACTGCAAACAAACTCCAGATGCATGCGCCCCTTGTGCATCTGGCTAACCTGGGTCCTGGGGAATCAAGCCTTGAACTTGGGTCCTTAGGCTTCACAGGCAATTGCTTAACCGCTAAGCCATCCCTCTACCCACCAGTGGGATTTTTTTTTTTTTTTTTTTTGGTTTTTTGAGGTAGGGTCTTACTCTAGCCCAGGCTGACCTGGAATTCACTATGTGGTCTCAGGCTGGCCTCGAACTCATGGCGATCCTCCTACCTCTGCCTCCTGAGTGATGGGATTAAAGGCGTGCACCACCACACCCGGCATCCCAATGGGATTTTTTTTTTATAATCATGGAAGTTTTTAATAAAAAATTTTTGAAAACAAAATACACTAAGGAAATGGCTCAAATTACAAAAAAAAAAAAAAAGGGCTAAGGAACTAAATAGAGAATTCTCATCAGAAGAAATATAGATGGCATATACATATCTAAAAAGTGTTCTACATCCTTACCCCCCAGGGAACTGCAAATTAAAACTACCTTGAGATTTCATCTCTCTCCCTTCGGAATGGCTGTCATCAAGAAAACAAATGACAATAAATGTTGGTGAGGATGTGGTAAAAGGGGAACCCTTCTGCACTATTGGTTGGTGGGAAAGTAATCTGGTATAGCCGTTGTGGAAATCAGTGTGGAGGTTCTTGAGACAGCTAAAAATAGATTTGTTATATGATCCAGCTATAGCACTCCTAGGCATATATCCTAATGACTCTTCTCACTACCTTAGAGATACTTGCACAACCATATTTCTTGCTGCTCTGTTCACAATAGCTAGGAAACGGAACCACCTAGATGTCCATCCACAGATGAATGGATAATAAAGATGTGGTATATCTACACAATGGAGTTCTATTCAGCGGTACAGAAAAATGAAATTATGAAATTTTCAAGGATATGGATGCATCTGGAAAGGATTATACTAAGTGAGGTCATTGAGGCCCAGAAAGCCAAACATCACATGTTTTCTCTCTCTTTTTTCCCTCAGTTTTTATTAACATTTTCCATGATTATAAAATATATCCCATGGTAATACTCTCTCTCCCCCAACTTTCCCTTTTGAAATTCCATTCTCCATCATATCCCCTCCCCATCTCAATCAGTCTCTCTTTATTTTGATGTCATGATCTTTTCCTCCACTTATGATGGTCTTGTGTAGGTAGTGTCAGGCACTATGAAGTCATGGATATCCAGGCCATTTTATGCCTGGAGGGAGCACGTTGTAAGGAGTCCTACACTTCCTTTGGCTCTTACATTCTTTCCACCACCTCTTCTGCATTAGACCCTGAGCCTTAGAAGGTGTGATCGAGATGTTACTCAGTACTCCAGTCACTTCTTTCCAGCACTATGATACCTTCTGAGTCATCCCAAGGTCACTGCCATCTGAAAAGAGAAGATTCTCTACCCAAAGTAAGAGTAGCATTAATATAAGGATATGGATATTAAGAGAAGTGCTTACTGGGCAGTTTGATAAGCATAGTATATACACTTATCCAGACATCAGCAGATGTTACACCCTGAGGACTCATGACGACCCCTGTTTTAAGTTTTCAGTATCAGGGATGTATTCCCTACCATGGAGTGGGCCTCCAGTCCAATTAGAGGGCAGTTGGTTTCCACCGTGATAGACATGCCACTATTGCATCCATTGGCTCATTTGGCCTGGCTGGCCAATTATAAGGCTTGCAGTGTCTACTGTTGAGTATCTTTACTGATGATTTTTCCTTCTCCCATTGAACTACATGTAGAATGGCTTCTTCTAGCTTTCTGATAGCTGGTCTACATGGAGGAGGTTATCAGCTCAGTTCCAGCAGGATTTCTTAGTGGCCTTGCAGCCCAAGTATGTGGAGTCTTCAGCAATAGGGTCTTACCATCTATTCCTGGTGGGAAGCCAAGGGCCTTGGCAATGGCCTATAATGTTTTTGGGGCATCAGGGACCTCCCTGGCCAACAACTCGCTGGAAGGTATCTTATCCCTGGCACTTAAAATTTTCTAGGAACAATCTATGGCTCCTGAGTGTTCCATTGCCCCAAAAAGTAGGTTTCCATATGATTTATTTATATCCTCTTAGATTTTTGATTAGCCCTCCCTCCACCTTTCCTTTACTCAATCTCTTCCCCTGACCTCACTTGGGCCTTTTCACCCCATTAATCTATTCTTCTACTTACATATATACAATACCATCCTACTAAGTACCCCCCTCCCTTCCTTTGTCTTCCTTTTATATCTCTTTTCTAGCCTACTGGTCTTTGATACTGAGTTTTCTTCCTATTCACACAGAAGTCCAATCATCTGTAGCTAGGACCCACATATGAGAGAGAGCATGTTCTCTTATATGCGGATCCTAGCTACAAATGTATAGACTTGTGTGTGGTCTGGAGCCAAAAATCAGTAGCAGAGGCCCATAATCTAGAAAAAGTCTGTAAGGGAGGGAGGAGAGGGAAGGTCTTAAGAGGATGGTATTGTATATATATATATGTAAGTAGAAGAATGGATTACAGGGAGGGGAAAGGCCTAAGCGAGGTCAGGGGAAGAGATTGTAGAAAAGAAGGGCAATGGGAGAGGGTCAATAAAAATTCAAGATATTCTGAATAAGATATATGAAAATCTACTTTTTTGGATAATGGCACCTCCAGAAGTCATATATTGTTACTAGATCATTTTCAGCGCCTGGGATGGGATACCTTCCAGTGAGTGGTTAGCCAGGGATGGTGCTGAGCAGAAAACCTTCTCCCTGTAGCCCAGCCAACTGAAAGCTGGAAAAAGCTGCATTGTATGCAGTCTTATGGGAAACAGAAGTAATCAGTGGTGAAAACAGTGGACACTGGAAACTTCAAGTTTGGCCAGACAGGCCAAATGATTGAATGAGTGCAATAGTGGCATATCTGCTTTGGGGGAAACCAACTGCTCTCTAATTGGACTGAAGGGCCACTCTATAGGAGGCAATACATGCTTGTTACTGAAAACCTAATCAAAAGCCTATGGCAGGGGAGGTCATGAGCCTTAGGAGTAAAAAGCCTGTTCTTGTCTGGATAAATGCATATATTACTCTCACCAAATTGCCCTGAAATCACTTCACTTAATGTTCACACTCATATATTAATACTACTCTCACTTCTGGTTTAGAGAAGCTTCTCTTTGCAGATGGCGATGACCACTGGGATGACCCACAAGGCAACATAGTGCTGAGAAGAAGGGATGGAGGACTGTCTAGCACTGAAACATTTCATACCTTCCAAGGCTCAGGGTCCATTGCAGAAGAGGTGGCAGAAAGAATGTAAGAGCCAAAGTTAAGGTATCACTCCTTAGAACGCAACTGTCTGGACAGAATTTAGCTTCGATATCCAAGACCTCACAGTTCCTAGTAATACCCACACAAGACCCTCATAATAGGAGAAAAAGCTGATGACATCAAATTAAAAGAGATACTAATGGGAAGAGGGAGGGGATATGACAGAGAGCAGGAAAGTGGGGGAGGGGAGGGAAACACCATGGTTTGTTGTCTGTAAGTATAGAAGCTGTCAATAAAAATATATATATATTGCTGGGTGTGGTGTCACATGCCTTTAATCCCAGCATTCGGGAGGCAGAGGTAGGAGGATTGCCATGAGTTTGAAACCACCCTGGGACTCCATAGTGAATTTCAGGTCAGCATGGGCTAGAGTGAGACCCTACCTCGAAAAACCAATAAATAAATAAATAAAAAGAAAGAAAATATATATTAAAAAAAGATGTGTGCCACTATGCCTGGCAATATACATTATACATCATATATATAGATCGATCGATAGATTTTTTTTTAAAAAAGAGGGCTGGAGAAATGCTTGGCGATTAAGGCACCTGTCTGCAAATAGCCTTCCTTGAAAACTAAAGGGAACTGAAGAGTGGCACCCTTCCCTGATTGATGTACTCCCCTTAGCCTAGATGGCCTTGAAGGACCAGAGACCATCTGAATATCCTCTCTTAGACGTTCCTGACAAAGAAGTCTATTCTGAACAAGGACACAAGTCACTACAATTTTCTTATGAACTGCATCTGTCCAGTCTGTTTTTCTTAGGATACTCCTTACAAGCTTATACCCTAGCCTTACTCAGTGCTTCAGTCTTCATCCTGTGGGAAAGCTGAGCCCCTGGCTGTTTTCTCTAATAAACTATCTGTTTTGCTTTTCTCTTACACTTTCCTTTATCTATCTATTTATCTATCTGTCTGTCTGTCTATGTATCTATCTGTCTGTCTGTCTACCTACCTACCTACCAACCAACCTACCTACCTACCTATTTCTCTCTCTCTTAAGTAAAATAACAAAATAGTTTAAAAAAAAAAAAAAAAGATTCTAAACCGGGAGTGGTGGTGCAGGCCTTTAATCTCAGCGCTTGGGAGGCGGAGGTAGGAGGATCGCCATTAGTTCAAGGCCACTCAGACTATATAGTGAATTCCAGGTCAGCCTGTTCTAGACTGAAACCCTACCTCAAACAAAACAAAAACAAAACGATTCTGAATTTTCACCCCTGTCTTTATGAGAGCGAACGAGAGGGGGGGGGGAGGGAGGGAGGAGAAAGAGAGAGAGAATGAATGAATGAGCACGACCGGGCCTCTAGTATTCTGAATTTCCAAACCCAGCCTGTGTGAGGCTGCGCGCAAATTACGCGCCCCGGGTAAGACAGGTCGCCATCTTGGGTTCTGGCAAGAACATTTTGCGTCATGCCCAGAGAAGGACCAGAGCGCCTGGCGCTGCTGCCCGCAGTCAAGATGGCGGCTCTGGGGGGCGTGGCCATTGACGGAGTCTCCGAGGACGCTCGCGGGAGCCATGGCGGCGGCCGAGGAGCCCAGCTGGGGGGACGAAGTGGAGGAGGACGAGGACGAGGACCAGGAGGAGGAGGACGAGGAGGAGGAACAGGAGGACGAGGAGGAGGAGGACGACGACGACGAGGAGGAGGAGGTAGTAAGCGCGCGCATAGCGGGCGGTGATGGTGTGGGCCGCGGTGGGAATCCCGGCAGCTCCCCGGCTCTGGCCCCGGGGGCGCGGGAAGCCGTGGACGTCTGCACTCCGTCCTGGTCACCCGTGCAAAGAGCAAACACCGCCTGGGAGGGTCCGCAGATTCGGCTGCTGCCTCTGGTTGGAAACACCCAGTGTCCACAAGGGTGCCATCCTGCCTTGGCGGGCTTCGCTCTCCTGTCTGTTGCAAATCTGGCCGTGTAGCATGTTAACTCTTCTGACTTCCCTCAGGAGCAGTTTGTTCTGGTGGAATTGTCGGGAATTATCGATTCGGATTTTCTCTCAAAATGTGAAAATAAATGCAAGATTTTGGTGAGTCCTCTGGAATTGGGAGATGGTAGATTTTTCTGAAGTTAAAGCAAGAATGAATGGTAACATGCCTGTACACAAAGAGCTCTCTTCCTTAAGTCTTGAGAGATATTTTTCTTCTTCAAGATACAGACCAGCAGCTATTTTGTTTTTGGAGACCTCATGGTGCCACCCTGTACCTCCCTTTAATAAGAATAAAGGAGGGCCGGGCATGGTGGCGCACGCCTTTAATCCCAGCACTCAGGAGGCAGAGGTAGGAGGATCACTGTGAGTTCAAGGCCATCCTAAGACTACAGAGTGAATTCCAGGTCAGCCTGGGCTAGACTGAGACCCTACCTCGGAAAAAAAATAAAAAGGACTAAGGAGGGCTGGAGGGATGGTTTAGCACTTAAGGCACTTGTCTGGAAAGCCAAAGGACCCAGTTTCAATTCCCAGGACCCACGTGCACAAGGTGGAGTATACCTGGTGGAGACCGCTAAGCCATCTCTCCAGCCCTCTGTTTGTATTTTTTTATTCATTTGAGACGCACAGTTGGCTTGCAGCAGCTGGAGGCCCTGGTGCACCCATTCTCTCTCTCTGTGTGTGTGTCCCACTCTGTCTCTCTAGTAAATAAAATAACTTAAAATAAAAAGAATAGGGTTGGAGGGCTGGAGAGATGGCGTAGCGGTTAAGCGCTTGCCTGTGAAGCCTAAGGACGCCAGTTCGAGGCTCGGTTCCCCAGGTCCCACGTTAGCCAGATGCACAAGTCTGGAGTTCGTTTGCAGAGGCTGGAAGTCCTGGCGCGCCCATTCTCTCTCTCTCTCCCTCTATCTGTCTTTCTCTCTGTGTCTGTCGCTCTCAAATAAATTAATTAATTAATTAATTAATTAATTAATTAAAAAAAGAATAGGGTTGGAGAGATGGCTTACAGTTAAGGTGCTTGCCTGCAAAGCCTAAAGATCCAGGTTCTATTCTCCAGGTCCCACATTAGCCAAATGCACATCGTGGTGTATGTGTCTGGAGTTTGTTTGCAGTGGCTAGAGGCCCTGGCGTGCCCATTCTCCCCCCCCCTTCCATATCTAATAAATACATAAATAAAATGATTAAAAATAAAAAGAATAAAGGAGAGGTAGAGTTCAATCGTTGCTGATAATGGAGCGAAGACATTCTCCATGTACTTTCAGTGGGTACCAGGATTATGGACTAAGGCCCATGATTCCCTCTCAAAACAGTTTCAGAGACATGTTGCTCTTGACTAGTTATGGCATCATGATTACTTCTTGGGGGATGCATTGCTTGAGATTGAACCAAGGATCTCCTATGTAATATGGTAGCACTGGGCTACATTTAGGAATGGACCTTGTGTTTGTGTGTGTGTGTGTGTATGTCTGTGTGTGTGTTTCCCCCTCTTTTGTTTGTTTGTTTTTTTGTGTGTGGATTTTCAAGGTAGGGTCTCTGCTCTAACCCAGGCTGACCCGGAATTTACTATGTAGTCTCAGGTGGCCTCTAACTCATGGTGATCCTCCTATCTCTGCCTCTTGAGTGCTGGGATTAAAGGTGTGTGCCATCACGCCCAGCATTCATAATGATATTTAATGACCCTTTAATCTACTGTAGGGAATTGATACTGAGAGGCCTATTCTGCAAGTGGACAGCTATGTCTTTGCTGGGGAATATGAAGGTAGGATATCAAGTATGAAACTTTTAAATATGCTTTTCAGGGAATTCGCTCCGTTATCTTTTATAATTTGCCTTCATATTTTTCTGTAGATACTCTTGGGACCTCTGTTATATTTGAAGAAAATATTGAACATGGTAAGTAATTGCTATGCCAGATCAACTTTTTTTCTGTGAACTATTTCAAGCATACTGTGTATTTTAGTGTTGGTGGGGTGTGCATTGGCTTCTTATTTTGGTTTTATGAAGTAAGGTCTTGCTATAGCTCAGGCTGACCTGGAGTTCACTATGCCTTGACTTCACAGCACTCCTTCTACCTCTGCTTCCCAAGTGCTGGTCAAAAGGCATGCACCACCATGCCTGGCTTATTTTTTTTAATTTATTGTTATTTATTTATTTGAGAGAGGAAAGCAGTTAGAGAGAATGGGCACCCCAGGGCCTCCAGCCCACTGTGTACAAACCCCAGAGGCGTGCACCACCTTGTGCATTTGCCTTTATGTGGGTACTGGAGAATCCAACCCTGGTTTGTAGGCTTTGCAGCCAAACACCTTAACTGAGTCATCTGTCTAGTCCTTAAAATCTGTTTGTATTTTTTTTTGTATATATATATTTTGTTTTGTTTTGTTTTTTGTTTTTGTTTTTCGAAGTAGGGTCTCACTCTAGACCAGGCTGACCTGGAATTCACTATGGAGTCTCAGGGTGGCCTCAAACTCACAGCAATCCTCCTACCTCTGCCTTCCGAGTGCTGGGATTAAAGGTGTGCGCCACCAAGCCTGGCTTGTTTTTTATTTATTTATTTATGAGCAACAGACAGAGAGAGAAAAGAGGGAGGAAGATAGAGAGAATGGGCACTGCAAACAAATTCCAGACACATGCGCCCCCTTGTGCATCTGGGTAACGTGGGTCCTGGGGAATTGAGCCTCGAACCCGGGTCCTCAGGCTTCACAGGCAAGCACTTAACAGCTAAGCCATCTTTCCAGCCCTCTGTTTGTATTTTTTATTCATTTGAGATGCAGAGAATGAGTGTGTTGGGGCCTCCTACCACTCAAATGAACTCCAGACGCTACTTTGTGCATCTGGCTTTGCCCACTGAGTCATCTCCCCAGCCCTTAGTGGGTTTTGTTTTTTGTTTTTTCTTTTTTTGAAATAGGGTCTCACTGTAGTCCAGGCAACCTGGAATTCACTGTGTAGTCTCAGGGTGGCCTGGAACTCATGGTGATCCTCTTACCTCAGCTGGGATAAAAGGCATGCACCACCATGCCCGGTCGTTTTTGTTTTCTTTGAGACAGGCTCAGGCTGGCTTTGAACTCCTGCCTCAGACTCCCAAGTTCTGAGATTAGAGGCAAACACCCCTATACCTGGGTTCAAATATACCATATTTAGCAAATATTAATGTTAGGTACCTCATGTGCTCACTGCCTATTTATTTCAAATGTCCCTGTTTTGTCAAGTTTGCTCAGTGTTTCTGTTGCTTGGAGATGCTTGCTGTTTTGAGTCCTGGTGTACTTTCACAGGAATATGTTGTCTGCCATTTCTGTGCATTTGACAAGGGAAGGATGAATGATGCTTTGAATCTGCAGTGCTATTCTGATACAAGTAGTTTAGCCTGACTTCCCAAGCTGAGTTACATGGCTTGGAATTATCGTTTATTTGGGCATTAAGCAATGTAATACTACGCTCATTTTATGTCCTAGTGGATGCTGAGGGCACTGATAAAACAATGCTGAAATACAAGTGCCATACCATGAAGAAACTTAGCATGACCAGAACTCTGCTGACAGAAAAGAAGGAAGGAGAGGAAAACATAGGTTTGTTCACTTCATGGATGATCTTGGGCTGGGATGTGTTTGTCTTTCTGAATCTGGCTTATGTCACTTAGGATAATGGTCTCTAGTTACATCAGTTTTCCTACATATGTCATAATTTGTTTTTGAGGTAGTATCTCACTGTGGCCCAGGCTGACCTGGTCGGAATTCATTATGTAGTCTCAGGCTGGCCTCAATTTCACAGCAATCTTCCTACCTCTGCTCTTCCGAGGGAGGGAGAGAGGGAGAGAGAGATAAAGAGAGGGAAAGAGGGAGGGAGAGAGGGAATGAATATGAATGAGAATGAATGGGTGTGCCCAGGGCCTCTAGTCACTGCAAAGGAACTCCAGATACATGAGCTACTTTGTGCACCTGGCTTTACATGGGTACTGAGGAATTGAACCTAGGTCATTAGGTTTTGTAGGCATGTGCGTAACTGTAACTGCTGAACTCTCCAGCCCCCCTCCCCATTTTTCTATTTTTAATTTTTTTTTTTTTTTTTTAATGTGGGGTCTTGCTCTAGCCCAGACTGACCTGGAATTTACTGTATAGCCTCAGGGTGGCCATGAACTCAACAATCCACCTACCTCAGCCTCCCAAGTGCTGGGATTAAAGGTGTGCACCACCATGCCTGGCTATTTTTAACTTTTTGAAGAACCTTGTTACAGTCAGGTTCGCTTTGCTGGCAGAAATCACCCGATCTTGAGCAGCTTGTGGGGGAAAATAAGGTTTATTTTGGCTTACAGACTCTAGGGGAAGCTTCACGATGGCAGGAAAAACGACATGAGCAGAGGGTGGACATCACCCCCTCGCCAACATCAGGTGGACAACAGCAATAGGAGCGTGTGCCAAACACTGGCATGGGGAAACTGGCTATAACACGCATAAGCCCGCCCCCAACAATACACCACCTCCAGAAGGCTTTAATTTCCAATTGCTGTCAGCTGGGGAGACTAGCATTCAGAATCCCTAAGCTTATAGGGGAACACCTGAATCAAACCACCACAAACCTCCACACTGATTTCCACAGTGGCTGCTCTGGATAAAGGCTCCTCTTTCTCTCCATCCTTGGCAGCATTTGTTGCTGATCATTAATAGAAATATACTTAAGTAAAACTTCGTTTTGATGTTTCTTTCTTGCTTCTCTCTCCTCCTCCATCAGATGGGGTAGAATGGCTGCAATTGAAGGATAATGACTTCGCCTATAGACCCACCATGATTTGTAGCTTTATGCATGAAGATGAAGTTGCAGCAGCAGCCTCTGGTAAACCTTTGGAATTGGAGGCCCAAGAGAGTCAAATGAAAGACCGTGAAAGTGTGAGCTATGCAGAGGAGCAATCCCTGCACTTGGAACCAGAGGAGTCTATTTCTTCTATTGACACCCCTTCTGAGGCAGGAAGAGCCGTTTTTATGGAAACTGAAGATGCTGCCTTTGAAATCACTCCTAGATGAAATATTTCTTGGTATAACTAGTTGTGAACTTTAAGGGGATATGTAAGAATTTACTGTGTTACATAGTTGGCTCACTATTTTATTGTTATTGTTGGCTATACACGGATTTCCATTTATAGCACAACTTAGTATACTAGAATTATTCAGGACCAACCATAAATTAAAATTTTTAAAATATGTCTTAAATGATTTTAAAGTCCCTTTTCTTCACTGTTTAATCTGAATCCTCCCTCCAGAAACATTTGTTCTCAGACACCTACATGAAATTTTTGGTGGAATTTTAGATGAGTATGACATCATCATCCATAGGCATGATGCAGAGAGCTCTTGATACATCATTGTGCTGAGATTTGCAAACATTAGCCCAGATGCAGCTCTAAATTGAATCTTTGAAAGATGAACGTTGAATAGTGGTGGCACACGCCTTTCATCCCAGCACTTGGGGAGGCAAATGTAAGGGGATCACCATGAGTTCGAGGCCACGCTGAGACTACATGGTGAATTCCAGGTCAGCCTGAACTAAGTGAGAGCCTATCTCAAAAACAAAACAGACAAAAAATAATAAATAGCCCAGTGTGGTGGCTCATGCCATTAGTCCCAGCACTTGGGAGGCAGAGGTAGGTGGATTGCCATGAGTTCAAGACCACTCTGAGACTACATAGTGAATTCCGATCATTCTAGGTTACAGCGAGACACTACCTTGAAAAACCAAAACAACAACAACAACAAAAATCTTACATGTTTACTTGAGAGAGAGAAGGAGAACGGGTATGCCAGGGCCTTCTGCCATCGCAACCAAACTCCAGATGCATGTGCCACTTTGTGCATCTGGCTTTACATGGGTACTGGGAATAGAACCCAGGTTGTTAGGCTTTGCGGGTAAGTACCTTAAACACTGAGCAATCTCTCTAGCCCTAACAGTGATACTTTTAAGAAAAATAAAATTTAATTATATAATTGTAACTGAGGCTGGCTGGTGGTGCACATCTTTAATCCCAGTACCCATGAGGCAGAGGTAGGAGAATCACCATGCGGCCACCCTGAGACTACATAGTGAATTCCAGGTCAGCCTAGACTAGAGTAAAACCTTACCTCAAAAAAAAAAAAAAAAAAAAGTAACTGAGAAGTAACATACTGATTTTAAAATTGATTACTTCATAGACTTCGGCTGAAAAATAGCTAACAAGATTCAAATGTTCAAACGTGTCTTTGACCAGAGTCACTAAACATGTGTCTGTCTTCCCTATTCCCCTCCATACTGTGGAGGACCCCAGGACGTTGGGTATTCTAGGCAAGAACTCTACCACTGAGCTATATTACCAGCCATAAATACATTATTTATTTATTTATTGAGGTAGGGTTTCACTTTAAAACAGGCTGACCTGGAATTCACTATGTAGTTTCGGGGTGGCCTTGAACTCACTGTTACCCTCCTACATCTGCCTCCCAAGTGCTAGGATTAAAGGCATGCACCACCATGCCCAGCTAATGGTTGTGTTTTTTTTTTTTTTCGTTTTTTTTTTTTTTTTGTAAGGTAGGGTCTCACTCTAGCCCAGGCTGACCTGGAATTCACTATGGAGTTTCTGGGTGGCCTCGAACTCACGGTAATCCTCCTACCTCTGCCTCCCGAGTGCTGGGATTAAAGGCGTGCGCCACCACGCCCGGCAATGGTTGTGTTTTTGATACAGGATCCCATGTAGCCCAAGCTGGTATCATACTTCCTATAGGGGCTGGAGAGATGGCTTAGTGGATAAGGTGTTTGCCTGCAAAGCCAAATGATCCCGGTTGGAGTCTCCAGGACCCACATACGTCAGATGCACAAGGTGGCACAGGCATCTGGGGTTTGTTTGCAGTGGCTGGAGACCCTGGCAAGCCCATTCT
The DNA here is from genome assembly GCF_020740685.1 of Jaculus jaculus. Lineage (NCBI taxonomy): Eukaryota > Metazoa > Chordata > Mammalia > Rodentia > Dipodidae > Jaculus > Jaculus jaculus. Next base: position 35,988,642 of record NC_059108.1, on the reverse strand, counting down.
CTCTCTCTCTGCTGCTTTCTTTCTCTCAAAATAAATAAATAAAACATATTTAAAAAAAAAAAAACTCCCTATAGAGTGGAGAATGACTTTCACCTGGTTCTCCTGCCTCACCTCCGATCTTCTAATCATTTTGTTTTTTGTTTCCCTAAGCAACTAGCCCCATAACTTGAGGAGCCCCAACCATCATTTATCGTGTTCCACAAAAATTCAAACCTCATAGTGTGGTAGTACATGTCTTTAATGTTTTGGTTTTTTTCGAGGTAGGGTGTCACTTTTATTCAGGTTGACCTGGAATTCACTAGGTGATCCTCCTGCCTATGCCTCCAGAGTGCTGGGATTAAAGACGTGCGATGCCATGCCTGGCTTCACATTATTTATTTTCAATATTCCTTATTTTTATTTATGAGAGGGAGGGAGGGAGAGAATGGGCACACCAGGGTCTCTAGCCATTGCAAACGAACTACTGTTGCATGCGCTACCATGTACATCTGGTTTATGTGGGTACTGGAGAAGTGAACCTGGGTCCGCAGACTTTGCAGGCATGCGCCTTAACGGATCAGCCATTTCTCCAGCCCCACATTAATTTTTTTTTTTTTTTTTTTTTTTTTGATTTTCGAGGTAGGGTCTCACTCTAGCCCAGGCTGACCTGGAATTCACTATGAAGTCTCAGGGTGGCCTCGAACTCATGGCGATCCTCCTACCTCTGCCTCCCAAGTGCTGGGATTAAAGGCGTGCGCCACCACGCCCGGCCCACATTAATATTTTTAAAAATATGTTTATTTCAGACAGCACGGGCGCTCCAGGGCCTCCTGCTGCTGCAAACGAACATGCAAGCTCAATGCAACACATTATGCATCTAACTTTTCGTGAGAACCGGGGAATCGAACTCTACGGCTGAGCCATCTCCCCAGCCCCCACACGTGTGTGTGTGTGTGGAGGGGGGGGTTCTCGAAACTACATGAGTTCTAATCTTAACATCTTAGGCCTCCCTTAAGAACACTAGGTCCTGGAAGACCTCGCTCCGGGTAGATATCCTTCACAAAAGCAATGTGTTCCCTCTCCTCCCCGGAAAGAGCGGGAACAAGCACCCGAAACCAGAGGGAACTGGACGCTGGCCCCACCCTAAGGGGCCGCCCGCGCGCCCGGTCCCGGAAGTTGCGTCACGCAGCTCCCGCCCCGCCCACCGGCGCGCTCTGACGCAGCCGCCGCCCGGCGCACGTGCGTCCTCCTGGCTGGGGTCCGGGTTGCGGCCGAGATGGACGCCTTGGATCGGGTTGTGTAAGTGTGGGAGAGGGTCTCCCGTGAGCGCGTGCGGCCTGCCTGTCTCCTCCTGTCACTGTCACCTTTCTCGTGGTGTCGGGGAGGAGGGGCTGGAACTCTGTAGCCCTGGCTGGCCTCGAACTCACGGCCATCCTCCGACCTCAGCCTTCCGAAGGCTGCTTTCATCCCAGCCCCTAGCACTGACTTCTGAGGTGGGAGACAGGGTAAGAGTACAGGCCCCGGGATGGGCCAAGAGCTAGGTGACAGCCCGGGCGCGCCCACTTAAAAGTTTTTTGACTTTTTGACTGTCCCTAAGTCTGTTGACTAGCTAGCAGAGTAGTTATGAATCAGTAGAGGTGTGAGTTGTGCGCGCACAAAACGTTCATTAAAATTTTATTTTCCTTCCATCTTGGACAAATTGTTCTGTGGTGCTTAAGAAGTATTTACTGAGTTCCTAAATACACCTAGTACGTTTTTCCTGCAGTTTACCTGGGTAAATGTATATTGTAAGTGACAGCTTCCGTTGAGTCATTGGTGCAGTAATATTCTGTGCCTCCTATGTGTTGGGACTGCAAAGATAAGAGTAGTTTATTAAGAGGCTAAAGAAATATGTAAGATGCTGTTTACATTCATTGCTGGTTAGTGGGAGGTTAAAAAAAGGTATGGGCTATAATGCACATAGCAGTTATTACTGTGCAAGGCAAAGTGCATATCTTGATTTCATTTAATAAATAATGTGTATCTTTTTTTCAAGGTAGGATCTCTAGCTCAGGCTGACCTGGAATTCAGTATGTAGTCTCAGGGTGGCCTTGAACTCATGGTGATCCTCCTACCTGTGCTTCCCTCCCCAGTGCTGGGATTAAAGGCCTGCGCCACCACACCCAGCTCTTTTTTCCTTTTCCTTTCCTACCTGTTCCTAAGACTGGAAGAGGGAGGGATATATTTATTTAAGTGAGGAAACATTCTGTTAATAGATGGCAGAGAATTGTGAAAAGCACACTTCACTACAGGATGCAAAGGTGAAGGTTTTCTTTATGAACAGAAATGTATATTAACGTGCTGTATCCACTATCTCATCATAAAATCAGAACTTGGTTTTTCCTTAATCTTCTACAGAATGGTTAGGATTTTTTTTAAATCTTTTTTTAATACTTTTTTTGTTTATTTTTTTTTATTTACTTGTTTGAAAGTGACAGACAGAGAGTAAAGGGCAGAGAGAGAGAGAGAATGGGCTCTGCAAACGAACTCCAGACGTGTGCGCCTCCTTGTGCATCTGGCAAACGTGGATCCTGGGGATCTGAGCCTCGAACCAGGGTCCTTAGGCTTCACAGGCAAGCGGTAACCGCTAAGCTTTCTCTCCAGCCCAATGGTTAGGATTCCCCCCCCCCTTTTTTTTTTTTCAATGTAGGGTCTCCAGCAGGCTGACCTGTACTTCACTATGTAGTCTCAGGCTGGCCTGGAAGTCTCAGTGATCCTCCTACCTCTGCCTCCTGAGTGCTGGGATTAAAGGCGTGTACCACCACGCCCGGCTCTGGTTAGGACTTTTGGACCTAGCTCATTTTGAATATTAGTCTGCATACTAACAGTGTGGACCTTGGGAATATTTCTTCTCTAGTCTTACTTGCCTAGTCAGTAAAGTAAAAGCAACAATTGTACCTGTTTCATAGCTTTTACCTCTTGTTCCTTATTTTGGTTTGTGTCATGGTCTTACTATGTAGCCCAGAATAGTTTAGAACTCATAGGTAGCAATCTTCCTGCCTCAGCCTCCTGAGTACTGGGATTATAGGCATGAGCCATCATACTAAGATTAACCCTTAATAGAATTAGTTTATAGAAGTATCAGGCATTTTATTTGATGGGGGGAGGTTGAGGTAGAGTCTCACTAGCTCAGGCTGACCTAGAATTCACTATGTAGTCTCAGGGTGGCCTTGAACGCATGGCGATCCTCCTACTTCTGCCTCCCAATTGCTGCGATTAAAGGTGTGCAGGAGGAGTACTTTGATTTTTAATTAAAGGGTCCAGGAAAAACCAGTACTAAGACAACATTAGGAATATCAAAATGAGAGCTTTAACAGTAATAATGCCTGGAGAGATGGTTTAGTGGATAAGGTGCTTGTCTGCAAAGACTAAGGACCCATGTTCAACTCTGCAGATCCCACGTAAGCCTGATTCACACCGCCTCCCAAGTGCTGGGATTCAAGGTGTGCCTGGAACTCTCTTAAAGTGAGATTTTGTTGAATGACGGAATCCTAATTAATAAGTGTGAATGTAGTATGTGTTGACTTCAAGAATTTGATCATTTGTCAATAATGGTTGTAAGCTATGTTTAAATTGTTATGAATTGTGCTTTTCTGGACAGAAAACCCAAAACAAAAAGGGCCAAACGATTTCTTGAAAAGA